>NC_081139.1:11035949-11403449 GCF_958295425.1 Solea solea | reverse complement strand
TCTGTGTACTGATTCCAAATGTAAAACAGAGTATGTCTAAACAACAGCCAAAATGGATACTTGCATGGTGTTGAGATGAAAGGAGAGGTTTACCCTCGAGTTTTGATTTGTAGCACAGTGTTCAGATGAAAACGAAACACCATATAAACATATAATTGAAGGAAATAGAGATATAATGTGCCTGAAAATGTTCAACTAAATTGTTTCTTTGGATTTAGTGGTGCACCTAACATTTTATCATATATTGATCAATGCACGGCGACAGAATCAGCTCTGATGGTCACAAATTGAGTCTTTTTTCCCCAGCGAGACCCTTTAAAAACCCAATTTATCGTTTCTTTCATTCATCTCCCCACAACCCTCTCTCTCTCTTCCTTACAAACACACACACGTACACACAGACTATCAGCTGATTTGTCTGCCCTTTCTCTGCATGCCCAGTGTGTGCATCCTATATCAAACAACATGACAAAAAGATGACCCCTTAAAATTGTGGCACTGAAGAAAAATGTGGGTGCACCTACATTAAAAAGTTTGGCGCACCAGTGCAGCCAATGTCTGGAGCCCTGGCCCAAAGACATGTTTCTTTTAAGGCCTGAGAAAGCTTATTCCTGTTTATGTGTGTGGAGACATTGTCTGCAATCTGCATCAACTAGATTTATTTCCATATTCATTTCCCAACGAAAACATTCATTAAATCATTAAACAGGAGATTAAATTTGACTTCAAACATCAACATGTGCATGTTTGATTTGATTTCAGCTTTGAGAATTAAATTGAACAAAATTAGTTCGGATTGGGGTTTGACTGTAGTTTGAAGGAAAAACATGCGTAATGGAGGCACTTATGTTAGGCTTACACAGTAACTTCAGATCTGTTGTATTTGCTTTTATTGAAGCACTATAGTTATGACTTTATTTTTAGCCTTAAGGGAAATGAATGTTTGTTGTGTACATACTTTGTCGAAGTGAAAATGTCACTGTCTGGAGATGTTAAGGCAATTTTGTGCTGAAAAGAAATATACCAAATATTGGCATGGGGGAAAAAAAATATTCAATGTGAATAGCATCACTTATTTTATTAGATTAACTGTGATATGTGGCATATGAACTTCGGTTATCCAATCCATCCATTCATTCATCTTTTTGGTAAATAATAATTTAAATGCTTTTTATTGTACTCGTAATGCTTTCACTAACTATGCAATGTTCTTTTCTTCTTTATGCAGCACCTAAAAATGAGAAACCACTGGACAAATCCAAGATGTCCCTTAAAGCTGCAGGTCTACAACGGTCTCGTTCTGACGCTGGCAGGGATCATCATGGAGAGCACCGCAAGCCTCCATCAGGTTTAATAAAACCCACTGCTGGAGCCTCCTTTGGGTACAAAAAACCCCCCATGGCCACTGGTACAGCCACTGTTATGACAGCAGGGGGCGCCACCATCTCCAGTGGCTCTGCTACTGTGGGGAAAACACCCAGGTCATCTGGCATTCCTGCAAAGCCTGTGGGAGGAGGAACACCTTCAGGTCGAAAAAACAGTTTTGATGCGAGCAGTGAGCAGAGCTTCCTGGGGCCAAACGCCAGGAACAGCATTCAATACCGCAGCCTGCCTCGACCGGCCAAGTCAAGCACGCTCAGTGTGATCGGTCGCCCTGCAGCTCGGCCCATTAGCAGTACCATTGACCCCAGTCTATTGAGCCTGAAACCTGTGCCCATGGCCTCTGCAGGCCCCAGGATGAAAGAGCTTAGTAGCTGCAGCAGTAAAATGGCTGCTCGGACCAGTATAGGCCCGGTGAATCAGACCGACCGAGAGAAGGAAAAGGAGAGAGCCAAGGCTAAGGCTGTGGGAGCTGACATGGACTGTTGCTCTCTGAAAAGAGAGGACACTCAGTCAGAGTCTGCGGGAGAATCTACCATGAAACTGCATGGACTGAGACGGACGGGCAGTAGCAAATACCCTGAACTGTCATCACCCACCACACCAAGGTCTCTCATTTACATTCTGCTTAAAATACTGCATTTCACCTTGCACTTTATATTCCAAGTATTTCTCTGCCATCCCAATTACAATGCTTAGGGATGGAGTCTCATTTGTGATGCCCACAGGGTTTAAAACCAAAAAAATATCCTCTTTCCTCAAACATTGCCCCAGCTAGTCTAAACAATCCACTGTGCTTACTGATCATTTTATTTTCTGGAACTGAAGAGTAGATTTGTTAGAAATGATGTTGTTGAATCTTTTTGAGGCAGACTTCTTGGAGTCAGTCATTTCAAAACATCTGACGCGGTGTACAGTACATGAGTAGAAGGAAGTCGAAAGTTGTTTTAATGTTCATTACCCACCACAATGTGCATACATCTAGTGATAACTTAATTTTGAATATCATTACTTGGCACTTTATGCATGTTTGTTTTAGTTTTTTCTTCTGCCTCATTCACAGGATGCTCAACACTAAGTCTCTGGGTCGTCCACCCAGCCTGGCTTACCTGGACAAGGTGAACTCCAACAGTCTTGACTCCTGCGTGACCATCCATGACCTTCCACCCAAAGTCCCCTCGTACGCCAAACTTCAGGACTTGGCTGGCTCCCACACAGCTACCCGCCTCACTCCCAGCCCAGCTCCTGTCCTCCACATCGATTCCTGTTCCTACACCAGTGACAGCCTGAGCCTGAGCACATCGCCACTGCTCTACCCCAAGCTGTCTGGCATGCACCGCAGCCTGGAGTCCCTGCCACTGCAGATGAGCGTCCCTGCCAGTGCAAGGTTTGTCTCAGCTGAGACACGTGACAAGGAGGAGAGAGCTACTGGAACCTGGGGGGGCGGGAGCAGAACATCCCTCAACCTCTCGGAGAGGCAAGTAGCAGAAGTATTTGATGTTCAGTCGGTCAGAGGTTTTTGTCCACTTTCTTGTGATAAGTATGTTATTGTTTCAATGAGGAAAGTGAGCTCTTATTTATGAGATGACAATTAAGCAGGTGTGTGAGTATCAGTTGACAGGTTTAGTCTGAATGTGAGGAAAAAAAAGAGATAAGTGAGTCAATGTGACCCAGTAACTCTTTAAAACAAAATATTAATCAATCCATTTTCCTCCTTTTGAAATTAAAAGATCCAGTGTTTCAACATTGCACTGCTAGTTTCTTGGCAGCTGACTTAGAATCCTCCCATATTTATTCCTTTTCTTGGAACAGAAAAATCTAAGCTGTCATTTAGGTGATGAAAGGTTGAATCCATTGGAAATTGTTTGGAAATGGCCCAAAGAATGTCTTGACAAAGACGGGTACTTTTTTTTTTTTTTTTTGCAATCTCATGTGCATGAAAGTGCCTAAGCTGCCATATGGCAAGACGTAACATGTATGTATCATACTAATCTAAACTGATGTTTTGACATTTTTCAGCTTGCAAACAGACCGGAATACCTTGCCAAAGAAAGGTTTAGAGTAAGTCTAAACACTTCTTTATTTAAAATAATAAAGAATGTGCTGCATCTCCATTGTTTGATGTTAAAATAATCTCTCTTTTCTCAGACGCTATGGCTCAAGCCTCTCAGAGAGTGAAGGAAGCAAACCGGGCAGGCGCCACTCCCACAACATAGTCAGCATGACAGAGAGTGAAAGCCCCCCTCAGCTGCCTTCTCCCTCTCGCCAACTCTACTCGTCCTCTGGCAAGGCTCCTCTCACCAACGTGGGTGAGTCGACTTGGCAGCCAAGTTCTTAAAACACCCACTATTTTAGCTTTGAAACTAATCTTTGATAAGTCATCCATCTAATTGTTGACAATTAATCAGCGAAGAAGATACGGAGTACATACTCGGGGCTTTTACGCTTAACAAACGTTGACACCGTTTGTCAACAGTGGATTCTGTCATATCCAAGCTGTGAAGTAGTGGCTAAATAGTAGAATATCAAATGTAACCCTGTGAATATGATAAGCCTATAACTGCACTCACATGGACTTAAGTTCAAGTCTGAAATATGCAGAAGTTGAAGGCAATAGGGGGTCAACAGGCTATATTTATCTCTATGACTGTTGTGGAACCACGGTTTTGCCTTTCACTGAGTCATCAGAATAAGTGAGTTATACCAAGGTGTAGGCCTTTTGTGTGTATGTGTGTGTTTAACTGTGTGTGATGTGTGTATGTCCACCAGTGTGTTTTGTGTGCCACTCACTGTGTTTTACCAAATGTGTCTCTTTTGTGATAGTTGCCCCCATTTCCATTGGCACTCCAAGGATATCGCGTTCTAACAGCATAGGCCCCCCCAGTGACTCAGCCTGTGAGCTCTATGGATCCTCCCCCATGGGCAGCAGTATGTTGGTCCCTGACCGGCCAAAAAGCATGATGCGGTCAGGATCTTTCCGTGAACCCGGGGAAGATGGTGAGCCCACTTATTTGGAGTCACCCAGCGCGACCTCAAAAGCAAACCTCTGCACTCTTGTCAATCTATTAAGTCAAATGTTAGGCTGTCACTGGTTTAAAGGAACAAAGAAAGTGGAGTGGGGTTTTGTACTTCCATTTTATATTAATATTAAAAGTAACTCAAGGATTTAAAAGCACTGTAGTGACCCAAATGTAAACATGACAAGTAACTAATAACTGAAACCTGCCACTTTTTATTTTTTAAACACATGCATTCTTAGACAAAATGCAGGTTTTATTTTATAGAACGAAATAAGTTTGTTTACATAGCTGTGTAATTGTATTTTAGTAAAATGTTGTAAAGTGTTTAATTTCTGCACTGTTATAATTTTTTTATGATTTGAAATGATAGACAAAGTTAAATTGTACTGTATCATTCTTTAGTTCTTAATTATATCAATGTCCACCTTGCCCTTCTCACAGTACATGGCTCCGTACTCTCTTTGGCATCTAATGCGTCATCAAACTATTCCTCGGTGAGTAGATTCTACCATTTTAATTACAGTAATAAACAGTTCATCCCTTTTGTTGTTCTAATTATGTTTTTTTTTTCCTCTGCAAGACATATTGCTGCAAAGAATAATAATAAAGCATAAAAACCTAAAAATTATGAAGTGGTCCCAAAATCCCCAAACATTTCTTTTTCGGCAGCTATGCTGATTTTTATTTGCCACGCCGGTAAACAGCATAAATGTATAATCTATTAATTATCTGACTAATGTAGTGTTTTTGGAGCTGATATTTAATTGTTCAGTCAACTAATTGCACACATTCTTCGTCATTATACAGGCTGTACGAACAACACACTTTAAAAACAAATGTGTTTGTCTCTGCATTGGGGATTCAAATCCCTGTCCAGTAAAGTGTTTCTGATTTCATACTGCCAAATTCTCCCAATCTGCTCGGCCCCCAGTCTTTGCTTCCAAAATATAATGTCACTGTAAAGTTTAACAGCATAGATTATTAAGATTCCGCCATTTTTAGCCAATACAAGGAAATGTTTTGGCTGTAGTAGATGTGCAGTATGTCACTGTTATCACCTCACTGTTATCACCTCAGGTCTCATTTGAAAAATAACTCTCTGCCCTGTTCCTCTTCACTGTTTATTTGCTTTTACCATGCCTTCATTAGAATGAGGAGAGGATACAAGGGGAGGTAAGGCCACTGTGTCAAAACTCTATACCCCACACTGCGTGTGTGTGTATGTCATCTCCTGTTGATGGTCCATCGCTCAGGTGGTGTTATCAAGGCTCACTGAGTCTATGACCACTGATCTCTATTTCAGGAGCTCATAACATACTTTAACCTCATTTATCTCTGGTAATTCTTTGTCATTCAGTGCCACTAAATGCTAAAATGGTATCACAACATTTTCATGAAAACTGTTGGTGCATGAGAGGAGTGGTGAAAATCCATTGACATCCCATCATTATAACATTTCCTGTTGGTTTAAATCATATTTGAAGTAGTAGTCCCTAGTTTGTTTCTTGAGCACTTTAATTTGTTGAAATCCTCTTTGCATCTTGGTAGTCAATACATAACGTTGTCTGGAAAAAAATCCACTGTCAGTACACAAAGATTTCACTGGTGTACCTGTCACTGACTGTGCAGTTCATCAGTTTTCTCACCGTATGACGTTGTCAGTACCAATGATCCTATATTAGTAACATCGTAGCCTGCCATTGCATCGCCAGCATCAGATATTCATATCTCTATATCCCATACAAATTGAAGTGGATTTTAACAAATAACAAAAGTTTTACAGAAACAAATGTCAGACTCGAGCTAGCCATTTTGACATTTCACAGTAGGAAAATCACAGGTGTAAATAATGAAATTAAGGATGATGTGTTCCATTCAGCTTCCCCAGCTCATGGGTGCATGCAAGTTCTCTGTCCTGACTAACAGGAAATGAACAGAGCCATTGTTAATGTAAGACCTGTGCTGTTTCTGCTAACAAAATGTTTAAATGGCCGCTTTTGTGAAAAGTTTCTGTTTTGGAACAATACCTTCCAAATTTTGTCCTTTTAATTATGTCACATTTGTTGGCCAAAACAACATTTAACACACCCCCATCACATCATCATTACATTAATGACCATATCCAGCACTTCTCTCTCCTTTGTCCCACTTATTGAAAATGGCGCCTTTAACTGCTCAGTCTTACGCCACACTCTGTTCACAGCAAATCCGCAAGTTGAGGCGCGAGCTGGAAGTCTCCCAGGAGAAGGTCGCCAACTTGACCATGCAACTTTCTGCTAATGTAAGCAATTTTTCTTTTCTATTTTTGCCACGAGTTAATTTGTCTGTGACTTGGATACCCTAAGATGTAAGATCACCTATGCATACTGTAAAGTAAGTGTCCCTTAGACAGCACATAATGGGCACACCAGGAGACACTTTGGCCCTTGTTACTAGGTGACAATAATTCTCTTTAAACTTTTTCCATAGGTTTTTGCTTGACAGACTTCCCAAACCTGATTTCTCTTAGTTTCTCACTGTTCAGCTCTTTTGTCATTCACCAGATTTTCTTAACCTTCAAATAACTTGTTAATATACAGTATATGTAGATATACAGTGGATATAGAGAACACATTGACTAGTGTGGGTGTATTTGATTTGTATTTGTATGACACCTCCTAATACTCCTGTCCCTCTACTTTGTCCTTCTGGCTGTACTGCCTGCTGGACTGGCTGCTGTCCCCTGCATTCGTTACCGCTGACCCGCACATCTGGATGCTGGGTGTAGCAGCTAGGCCAGGTTTGTTGGAGTGCTGCTTTTAGAGGACTTTTCTCTTCTCCATCAGTGTGATTGGACGCCAAACCATCACGCCTCTGCTGGGTTTGCTGTGTGGTACAGTCGGCCCTCAACGCCTAACTTTGAAGTGTGTCGACTGGGGCTAAGCTAATGATCTTGTAGAGCGGTACATTTATAAATATAAATATGAAATTAGGCTCCAACACTGCTCCAACATCAATAAAGTGTATATAATATATATAATGTATAATGTGTTTATGAAAATGAAATGAATTTGCTCTATCAGGAATTCATCTTCATCATGTAATACATATAAGCCCCCACAAATTTAAATAAACACATAAAATATATAATACAACTTTTTCACCGGCAACTGAGTGAGTCATTTTAGCCTTGAGGTCAAACACGCTGCAAGAGGTCGATTGGGTTTGTCCCCCTGTGCCACAACGCTGCCCTCCGTCACCGCCATTACCCTAACCTCCTCTTTCATCTCTGACATCATCCACAGCTGTCCACCACTCCATTCCCTCCCTCTTCCCACAGCAGATGGAGAAAGCCATTTGTTGGTGTGCTGTGAGTGTGAGACTGCAGACTGATTTGATTCAGATGGTGACTCATACCTGTCACATCTCTCCACCCTCTCTCCTCTCTCGTTCTCTCTCTCTCTTCCTTTTATCGCTGTGTCTTCCCCTCAAAGGCTAATCTGGTAGCGGCGTTCGAACAGAGCCTGGCACTGATGACTGCGCGCCTGCAGACGCTGTCCGTCTCCTCGGATCAAAAGGTATATTGGCGATGTATTGATTGATTGAAAGTCCAAAAGTCCATTACACTTGAACACATCCTCAAAAAACACCCAAACACGATCATGGTTTAGTGTATATTTGATAGTAGTTCTGGAAACGAGATGCCAGTGCAAAGGTTTGCGTGATGGGATTTCCATGGTGTCATCAGCTACTTAGTACAGACTGCCATCCTTGCTGAATGCAGACAGACATACCACGATCCTTGGATCAGAAGAATCTTGGTTCAGTTACCAGTCTGCAAGCTAACTTGAATTACCCATTGATGCTTCCCCTCTTCAGGACTCTGAGCTCACTGACCTGAAGGATACCATCGATATTCTCAAGGCCAAAAATACAGAGGCCCAGGAAATCATCCAGGGGGCTCTCAACAACCCAGACATCACACCCAAAGGTACATGTTATGAGGGTGAAGGGGTATATGAATTATGGGAATTTCAAGAACATTTCCTCTTGATATTAAATTTGCTCTCAACTCGACTGGTTTTCAGAGCTACAGATCAATCGGCAGAACTCTTCGGAAAGCATCTCCAGCCTCACCAGCACCACCAGTCACTCCAGTATGGGAAGCCTCAAAGAGCAGGAGGCCAAGAAGAAGAAGAAGAAGAGCTGGGTGAGGACTCGCAGGCTGACTCACAGTGATTACATAAAGCACAGCAGAGATTTAACAGTTTAGTCAGGGATATTAAAAGATGAGTCACTTTTAAGCAGACAATCACAGCAGGACTTGGAAAAACAGCTGTGTGCTCCACACTCATGGTTGCCCCAAATAAATTCACAGAACAATGTGCAGTGGTTCATGAATATGATTTTCTTCACATCATCTATCAGTGAAAGTTGTAAAACCAGTTTGGTATAATTCTAATAGTTATTATATTTTAATAGTTTAATTTAAAGTCACACGATTAAATTTTGCAACTACAATCCCAAGATTTAAGGGTCTTACTAATAAATCTACAGGAAAAAAGTGGAAAAGGGAAAAATATACATATACATTTAGTTCAAATAAAAGCCAAAGTTTTCAAGTGTGTGTTTTTCAGTTACACTGACTGGAGAAACTCAGTGTGTTAGTTTGTTCTGACTGTGAACGTGTGATTCTCCTCCTCTCTTAATAAGTCTGATTCTGGTCTCTCCTTCATGCTGCCCTGATGTTTATTTTAGGTCTTGGAGGTGAGTGATGTTGCTACAGTAAATAAAGCCGTTTGCCTAAACTCCCCCACCCCCCCCCCCTGCACCCCCACTCACCGGGTCCCAACCCTTCTCCAGCCTGCGTCGCCCTAATGAGTCATACTTGTGCAACGTGTGGAAAATATTGTGTCACTAATGTCTTTTTAAACTTGATTCTCCTGTGTTTGTTCCATGTTATGATAATATTAATATGTCGTCGTTTAAGACACCGTATTAACCGGCTGACATCACCGGTACAATGATGAATTGCTGTTGAAGAAACTATGCAAAGATTGTTTTCTTGTTTGATCGATTACATAAAGGACAATGTATGAGGACATTTCACAACACAGTAGCAGAACTTTAACAGCAACTCGACACCAATGATTTCATGCTGTTGTAGTTTTTAGCGAGTATTCCATCCTCATTGTCGTCTCACATCTCTTCTCTGAACAGTTGCGCAGCTCCTTCAACAAGGCCTTCAGTAAGAAAGGGCCCAAGTCAGGGCCGTATGCTGACATTGAGGAGATCGCTACCCCAGAATCCTCTGCTCCTTCCTCTCCCAAAGTCTACCACACTAGTGATAATGCAACAACAGTTAAATCCTCCACCTCTCCATCATCACCAGGGTAAACCTCTATCTACAGTCGTCTTTTGTGTGTTGACATAGATTATATTTGCATAACATCATACTGTTTCTGTAAAGAGTTTGGCGTTTTTCTGCTAATCCTTGCTACCTGCTCTGTTCTCAAACATTGTCTTGTGTCAACCAAATCTCTCCAGACTGTGTGAAGGAGGTGAGGAGATGGATGAAAATGTTGTAACCGAGCTGAAATCAGAGCTGTGGGAGAAGGAGAGGAAACTGACCGACATCCGCCTGGAAGCTTTAAGCTCTGCTCATCAACTGGAGCAGCTGCAGGAGGCCATGAACAGCATGCAGGTACGTAAGGTGATTATGATGGCTTAAAGTTATTTGATTATTTTTTTAATTTGTGGTTTTAACTGTTATTCTCTTTACATAAACTCACATACACCGCAGTAACATTTGAAACATTTGATTAAACTGATTTCACCTGCAGAGGACAGTGGAGAACCTGAAGGCTGAGAATGACCACCTGAAGACGGGTAGTGTGTCCCCCTGTCCATCTCCTGGACCCTCCAGCTCCGTCTCCCAGTCCTCAGGTCTCACTGCACTGGGAGGTGTGTCACCACGACAGTCAATAGCCATGCACGTGCCAAAAAGCTACAGCAGAGGGCCGAGTGATGGGAGCAGCTCAGGTACTGTTTGATACTGAATCTGGAAATGTAGAGTTACATTGTTGTTATCAAATTTCTTCAGTAAGGCTCATTTTAAAATCCTCTCTTTTTGGTTACCTGGTAGATGTCCACTCCACAGATTCTCTCAGCCTTTCCTTGCAGAGAGATGATCACCGTGTCAGGGTGGTGGTTTGTGTTGCAGACCTGCGTGTCTTCAAAGAAGTAAGTGTGCCGTTTTTGTCTTCCACTCCTACTGTAGGGCAACCTCATGAAACGTGATTGTAAAAATATCCGTTTTGTTGCACTTTGCATCAACAGGAGGTCAAACAGCAGGATTTCTTTGTGGGCACTGTCCGAGTGAATGGCAGGATGGACTGGACCATGTTGGATTCTGCCGTCAGCCAGGCGTTCAAAGTGAGACTCCCTCTTCTTACCGCCTGCTTCAGTGTTACCATGTCGAGGGACGTGAATGTACAGTTTGCTTGAAGCGTGTTCACATTTGTGATTCAGCTGTCACATTAAATTTAGCGTTCACTGAGCGTTGGGGAAAGCTAAAATGCAGAAAAAGCTCTATCTTTTAAATTCACTGTGTGGATGTCCACAACTGTATAGTGAGGAAATGCTGATTGAAGATGCCGTCTGTGTTGCCAACTGTTCAGCGAACTTCTGTCTACAAACAACCCAACCACACAAGCACAAGTGGTGAATCGTGGCCCCTGATTTTAGTGATTTACAGCTTTTATTTCTTACTGTATGGTTTGCTATTAAACCAAAGCATTAATGAGCAGGAGCTTGTTACCCTCATGTACATCATGTTTACTTTCTCCTTTGACACCTACATCGAAAAGTCATAAGGAGAAGTTGTGTCATATTGTATGCTTATATTTTTTTTAATTCTTTTTCTTTCTAGGTGTACATAACCAAAGTTGACCCTACCTCCAGCCTGGGTCTATCTACTGACTCCATTTACAGTTACAGCATGGGCCACATAAAGAGAGTGCTGGGAGGAGAAGCTCCTGAGCCTCAGCCATCGCGGTGCATGTCCCGAGGCCCCAGCAGCATCACGGTGTCTCTAAAAGGTCTGTGACCAAAGACTGAAGCTTTACTTCCAAATGGCCTTTATCTGGGTTATTATCTCATTAAATGAAACGAGAACGTAAAGTGTTCAGCACTGGTGCTTTTAGTCAGTCCCACATAAATTGTCAGAGTCAGCTCTTCAATAAAGAAACCAAAAACCTTTAGATTAAATGAACTCACACAGATTTGATGGTTTCCTTTGCAGGTTTTGCATTCAATTTTTGGTGCACAATGTTTATCACTCTGCTTATCAGAGCAACCACATTTAAACTTCAAATACTTGAAATTTAAAAAGGTCTGTATCAATTTGGTGTGAGCTGGTCGGATATGCCAGTTTTATACAATACAGGAAGCACTGAACAGGTCCTCGCACACCCTTACGTTGGGGTGTGGAGCAATTTTGACACAGACACCAGCCAACTTCTCCAATTATCCTGACAGACATGTTTGCCAAATTTCACATGTATAGGTGAAATCAGCTGCGGGGGTTGTACATTTTAAAATGTTTTATGATAAATCATGATATTCACCACTGATAAACTGTATAAAATGTTTTAAGTGATGTCACCAATTCTAAGTTGGATATAAGCACATACAATTCTAGTATATGTTCTTTTCTGTCACCACCAGGGGGTGTTTTGTTGTTTTTTTTAATTGAATATTTCCTGATGGATGTCTATGGGCGGGTCTATAATCAATTATAGCAGGTTTAGTTCAGATTGGATATACAGATATACAATACATACTGTACACTCAAGTAATCCTGTGGCAGTTCAACATTTAAATATATCCTTGCACACATATTCATAAACATGTATATATTAAGGCTGATGAGTATATTATCCATACCATCTCAACTTTTTCTCCCTACCACTACAGATTTATGCCCAGCACATCTAATAGTTTTCTGGAACTGCACTTTTTAATATTAGTTCGGAGCCACACGTGTGGAGCCCATCAGTGGTTCAAACCAGAGCTCAGGTTGTGGCTCGGCTGTTTACCCTTCTCCAACTTCTCGTTCTGGAATGCGAGCAGCGAAGTAGTTGGAGAGCTGGGAAAGCAGTGGTAGCCCAGAGAGGATCTGGGAAACCTGATCTGAGAGCAACCAGGCCCAGCTGGCCAAGCAGCCTCAGACACATGGGCCCCATAGATGTTGAGGAGGAACATAACACTTCCGCAGGCTTGTGGACGCTGCACAGACTCGCTCCGCTGCACGCAAAGTTATTTTCAGAGCTGAAATCTAAAGCTCCATGTTGCTAATGAAGAACATGGGAGATTAAAGAAATCCATTTTCACCTTTTTTAACATTACATTTTACATTAGTATAGATATGATGTATTAACCCTTAGTGTTCACACGGCACAGATCTGTGCTGCAGGCGCACCCTTGGTAAATTGCCGTGGGAATAATACACAACTCCTTATATGGACATTCTGGGGGTGTGCGCTTATAGGTCACATATTCAGGCTTTTCATAATGCGTTTTTCTTTCGTCCTCCTTGTGTGTTGTTGAGTCAAAGTTATGACTAATTTTATATCACATTTTTAGAAGTGATATAAAGTAGCAATAATTGTGCAGAAGTCACAGAGTAGACATACAAATGAGCCAAGTGAACTTTGAACTGTGACGTATTTCCAAATTTCACAAATTCAGTCCAACTTTAAACATTTTGAGGACTTTCTGCTCACATGTTTTTATATAGTTGGTGAAAATAGTTTTTTTTAAATCAGATCGTCTAGGTTTTGCTGAAAAAGAAGGATATAAGATACTCTATATTGCACATTCTTATCGCCTCTGTATATACTGTACGTTTAAACATAGTAATGGAAAAAAGCAGCCTGTGTTCTAAGGGTTAACAATTCTCTTCACAAACACAGTATCAGAGTACACAACTGACTCTAATATGTCATGGGTGATTAGCAGAGAGTTGTTTTTTTTATTACTGTGCAGTTGATTCTCACTTTTCCCTCACTATGTCCAGGTTTAAAGGAGAAGTGTGTGGACAGTCTGGTATTTGAAACCCTCATTCCCAAACCCATGATGCAACACTATATCAGTCTGCTGCTCAAACACCGCCGCCTCGTCCTGTCTGGTCCCAGTGGGACGGGGAAGACCTACCTCGTCTCCCGGCTGGCTGAGTACCTGGTAGATCGCAGTGCACGTGAAGTCACCGACGGCATTGTGGCCACTTTCAACATGCACCGCCAGTCATGCAAGGTGACGGAAACAATAGTGATGTCCCCATAAGAATCAGCACAGCATTGGGTTATTTGGTGCAATGTCATCAGCTTCCCCGGTCTCATCTTTTCTCTCTCTCTCTCTCTCTCTCTCCCTCCCTCTCTCCCTCACTTTCTCACCTCAGGAGCTACAGCTTTATCTTTCCAACTTGGCCAATCAAATCGATCGAGAAACCAGCACGTCAGAAATACCACTGATAGTCATCCTGGACGATATTCACGATCCTGCCTCCCTCAGTGAACTTGTCAATGGTGCTCTAACCTGCAAATATCACAAATGGTAATTAATACTATTTATGTACATGTTAATTAAACATATTTAGTTTATACAGCGTTGGAACCATTATATTTTAGCAACGCAGAATGACCAAACAATATATTCATTTCTCAATCACTTTTTTGGAGAACATTCAGAAAATACAGGAAACGTGCACAAAATTAGTTAAAACAACTTTAACTAGGGGTTGAAATGTCAAGTATTTAGTGTGATCTACACTTACACTTCTACTATTTCATGTCTAGAAATATCTGCTTGAAAAATGTCTATTACGCCAGGTTTATTCACCACATTGTTGGAGAGAAAACCAACTTTCAGTCACATCATTCCAATCCAAATGCCAATTATCATAGAATTTGACAGACATAAAAACAACAATGCTGCCAGTACCCTGAGACTTTTGCACAGTAATAAATATTTATAAAATAATGACGTGAATGGTTGATATCATTTAAAATGTCTAATATTTTTTTACAGCCCTTACATTATTGGAACAAGCAATCAGCCAGTGAAGATGAGTGCGAACCATGGACTGCATCTCAGCTTTAGGTCGGTTGTTGACACTGTTGTCCTATT
Organism: Solea solea; assembly: GCF_958295425.1. Classification (NCBI taxonomy): domain Eukaryota; kingdom Metazoa; phylum Chordata; class Actinopteri; order Pleuronectiformes; family Soleidae; genus Solea; species Solea solea. The sequence goes on along the minus strand of NC_081139.1, from coordinate 11,388,882 downwards.
TATTTATTGTATTTGTTATATGTTTGTGTTATGGTCTGTGAATGAATATGTTTTGATTACACTGATTAGAAAATCTTAAACTTTAAATTAAATCATATTTGATTAACAATACTGGATTGAGCAATACTGTCCCATTAATAACGGAAGATGTTATAATGTTTGTGAATAAATGTGTCTGGTTGTTGTTTACTTGTGTCTCTGATACGACCTTCTGTTCTCAGGATGGTGACCTTCTCCAACAACGTGGAGCCAGCCAACGGTTTCCTGGTGCGGTATTTGCACAGGAAGATGATGGAGTCCGAGAACGAGAGGAGTCTGATGAACAATGACCTGATCAAGGTGTTGGACTGGGTGCCCAAGCTCTGGTATCACCTTCACACCTTCCTGGAGAAACAAAGCACGTCAGACTTCCTCATCGGTATGAAACCCTCAGGATTTAAGGACTGAAGGAAATCTTTTTCCTCTGGGTGAAACAGACATCTTCATTAATGTGATAATAGTGGTTTTTTTTCATACCCACTCCGTCCTCTCTGTCCTCTCTTTTGTTGTATCCTCAGGCCCATGCTTCTTCCTGTCATGTCCAGTCACAGTGGATGAGTTCCGTTCATGGTTCATTGATCTCTGGAACCACTCCATTATTCCATATCTGCAAGAGGGGGCCAAGGATGGAATCAAGGTGAGAAAGAAGTGGAGAGAGGAAACTGTCTCTAACTCCTCGGCTTTTCTCTCACAGAAAATGTTCCACTCTAATTTCATTTTTGTGGTCTGTTTGCGACACCTAAGGTCCATGGCCAGAAGGCAGTATGGGAGGATCCAGTCGAGTGGGTTAGGGACACTCTCCCATGGCCGTCCGCGCAGCAGGACCAGGCAAAGCTATTCCACCTTCCTCCCCCCAGCATCAGTTCCAGCAGTCCTGGTCAGCCCTGTGAGGACAGGCCTCACAAGGAGACCCCACCCAGCTCCATGGAATCTGATCCACTGGTAAAGAATTTCATCAGTTTGGTGATAATCGTTGTCTTTTTTTGCTTTTCATATTTACGTAAAATGAAAAATGAATCCTCTAGAATTTCTGATCTCTCAACTCTTCTCTTTTGTTTTTTTTTTATTGTAGATGGCAATGCTTCTGAAACTCCAAGAGGCTGCCAATTACATTGAATCCCCAGAAAAAGAAGAGCCTAGCCTGCCTAAATTCTGAACACAAATCTCACCCTTCAAAACTTAGCACTTCAGATTTTATTTTTCGTCCTTTGTACTGATGCAGTGAACATTCAGGAACCAAAAGAAAAAAATGCTCAGAAATGGTTGTAGTGTAGAACGCTAAGAGTGTAAAATGGGTTGTTATTGCAAATCACCTTCATGTTGTGCAGTATTTCCCTCCGTACGTCTTGAACGGAGATCTGTAACTTCTGTCAATTTCTCATGTGATCTGGTCCTTTACCACCACGTTAGTCTTCTTAGATCGGTGCTAATAGATCACTATGAAGCTCATCGTCTTAGCACTAGCGACGGCATGCACTATCAACATCCTGTACTGTGCTCAAGTGCATTATGGGATACGGTGTTTCTGACAGCATGCGAGAAGCGAGGGTTTATTGTAAAGTTCTGTGGTCCATATCGACTGCCTAAGGTCGGGGGCCACACTGGCTGTGTGAGCACATCTGCGTTGCTTTTAGGTGCACGTCATATACGTGAGTGAGCTGCACTGCCTTCTTGAGACAAGAGCTGTCTATTTGTGTAGTACACAACAAAATAGACGGCGACAATGATCTTTTAACACAATTTTAATGTCTCTATGTGTCAAATATGTGACAAACCACAACATGATTGTGAAATATTCGCAGGACTGGTAGATTGACACTTCATACCGTAGAGTCCTGGCTTAAAGGAATATTAAAAATGATATTATTCCTGGCTGTTTCTTTGTAAAAGAAAAACAGAGCAGCCGGATGCAGCAATGCAGACGTCATGCACTGCAACACTCACCCAGTGCGGCCCGGGTATACAAGTCTATGGAGGCTCAAATCTCACACTTAATATATGCAATCCTTAACTTTACATCCTGAGCAGGTGGAATTAATTAAAATGCCTTAAGATTGAAAGACGTCAAAATTTACACACAACTTCAGCAGAGAAACCTGGTGCTTTCATCGACATCATCCCAGCTAAGGCGACCAGAAATCAGCCATTTACTCTGAACTATGTGAAATATTCTAATTCATCCACGTTATCTTGCAGGAGGAAACGTACAACAACCAAGCACCGGCCCACAGTGCCCTTTGTAACACTGTTACAACACATAATCTTAAATAAGTTGGACAACTACACTTACTGTCCTACTCTTTATTTGTGATGCGACTTCATCAGTTTGCCGTATCTTTTTCCTCCACTTGAGCACTTAATTTAGTTACTTTCTTAACTACTTGAAGTAGTCTCGCCAATGTTGCCATTAATATCAGGTATTAGATACTTATTACACAGGGATAATACTGTATAGCATAACGAGCGCCCCTCTGGTTACATTGCAAATGCTATATGAATCTAATTCAGATTTCTTTGTCTATAGAAAGTTCTTCTTCAGAGTAGTTCTATATTGTGTACATTCAGTCAGGCTACATCAGTTGTTATTAGTTGGTGCAAATATCTAATATACTGAACCAAATACTGTACTTTATTCATGCATATCGATTGTCAACTAAAGGATTTACGCAAAACTATAGACTGTGTAGGAACAGTGTTAATTATAGCAGGTGCTTTCAAAGGAAGCCTTATCACAACACTCCATGGCAAAAACACTTCTCAGTGGTTTCATTTATTTTAGACGTTAAAAAGAGATAAATATCTTTCATCTCTCACTGTTAAGATCATCATTTAGGTACTAAATGTATGGTGGTGCTCTTTAGAAATGTCCCAAACAGTTTTGATGTTCAGTAGACATTACATAGATGTTCGGGGTAGGTTAGCAACGAGTTTCCGTGTTAAACACTAAAGAAAATGTGGAAGATGGATTTCTGGATTTTTTTTTTTTTTGTCCTTGGACTTGCTGTTGACAAACTGTGACAGAAGGTATTAAGACGCAGTGAAACCATGTGATGCATTGTGCGGTGCGTTTGCTCATGTTGATGTCGTCCATTATTCCTATTTAAGAACATGCTGTGTGAGTGCACAGCACGCAACAAAAAAACAAAAAACGAAACTACAAGGCGTACTAGAGTGATGGAAGAGTATTGAAACAATTGTTTTCTTTCCAGTACTTTGTGATTATTTTTGTAAATAATTTCTGACGGAGTAAACGACGGTGATGGTTGTGCAGGTGGTGTGTGTCAAGACTGTTTCTCCACGTGTTCATAAATCCTGTAAATGAATGAATGTCGCACCACTTTTTATGACAGCTCGAAAAGAAAGTTTTTAAATTTGCTGCTTCGTTATTACAATGTTTAAATAAGGCTGAGAACAAAGCTTATCCAATCTCAACAGTTAAGTTGAATGAATGAATGAATGAATGAATGAATGAATGAATGAATGAAAAGATGCCAAACAGCCGCAGACTCTCATCCTGGCCACGATGCCATTTGTGGAATGATTTCCATCACTGTAAATATATCAGGACAGTATTTGCCATCCCCGTTTCTACTGGTTCCTAAAAAGCCATCATCTCACTGGTTGTTGTGCCTGTTGCTTTGTAGAATTGTAGCTGTGATTTGTGTTTGCTTACCAGTGTATGCAGCAACTTCCACTGGTGTCGGCAGCCACACGGGTGAGCTTCCTGAACAAACACGGCATGTTTTCATATTAGTCTGTCATTTTGTTCTCCAATTTGGACAAAACTGCACCACAGGATGGGAACAGAAGCTGGTTCAAGCCGGTGATACTGAGCCGCAAAGAGGCTGCGAAGCGTTAAGAACGAGGCTCGTATACGTGTAGATAAAGACATTCACATGTTTTGTCCTTTATAAATGCGACAAAACTGTTACAAATGAAAATGCAAGTGGTCCATTGACAATAATGACGGTTAAAAAACAAATATGAGCTTGTCACAGTTTTAAGTAGAATTAAACCAGATAATTAAGTCAATTTAAATATCTGAGGCCAAAAGATGTTGCTGAATAGTCATATTTTTGCAAAAAACAAACCTTGTAGACTAAAGTAAGATTTTAAGAGAATGTTATGCGGTATCTAACGTTACTGGTGTGCAAATGTTAAGGGTTTTTAAGTGCTGTACATGCATGTACACTTGCTGTGTGACCAGGAAAACCATATTAAAATGGATTTATTGTTTAGAAAAATCATCCGAGATAACGTTTTCCTTTTTAATACTCAGATATTTGGTATTTCTGTTCTTTTCTAAAGGATTCTTTGTAAAACTTAATTTCTCTATTTTGTACAGGACGTCATTGTAAAGATTGTACATAGGTTGATGGTCTGGCTGCGGCAACAATCATTGAGGAGGCGATGGATTAGTGTGTGTGTGTGGGGGGGCGGGGCAGCGGTGTAACTGACAGACAAGTATATTTCTTCAGAGTTGAGTCCAATATATGGATAAGGCATGTTTCTGAAGGCTTTCATCCATCTATCACTGTTTGTTGGTATCAATAAAATCCATGTTATATTTATTCTTTTGCTTCTTGTGTGTCCACTTGACAACCTCGCCCACATACACCCCACATACATTTTCATTCATGCTTTAAATGTAACAGATACAGAAACATAACAGTGATTAAAATAAAAGTTAATTTAATATTTTAGTCACTTTTTTTAGTGAGATTAGATTTATTGTATTTTATTTTATTCATAATGAATACATTTTTTGTGAACTATTTATTGTGTCATATCGACACAGACACTTTTGTCTCAAAGACTAAATAGACGAAAATTGCTGGCATTTTTTTTTTTTTCAAAATACCACCCTCTAGTGTCAAACCTCTGGAAAGGACATAGCATAACATCAGCCTGACTGTATTTTTTTGTTTGGTAACAATGATGTGTTTTCATTTGTATTTCAGCAAAAATAACACATTTATTTTGAACAAAAACATTTTTAACAGACGTGATTAAGACTATCTCATATAACAGGTCTTCTCCACAGGTTACTGTGGCTGTAAAATGCTCAGCTATAGACGTTCTACCAAATTTGACCAAATGAAATAAAAAAAAATGTAATTAAAAAGATAAACGGGTGTTTTCTCAGCATTATGATGGCATGTGTGGCAGACGGCCTATAGGCCAAAGACACATCACATTTATCAGTGTGATTTTGCCGAATATGTGAGTTGTCACATTGGTGGTCCATGTGGACATCAACACAAACTCTCTTGCAGGTAGAGATGATGGTGGAGATGTGATGTTGAGTGATGGGCTGTGTCTTTGTGAATGCAGGAGAATAAGGCGATTTGTCAACTCTGCCACGGAAGCTCCTTGGTTTCAGTAGCTTCTGGGCATGAGTAGATAAAGTTTTTGTGGTAGATCCACGTCTGGTACCACCTCCTTGATCTCTTGTACCTTGAGACACACACACACACGCCAGGGAAGTCAGATTCCCTCATGAATGTGTTGTATTCCTTCACATACTTGTTGACTTCCAGAAATGATTTGCTCCAGTGTCAACCTTTGTCTTGAAGGTGAACTGCACAGTAGAATGATCAGGGTTACACATTTGTTGTCATGTCTCTTTACAATGACCACACATTCCTCTTTCTGCAACCTGACATCAAAATGATCCTCTTCTTCTCTTGGTAAGACGTTTCTCATCTTTAAACTGACATCCAGCCAGATCAGGGCCTTCCCACCAGGTGTTATACAGGGACTTAGTAAAGTAAAAGCAAGGATAAAGGTGTATAAGGAACTTTTCTGAGCATGCCAACATCCCTGTCACATCTATGTTGCTGTGGCTCCTTATGCTTGGCCAGGACTCAGTAAAAGTTGGTTAAATGCCTGTTATAACATCTTATTACTTGTGGAGTGTGGATGAGTGAGAGACAAAGACATGGGTCACTGAGTCATACTTGGCTCCTGGTGGCTCTGTCTGCTCTGTCTGCCTGTTGCATGTCATTGAGTTTGGGCGGTGCTTGAACCAGCCCCCCTTCTATAAAAGTCTTCCACACCCTCACAGGAGATGGCATTGGATTCAGGTTTAAGGACTTAAGGACCGAGTTGGGAATTAGCTGCAACATCCATCATGCCGTCCAAGCCTGCCCCAATCAAGAAGGCGGCTAAGAAAGAACCTGCCAAGAAGGAGGAGAAGGCTCCAGTGAAAGCCCCTGAACCGGCTCCAGAGCCTGCACCCGAGCCCGCACCGGAGCCCGCGCCCGCCGAGGCCGCGCCCGCCGAGGCCGCTCCAGCCCCCGCTGAGGGCGAAGCTGCGGCTGCACCTGCCGAGGAGGCGCCTGCTGCCCCGGCAGTTGAGGAACCCAAACCTCCCACTCCTCCACCCGCAGATGGTAATGCCCAGAGCGCAGTCCACCTTCTTTTCCTGGCTCTAGTGTTGGCGGGCGGATACGATGGATACGTTGTTTATTACCTTTACCTCAGCCGTGTCAGCTCATAGGAAGCGCGCAATAAGTTTTAAGCACACGCGCTCAGTGTGAAGGTTCCTGTGGGTAAGTGGTTGTAACCATCCACATGAAACGCAAACTGTGGTTACAGTAAAAGAAAAAAAAACTTTGCACCGCCTCATTTGGGAAAGTCACTGTCAGGTGTTTGGTGCCAAGGACGCACAGTGTCAGGGATCAGTGTGCAGACTCTATAAACTAACTATCACATCTAATAACTAAACAAAAGACTACAGATTCATTAATATTGCAAACTTTGAAACGATTTAACATCAACATTGTCCCTAACATCCTCCTCAGTGCACTCTCTTGCAGTCATTTAAAACCCAACATCCACAGCAGCTGTTCTCTCTCCCTGATGAAGCTGCTGCTCCTGGAATGCTTGCCTTCTATTTCTCGCCGCCAACTGACGCACTCATTTCTGCCCATCAGCACTTTGCCACTTGTATGTTTTTTTTCTTAATAGATTTAACACTTTTGCAGCAATGTTATTTTCTACTGACACCTTCACATCTCTAATATCAGGCTCCTGCTCATGGTAAAGCTAGTGTGTAGAAGTTAGAGCCTTTAAACTCGTAAATACACACGATGCTCACTCCTTCACAACTGCTCTGACACGGACTGCATTTATCCTGTTTGAAAATGTCTTATCTGCTTCATGCACAAATCACTAATATCTAACATTTCATAAAAGCTGATGCTGCTGCTGCTGCTGATGCTCCAGCCACAGATGAAGCTGCTCCTGCTGCTCAGGCAGATGCACCTGCTGATGGTAAACCAACCAGCGGAAAAACAGAACGCCTTCCTTTTAATAATGTGGTGTTTTGGGTGAAGTTCATATCTGGGTTATGTTGATGCTGTAGCGTTGCCTGTGCTCTTTACATGCAGCCAATAATAATAATAATGCAAATGCCTATTTAACATTAGCTGAAGCTGCTGAAGCTGCTGAAGCGCCTGCTGCAGAAGAGCCTAAAGCACCCACACCTCCACCACCTCCACCCAAAGGTAACCGATGTAAAGAAGAATCCTATGTTCGTGTAATTTGTCCTTCAACTGTAAAGAAACGTCATCTCCCTGAAATGTGTTGCTTTGGTGCGTTTCTGCCTCCCGCACTCGTCAGTCAACAATAATTCTCTGTTTCTATGGCGTCTGCAGAGCCCACAAGCGCTCCAGTGGATCTGTTTATTGAGGACAAGAATGACACATCAGTGAGCATCATCTGGAGCGAGCCGCAGAACATCGGACCCTCCGGTTTGGACGGATACGTTATTGAAGTCTGCAAGGATGGAAGTGAGTCCTGCAATTCAGAAAAAAAAAAAAAAAATCCTTTTATTTCAAAATGGGTTTTTCCACATTGCACTGTAGTACTGGTCGCTACGTTATTGGGATTTTTAAACCCAGGAACATGGTTTAATTGCTGTTTTCATGTGGGGTCAGCCATATCGGTTGCAGCTGTTCCCAATGTGTCACTCACAGAGTTGTATCATGAGCTACCTAACTTCTCCCTACAAGGGTAGAGGCATTTCAGGAGCTGCTGTGCTCTGGCTGGAGGACCTGCTTTTAGACTTATGGCCTGATGGTAATATCAGCAGCCGTTCAGTGAAGGCTGGATTTAGCAGACAGGGAAATCTATAATCCCACAAAACCGCATTATCATGTCTAACTGGGACACCTGTATATCACAAATCATTATGTATAATAACTAAGCTGCAAACCAAGCAATGCTTTGTGTCCTAATTTGTTTAGTCCATTATCGTCTGATCAATTCTGATCATTTTATTGATCCCAGTATAGGGTAATGTGTAATCCCAATTATAATCTCAAAAACCAATATGTAATAGGTTACATGTCAAGTCACGGATTGACAAACAAAGAGGTCAGCGAACGACATTAAGATGGAAAAGATGAGTAATTAAGCAATTAAGACACTATAATAAATAATAATGATGGATAGATATGAACACTGTCACTGTCACAGTTTACTAACCTGAAACGGTCCCTCCACAGTTCTTAACAATTTAATGGAAATAAATAAACCACAGTTTCCTAAACTCTGTGTTGCCTGTGTGTGTGTGTGTGTGTGTGTGTGTGTGTGTGTGTGTCTACTCCATCCAGCCGAGGACTGGAAAGCTGTCAATGAGGATGTACAGAAGACCTGCCGCTACATGATCAAGAACCAGACCACTGGTGACCGCCTGAAGATCCGTGTGGTGGCCGTGAACGCCGGTGGCCGCAGCGTCCCCGTCACCCTCCCCGAGCCTGTCCTGGTGAAGGAGGTGGCTGGTAAGACATATGTTTGAAGAGTGGAATTAACCGTTTATGTTACCACTTCATCACAAAAAGCTTTCAAAAACATTCATTGGATTAAATCAGAATCCTATAAGCTACACATTAAGAGCTTTGTTATGTTCAACACAGGAATAAGAGGGGAACAGGCCTCCTTAATGAGTCAGTAATTACTTATTAAATATAAGGAGTTTTCAAACGTATAGAACTGATAAATGTGTGCAAATGCAGCAGTGACTGGCCACATTTCATACGATGGTAAGTAAAATACTTCTTAATTAACGTGTTGCTTACAGACAGAGGTTTTTTAAAAAGATTTTATTTACATTTGCTGTTCAAAATGTTGCCCCGGGCTCAACGTGTATCTGGTCTTAATTCCCGCATCATCAAAATGCCAAGTCAGGTCATAAAACGCATTATAAAACAGTCGTAACTGCAATGAAAAGGTTTCATTTCAAAGGGGCTTTCATGTATTTGAACAGCAACAACAACAAATGAGTGGAAAACAAAACACATAAACCGCGTTCCTCAGTGATGTTATGCGACTGAACGTGAGCTTTAAACACATTTGCCACAGCAGAGGTCAGCTGTCGGAGTACAAACCGCTCAGCTATGTTTCCCTCTCAGCTGTCCGTGCTCTGTTGGCACATACCTGCAGTGTTAACAGCATAAACCTGGTCTTCTCACTCATTTCCCGTCTGAGCCCAAACACGGATCCGCCCTCAGGCAGCATGTGATAACTCCTAACTCTTAACGGAATGCTTTCACTGATTGGGTCCATCCCTCAGCGTTAATCTTACACAGTTGTGTTTAAAAGTGCGATGGGACCCCCGAGGGCTTTAAAAGGAGGGGGCTGCGTTACTTTGACGCGCTCGCAAATTATCGTTACGTGTAATGGAGACGGGAGAAACCCGATTCGTGCTGGACTGGCAAAAATGTCAACAGTCACGTCCTTTGTTCGCCCAGAGTAGTCGGTCCACACGTAGCGTGACTCTATGACATGTTTCCATCAAAATCACCACGAAGCTCTGCACAAATAGCTGGCATGTCCTCGCTATTAACACAGAGTTTTTTTGTGCGGAGGGCTTGGCATCGCACTTCGTGTGCTGTCAGGATTCATGCTGGTGGGGCATGGTGTCACAATCCTTATCCAAGACTGATGGTGTCAAGCAGCTGGGGGTTGTGGGGGTGGATGGTGAATTCCAGGGCATCCTGTCCCCGAGTGGAGACGGGTGTTGGTGGGGTTGGTGGGGTTGGTGTAGTGGGATCCAACTTCTCAGGTGACACTTAAATCTCATGACACACTCAGTGGTTCCCTGTTTACTTTGAAACGTTGCCACAGACTTTACAGGTACGATGTTCATTAAGAGGAATGACTGCCCATTAACATATGGGGCATTTATTCTGACTCATGAACACATTTACGACATCACATCATGCGTTTTTTTTTTTTTTTTTTATTGCTTTTTAAGGGGAAGTATCAGTGAGACATCTTCTCTTCAGTCTCGTCCTGATGTCAGGGAAGTTCTGAGTGGAGCACCATGAAGCGGTGGACACTTTATTTAGTGTCCTGACATATGTTACTTTGCCCGACTCAGCAAGTGCTGCTTCTCACCAAATCACAAATGAGCCTCGGCCTCGGAGGCTTAAGTATCATTTCAGGCGTCACAGTGGTAAAACTATGCGCCGGATTTTCTGTTTAGAATTAATGGGCTATTTTTGGCTTTTTACAGCCTAATACACAGTGTCAGTAGGTGTGAATGCGGGATGAGTGTCTGTGAAATGCAACAAGGAGACATGAAGATAGGATAAAAAAAAAAAGATTTACAATCAGTAGATGTTGATAATTGTCACCATACGTCAGATAATGTCAGATAATTAAAATATGAGTTTTACTCCTGAGTGAAAGTGGAGGGAGAATTGTGGATTTATTTAAAGTTCTTTAGAGACATTAAATAGCAATTATGGCTTACATCTCAAGGTATGTTTGCTCATTACATTAAAAAAAGATATTTATGTATATACATATGTAATATGAATCACTTATTTTAATAATTAAAATAAACTCTCAGTGCTCTCAGCTTTATAAATGTGAATATTTTATTAAAACTGATAAAGTTTGATTTGTGGACAAAATTATACATATATCGTTTTAATACAATATAATTTAATTCATCCTTATTTAGAAAGTGATACTGGTTGCATACACTAGAGGATTAAAGGTTTTGTGGGGAAAAAGCAGTAAAAAGTGTATTAAAATCACTTTACTGATCGTATTGCAGAGTTTTAGTTAGCAGTTTACATCCTAGTGAAATAAACTGTGAACTCTCCAAAGTTAAATACACAAACAAGCAAATAGGCCTTTAACAGTTGATTAGGGAACTAATAACATTACCCTTTTACTGCATCAATGGAAACTAAACATTTATAATAAGTAAATGGTAATGGATTGTTTTTATTTAGCTCTTTTCATACAGAAACACCCACTCACACATGAAGACTGTAGAAGACAAATGACTCCAAATACTTGAACCACAAGCCTTTATATTTATCCACACATGTTGTCTTATAAAACCTCTGTCTGCACAAACTCAGCTTTGGGACAAAGTGTTACTACACAATTGTATTTTATAAAAGGACAAAATATCTAAACCAACCATCTAAAGTAGACAGTGAGACCTTTACTGCCAGTTTAAAGCACAGCAAACACCCTGAAAACCTCCTGACTCAGACGGGCTTAGATCAGCTCAGCATGTTCATCGATTCCATTTGTTTCACTCCAAAGGTCATCACGTATGAAAATCCACTTCAGTTTTCACTGATAAACTATGGGAGCTGCAAGTAAATCAACTCACTTAGACATATTTTTTTATGATACTGATCAAAAATTCCCTCATAACCTTTCAGCATCATTTAAATCAAGTGATCTGAGAGAGAACTGGACTACTTTGACACACTCTTTTAACAGCTTTGTGGAAATCATACATTTCCACACATGATGCACATGATGCGAGACCTTGACCAATCACATGGCAATTCACAGAGATATTGGGCTCCTATTTGTTGATCTGCTAAATCGCTGCATGTTCCTTCTGACGACAGGTCACTACTCCAGCACGGCATATAATAGGAAGTAACTTACAATAAATCTTATCAATATCAGCCTAACCCCTTGTTACCAATCCTGTCGTCACTGACATGATGTGGCATGCGTACTTCTCGTTATCGTAACTCCTAGACCGTTTGGGATATCTAGAAAATTCAATATGACCCCGCCTTTCGCACTATGTCAGCTAAGATTGGCACAGCACCCAGCTCGAGGATAAAGATGGATGGATGGATACCGGAAAGCACAGAAATAGACCTTTGTGCCCATATACTATATGTCATTAACGGTTGAACAACTGTTCGAAAGTGAAAGTAATCTTGGAAAAAACAATACTATAGGCCACAAAATCAATATAAATCCAGGCTCTAAATAAATGAGATATATATGCTAACATGCTACACAGCTGGAACTAACAAACAACCGTTCTCTCCAGACCGCCCCAAGGTTCGCCTGCCTCGTTTCCTCAGGCAGAGATACGTCGCTCACGTTGGAGACAAGATCAACCTGACCGTCCCGTTCACAGTAAGCCCAAGACCACTGCGTCTTTCTCTCCACGTGCATGTTGCATTGAATCATTTGTCTGACACGACACTGCATCCCCTGTTGCTGCTGCTACCTCCAAGGGTAAACCCAAACCCGTGGTCACCTGGACAAAGAATGGACAGCCCCTGGACATGAAGAGGGTGAACATCCGCAACACCGACAGAGATAGCATCCTGTTCATCCGTAAATCCGAGAGGGACGACTCCGGCGTGTACGAGATGTGCCTGAAGGTGGACGACTTCGAGGACAAGGCTTCACTCACCCTTCAAATCGTTGGTGAGCAGTCGCACCTTGGCCACGTCCATGTTTTAATATTCAGTTCATGAAAGTAACGTAATGTAAAACAGTGAAATGTAGATTATTGTGTCATGAACTCTCAATGCTTTCATGTGTTGCCAGAGCTGCCTGGACCCCCCGCCTCTGTCAAGATCGTGGACACCTGGGGCTTCAACGTTGCCCTGGAGTGGACTCCGCCCACCGACAACGGCAACACAGAGATCACAGGTTACACAGTACAGAAGTCCGACAAAAAGACTGGAGTGAGTCGCGCTGGTTTGTCCCGTTGACTGCGTGGATCGAGTGAATCCCAGATCTTGGGTTCATTTTGATTGTGTGAACTGTGTGTTGACAGGACTGGTTCAACGTGATAGAACATTACCACAGACTGAACGCCACCATCTCCGACCTCATCATGGGCAACACCTATAAGTTCCGCGTGTTCTCAGAAAACAAGTGTGGACTGAGCGAATCTGCTGCCGTTTCAAAGGGGGAGGCCACGATTGTGAAGACAGGTAAACATGTCTGTCTCTGTCTGTCTCAGGAAAATCTTTTTCTACAGATTCAAATGTAAGCGACTGTATCCACTCACAAATGACTTTCCTGACAATAACGTCTTTGCTTTGTTTTAAGTCATATATTAACCCTTCGTGTTTCGCTCTCCAGGCATCGACTACAAACCTCCTGAGTACAAGGAACACGAATTCACCGAGGCTCCCAAGTTCACCACCTCTCTGAGTGACAGAGCCTCCACTGTCGGCTACAGCACCAAGCTGCTCTGCTCCGTCAGAGGAGAACCAAAAGTACAGTAACTGCATCAATCTCGTTTCCTTTTAACACCAATATCTCTGACAAGTCGTCAGTGAGGTGAATTCACCTGATGGTACTGCACGGTGTCTTTAAACAAAGCAAGTTTGGCTGCGTTAAGACTGTGGCTAACAAGTATTCCCATGAATAATTCAATTTAAATTTTTTCAATTCGTTCAATTGGTTGTCAAAGGGTTCATCTGTCTCATCCAAAAATGTCTAATTTTGTCTATGAACCAGTCAGATCAATTCAGACACTGTTAAATGTTTTAGTTATAATTAGTTTGAGTCACATAGGTCTCAGTCAGTATGTTTCAGTGACTAATTCTCACATTTTGGATGTCATATACAGTGTGTTTGTGACATAAATGAAGAGCAGTGCTGGATGGTAGAGATCTAGACTAGTCTGCAAAACCACCTTTGGCACGTTGACCATCTTAACCAAGTGTGGTGTTCACTGACTGCAGGATCGTATAACACCAGTAGAGCCAATAGGACAAGCCTTTGCTTCAGCTTCCTGTCAGCAGCGTAGTTACGGTAAAAAGGTGGAGTCTGGTTATATGAAGAGAACAAACCCCTTCAGTGCTGTCAGTGTGCGTTTCCTCCGAGCTGAACATGTTGAAGCTGTTTCCCTGAGCCTCTCACCTTTGCTGTGGGTGCCTCATCCCAACAGGTCACCAACACCAGGGTAGCAGAGAGGGTCATGGTGATGAGGCCAGAATTTGTATTCTGAGGAGAGGAGGCCATGTGGGTCACATATGTGCCATTCCCTGTGGGGACTCAGCGCTCCTCAACATGCCAGCGCCATTTAAAAACTCCCAAGGCGTTTGGTCCACTTCAATCAAAACAGACGATCTTGCCAAGTGGCAAAAACATAAATGAAAACAAAACTTATGAAGAGTTACTGTAGTCCTTGAGGAAAGCCTGTAAACTTCCCCAAAGTGCTTCAAAATGCAGCAGCTAATTAAAGTCTTTATCTGATTTATTTATTTTTGAAAACAACTTATTTTGACAGCCTAAAATTCAATGGATGAAGAACCAGATGCTTATTGGAGATGATCCCAAGTACAGGCAGATCTGCACCCAGGGCATCTGCTCTCTGGAGATCCGTAAGCCCGGTAACTTTGACGGAGGCGTGTACACCTGCAAAGCCAAGAACGATCACGGAGAAGCGGTTGTCAGCTGCAAACTGGAGTTCAGGCGTAAGTTGGTCATCAAAACCTTTCTCTATATCCCCGTTGTTTTTAATGTGCGGTTAACCAGTATGTCAAGTTTTTGACCCTATGAAAATAGAATGAATAACTTCTCCTGCTTCTGTTTCTGTTCCACAGAGGTAGCAGTTGCAGATGCAGCCAAGAAATAGGTCGACATTCAGGTCAGAAAATCTAAGGATCTAATCTCCTCATCACTGTTTGTACATAGAATAATGACTAATATTAATAATAATAATAATAATAATAATAATAATAATAAGACAAGAAGCAAAATATTGATTCACAAATCCACGGGTTAACTTAACTACCTGTCTGGCCCTAGTCAGCCCACTGTTTTCATATAATATGTGAATGATTTGAGTGGATGTTTAGGATCAGCTGATCTATAAGAGTCCTGACCTGACATGTGCCCTCTCTCTGTGTCTTACTTTCCATACATGGCGAGCACTAAACTTGGAAAAGGTGGCCTCTGCCACTGAAAGGGTGCAAGAGGCAGCACCCATAAATTAAATCAGTGATGTCTCCTCATGAACTTGGTTAGGAGACTTAATCACATTTCCTCGACTCAGCAGCAGCAGCAGCAGCCGTCGTTAGGGCCCTGAGATTAAAGCATTTTTTTGCACGTTACTCTCTGAAGGTTTAAACTTAATGTGTCTAATGCTGCTGTTTTCAACGAAAAATAAAACATGGGTAAAGCTGATTTCTGCCTTTAGAAAAAAAAAATACAGAAGCAAAATGTCTATTTTTGCTTAATTTCATTGTCTTTTCTCTTAATATGATTTCCAAATTGCTGCCACTCCTTCAACCACTCGTGACTGTGTAAAACACCTGTTTCTGTCATCTGTGCATCTGTTGCAATCCCAAATTAGGAGCAGAAGGAATGAGGCCTTTGCGGCATAAGGTGCGTGACACTTTTAGCGTTTCTAAAACTGTCCTCCACAGCGACTTACAACGCGGCAACACTTTTAATTTCAAATCTGTCTCTTTTTTTTTTGTGTGTGCGACAGGAAGGTGCTGGATTCCTGGAAGAAGAACATGTATATATGGCTGGTGACCACACTGTACAAGTGTCGCTCTGTGACGTCATGATGAACAATTGTTGTGGCTTTATGCCTTTTCTCTTTAAGTCCACATCCATGTCCACAATCAGCTTCTTTTTCCCCCACCAACGATATTGTCTATGGTATCTGAATTATTAGGCGTTCACGCACTGTACCTTTCTAGTTGATCATCATTTCAGCTCGGTGTATGCCAAGAATATCAAAGCATGACTTTATTGTTCCTCATAGGAGATCTACATGTAACATCCAAGTGTTTATATCAATAAATAATTTAATTTCTGGTTTTGTTTTTTCAATTTGTTATTTTTGTATAGAATTTATGAACATTCTATGAAATCCCTACCAATTTAATCAATAATATAAATGGGTTTTTATTAGGGATGAAAACGTAAGTATCTACCAATACCAATATTAATCCGATAAAGTCATTTTAGACCATTTCTGAACGTATGATGCTGTTAACAACACATTTGTGCTGAGTCATTTCAAAGACACAATTCTCCAACTGTGTGACAAATATTGTTCTCCAAACGACTCAGCTAAAATGGTTTTGCGGATTTTTATTTACATTTTACTGTGCACAGAGAAGCATGCGAGGGTTTTTGGATCATATTGGATTCCACATTTTTATCTGTCTGATATTCGATCCAGTGATTTTGACCAGTATTGGATCGATACCGATACTGAGCGATACCGATTCCCATCCCTTGTATTTATTAATGTACAGTAGTTTGCTTAAATTATATAACATTTTTATTTTAAAGCATATCATTTCTGATTTATTTGACTATAGTTTAAAATAATATAATACATAAATAAAATAAACTGTCCAGGGAGTACCCCGCATATTGCCCGATGTAGCTGAGATTGGCACAGCACCCCCCGCGACCCTCTGGTGGAGGATAAAGTGGTAGATGATAACTGACTGACATAAATAAAATGAAGTAAACTACAGTACAGGAGTACAGTCACTGTAAAGTTGCGTAAAATTCATCTACACACAAGTCCAAAATACTTTTATTTTAATAATTGAGCGACAAATCGAAACGTACTTGTATTTACCCTTGTTATGAGACATATTTTCAAAGTAAAAGCTTACCAAGAACGATACAAGTAAGACACTCATCTTTGTGTAACAGACTGAAAGGCCTGGAAGTATTTGCACTTTGATTTAGTTGTTGTTTTCCTTTTCACAGCTTCACTCAGCTGCTGAATATATATCCAAGACTGGACCGCAGTTTATGCCAGGACTTCCATAATAATAATACCAGTCTATAATACTGAACTTGTAGGTATTCGTTCTGGGAGTTACTGGCATAGTGATATGGGGCAGCATGCCAGAGATATCCAGGTTACAGAGACACATGGGTTCACACAGGGGCTGATTAAATTAGCCACCGTTGCACCATCTCACTCGGGTTATTTTAGGACGTGTTTTGACTCGCAACAATCAACTCTTAGATTATTCTACATCATTCTAATGCGAAAGAAAGTAGCAGCTCTTTCTTTTTGTGACAATCATTCAAGTGTATTTTGAGAGTTACTGTGTTCAACATCCAAAGCCAGTAGTTTGAGCTATGAGGGGAAAAAACAGTCTGAAGACTCTTTCAGTTTGCTGCCCTCTTGTGTTGGAACCAAGTGACAACAGGCCATACAGATGGTAGAAAATCATGTATATAAACCACATAGACAACACGGTTAGCAGCTCATCTAATGTACTTCTAATAGATGAACTGACTTCACATAGCACAATTTGCACAGTTCATCTTCAATCTGCGGGCAGAGGAGCAATTATGGTCTTAGGCCTACTTCTTCTTGCTCCCTTGATGCAGACATTCTGCAATAGGGTCACGGAGCAAGAGACTTCCTCTCTAATATAGGTCCTCCACAGACGCTCCCATGAAAATCACTTAAAATAACGTGAGGACCATCGTTCGTGTTTTTATTCTACAACTTTATTCAGTTTCTTCTAGTAACCTTGTATGTAACGTCAGTATCTTGGAAAATCACATGGTGTTAAATACACATTCAAGTGGGTCATGGAAGCTGTGGAAAATATGCTGGAAAAGTTATGAATTTTAATTGGTAAGAATGTGTGGGAAGTTGTCAAATCTGTAACTTAAGTGACAGATAAGAAATTGGGACTCCCAGATTTTTCATATTCTCATTAAATGCTGCTGCTTGGATTGTGTTAAATGCAGAACTAATGGTTGACAGGGTTTCATCTGTGTTATTACCAGATTATCTAGACGAGGGGTGTCAAAATCATTATAATTCAGGGGCCACATACAGCTCAATTTGAGCTCCAGTGGACTGGACCAGAAAAACAATAGCATAATAACCTATTAACAACAATTTTTCCCTTTTTTTTGGTTTTAAATTGAAAGAAGTATATTTTGACTAAACAATCTTAAACTAAATGTGGGCCTGCGGGCCGGATTGGACCCTCTTGCGGGCCGTATGTTTGACACCCCTGATCTAGACACTTCCTGGATGGCAGCTGATGTTTGTGCCACAGGCCTACAGTCATTCAGGGCGGTTGTGTCTGGTTTCTTAGCCACTGATGTGAGAATGGATGACTTGTGTGAGATACGAGTTGACGGTGTCAGTGCACACACCTGTCAAGTTGTTCACCACAGGACTCTTCTAGTGACAAGCCGTCAGGTCCCACTTCCTTGCAAGAATTCACCTATCCCTTAAAGCCTGTAGGACTCGTGTGTGAAGGCGTCTCGGGCTATGAACTCCCGTCATGCTGAGTTACCTCCCTCCCTGTTTTTGTGTCATCTGTTCTGATGCGATGCCAGAAAACACACATACACGGCTTCCATAAAACGGGTTAAATTATTGGATCCGATGCCAGGTTTTCTCACTATGACTCTCATGGGGGGAATAGTATAAGCACAGCAGGGTAAACAGCGACAGCCCGCTTTTGTGATGCAGCATTTCTGACTCATCTGGTGGTGATGCTTTAAATCGTCGCTAATGCACTATGTCTGGTCTCTGCTGAGTCAAGGGCAACGTCAGTGCCGATGAAATGGTGCGTCCTTCTTGAAGCGAGCCTGGCTGTTATTTGCTGCAAAGCTTTTGGCCACTTTCCCAGAATGTTTAATAAGTGTAATAGTGAGCCTGGCACCTGCACCGCTGTCCTGCTGATGCTTTTCATTAACAAATGTTGCGCAGATAAATCTTAGGAGTGACATTTCGTTGGCTTTTGGACTGAACCACAGCGTGAGTGACCACGTGGAGGTTTCTGCAGAGCTGTGGGCACAGCGGGTTTGATCCCTGCTCTCCAGTTGCCAATATGTTTCCCGAGCACGACACGTATTGCTCCTGGTGGCTGTGCTGTGGCTGTGCGAATGACGTGTGATAGAAGATGAGCCGCATGAATGTGCGGGTGAGTATGTGTGAACGTGTGAATGACAAAACAGTCGTATAAAGCGCTTTGAGTTGTCATCAAGACTGGGAAAAAAACAACTCCATAAATACAGACCATTTGCTATTGTCTTCATTGTTTTGGTTATGGAATGGGTGGCATAACTTCTTAGTGATGTAGAGCAAATTGTTAATTGATAATATAATAATGTGACTGAAGTGGGCAGTCAGTTTGATAATATTCTTAACATAATGTCATGTTTAAGATAAATAAATGTACAGTACATTACACATTTAATACAATTAGAACAGTAACCTGAATAGGACTGTACCATGTAAATCTGATTACCTTCAGTTGAATAAAGTAATAATCAGATTAAGACAAGTAGAGTATTCCATAATCTGTAATTAATGCATCTTTACAAGCAATTTAATAAGATTAAAAGACCCTATTGACATATGAAGTCATTATAAGACACTGCTCTGTCACATTCAAACAGGAATATAAATAGAAAATCCCTTTAACAACTCATGTCTTAGCGTCAATAGTCGAGATCCTCACATGTATCTGTGTAAACTGTTTTATCCTACAGGACCCAGCGGTGGCAGTGCGATGCAGCTCTCTTCTCTCTTTGGAAATCAGATAGTTTATTGATTCCAGATTGAAGAGCAAGACTTCATCAAGTCAATTCAATTCAATTAGAGCGTGAAATGAAATTAAAGCCAACTGCAGAAAAACACAGCGCAAGGTGTTTTTCTGCTTAAATTCTGATCTGATGCTCCGATTCTCTTCATTTACATCATCAAACAAGAGAAAGAATAACGACACGTGTCAAATGTCGCGTTTAATGCTACGTTTGCTGCATTATTACAGTGAGTCTGACTCTTGGGGCAATTAGGTGATTTTTTTTTCTTTTTTAAACCCCCTGATGAGGTAGCAGCAGTGATCTGTGGCTCTCCTGCAGTCCATCCACTCCTTTAAATTATTCACCAGAGACACATTAAACGCTGATAACCCGTGAAGGGAGGAACTAGTTTCCTTTTTATGTTTACTGCTGCTAGGAGAAGCACAAACAACTTCCCCTCTGCATGTATACTGCAGCAAAACCAGCCCAGGCAGACCAGTAACAATCCTCTCCTCTCCTCTCCTCTCCTCTCCTCTCCTCTCCTCTCCTCTCCTCTCCTCTCCTCTCCTCTCCTCTCCTCTCCTCTCCCTGGCCCTTACCTCACCTCACTGCACACAGATCCCTGCACAGCTCCTGCAGCAAGGAGGCACAGGACCTAAACTTACCATCCTCACCTCTCTCTTCACTGTTCATTGATTCTCCTGCTTGTGCACCCCCAACAACCCTCCCACCCTCTCTCTCTCGCTCTCTCTGCATCTGTTTCTCAAAGATCAGCACTCCCAGTCCCTGCCTGCCTGTACTAGGGTAGAAAAAAGTGATGGAGCAAGAAAGAAAAGAGGAGGAGCTCAGTGCGTTAGTGCGCCACAGAAAGCCTAACCCCTCCCTCCTCCACCCAATTGATGACAAGAGGGTTTTTTATTGAGTCGCTCCTCAGCCAATAAGCGAACAGTGCCGGGAAATACAGCAGCTGGCTCTGACGCTTGTGCTGATTTCAGTGTGTTAGAACAATGTTAATCTGTGAGTGCTTCTTATTTTCTCATCTCTGGCTGCATCTGAACGCAACTCAGCTGCACCTCTAGACCAGTAAAGTCTTGTTTGTGGGGAGGGGGCTGCTTGGACACGAACACCCCCCACATGAAATTGGAGTTTTGCAATGTCTTTTTGAGAGTGGGATAAAGGAAAGTGCAGATTGTTGAGATCTTCTGTCTTTTCTTCCTGTATCTTTTTTTTCCACTCTGATCTCCAGCTCCAGTCCCTCTTCAGGAGGCAGTACATCTATTTTCAAGGTAAGCACCCCCACCCACCACCCTCACCCTCACCCCCCCTTTCCATCAGCTTCATCAGTTACTGAGGCTTTGCTGCATACCGGGTTGTCACAGAGGCACCTAGCCTCATTACACACATCCTGCTTGATTGTGGGAGGAATAAAGAAAGAGAATAAATGGCTCAGGGGTAATTAGAGCAGACAGTGCTCGTGTCATCACCAGTCATCTCTCATTTTAATGTAGTTATGAGTTTTACAATAATAGCAAATGCAGAGTGGAACTTTGACAGCATGCCCGATGGTGCGTAGCATCATCATTTTATGCTGCAGTGTAATGTTACATAATAAAACAAACGTGTGTGTGTGTGTGTGTGTGTGTGTGTGGCTGTCTCTCACTGTAGAAGAGGAAAGTGGAACTTTTCCCTGGTTTATTGTCACAGAGATGTGTAAATAGTTTTTTGTCATACAAATATTTTTAATGAACATTAAAGCGAAAAGCGAAAAGTTGACTCCTCATCACTTTTCTCCGAGTGCACGTTCCTGTGTCGGCCTGCACATGCACTGTGATGAGAGTGAGCCACACTGTTACAGCAAAAGCTCTGAGGTAGTGCATGCAGTGACAAATGTGCTGAGCCAGCAAGAGTGAAGGGCCCCCGAGTCTACAGAGCGCAGTGTGCTCACATTAACGTGTGTTGTCTTAGACGCAGTAAACTGCTGCAGTTTTACATTCATTTATAAAATCCTTTTTTTTTTTCTTCCACAAAGTGGTTTGTAGTTTATTCATTTTATTATCATTCAGTGAGTTGAGATGTGGTTGGAGACAGGTCTCGTTAATGTGCGCTATATTTTTGCGCATTATGGCCTCTGATGGATCCTGATCCTGATGAACTTGTAAATCAAACCACAGTTCGAGCGACTTTACTTCTTCTCGTCGATAAGAAGCAAATCTTAAAATTTTTTGCCTCGTCCCTTGTGGATATTGCTTATATTTGGTTTATATTACACGTTTGGATGATTGATCTCTGTTGTACAGTAAGTTTCCAGGCAGATTATGATGCAGTAGTGTTAACAGATCAGTTTTTTTTTTTTTTTGCCAAATGTTGTGAGTTGCTGCAATGTGTCTGTATCCACATACACACTCACTCGTCCTGACACACACAGCTTCTGTCCAGGAGCGTTTCAAGAGACTTTGGGGGCTCCAGGCAAAAGGGGAACCGGAGGGCCATACATCGAACCTCCTCATTTCTTTTCTGCGAGAGAGTTTGCAACTATGGTGTTGTTGCAGCCTTCTCTATAGTCGCTGACTGAATTTATGGGAGTTCTCACTTAATTGTCTTTGCTGTGGACTGAATGGAATCAATTGTTCTCAAGGGCCCCCCGAGACATTAGTCCTACAGTCCAAAATATGCACGCACACGTCTTCTAAGCCATGCGTGTCTATAGGGATGGTGATTTATTAGCAGATTCTCAGACTGAGGCAGACATTTCCATCAACCTCAGCCTCACGTTGTGTACCTAAGCAGCAAATGGTGGCCTGCTAACTGCGTGCTGTTTTCACGTTCTGTCTTGACCATTGTACCTATAGTGGCTTCAGTGTGGGCGCAGCAGTAAAGGCAGTTGTTGGTCACACAGGTCATTGTTTCTTCAGGAGTTAACTACAGGCAACATTGGTACAGACTATTTGTTGCCTTCATTAAATGGCCTATTGACAACTGATATCTCGAACTTGCATTGTGACGAGTCATAATTAGATTAGATTAGACTTTATTAATCCCACACTGGGGAAATTCACATGTTGCAGCAGTTAAAGGACAGAGAACAAAAATACAACACAACCGAACAGAAATAGAACAAAAAAAAGAATAAACTGGCTCATTTACGCAGAGTTCAAATCGCCAAAATTCAAAATTGACCTGAGGCCATGTTTACGGTCGACAGTTTTGTTCATCTTAGTCTTCAACATCTTCCCACCAAGTTTCGGGAAATTCGGTGGAACTCAATCTATATGCTATAAGTTATAGGGCACTTCCTGTTTCGTGGCGAATGGTCGAAATCCACCAAAACACTGAGGGTTGCTGTGGCCGCGCGTTTTTTATGTCGGTAAGACAAACGTGCTTGGACGAGTTCGCTCATTTATGTAGGGTGCAAATCGCCAAAATGGATGCCAAAATTCTAAATGGCTGACTGCCACAGTTACGATTGACTTTTGTGTTCGTCTTGGTTTATAACATCTCTCCACCAAGTTTCGGGAAATTTGGTGGAACTCAATTTTGCCTCCGTTTTCCCCTTAGAGCCCTTGAGCAACGCACGGGTCTGGGATCTATGCCAATATCGCATTTCATATCACATGACCTCCGTGCCAAGTTTCAAGAGTTTATAAGCACGTTAACCCCCTCAAAAATTACGTCACACATATCTGGACTGGTCATTCCACATGGCGATTAAATGTTAAAAAGTCTTGCCATAGGTTGAGGCGAATGGACTGTCTTAGCCTCTCACTTTTTTTGATTGTGAGTTGTATTAAGATTTCTTGATGACAGTAAATTAACAAACATTAGATTCAGTATCAGCTGTTGGCCAAATTCTGATTTCAAACATTTGGTATCAGCCCAGAATCAGTGCCTAGTTGTCATCCATACAGTCAAATCCCCCCCCCCCCCCCCCCCCCCCCCATACCATTGTGGACAGTTGTTGCCGTGGTCATAAAGTGTCTTTTCAGCCCCTCTCTGTTTTTCCACATTATGATGAGAGTGCGTGCATTCCCTGAGCACTTCTGATGCCTGATGGTTCATGAAATGAGAAGCTGCACTGCAGCCTACAATCCTGTGCTCACTATAAACTCAGATCCCTTTTCACAGAGGCTGCGTGTCAATCAGCGGACATGAGACACAACATTTACTTTACTATTCTTCTGCTGAGACACATGTGACCGCTGATGTTAAAGGCGAGTTTCTGGTCCCTGTGTAATGATCCCGTCACAATCACAACACTTCTCTGCCGCAGGTTACCGTAGAACCGGGTCATTTAAAGGCTCAACCCTCCTTGAAAAGACATAGTGTATCAATAGCTATTGATCTTCCCAATGCGTGTTTGTGAAGAATACGATAAACAAATCAGACTATAGATTGAGCTATAGTGCAGGTTGATGATGTAGATGAAACAAACGAGGTGAAACAACCAACCAGGACGATGTCGTGTGATCACAGATGAGTGAGCCAGGATGAGAATGAACGCGTCAGTGTTCATGGAAAGAGCGTCTTTGTATATTTAAATGTGAAATTATTTACATTTTACCAGCGCTGCTCATAACCGTCAACCGTCACACTGGCATCAAAGGGCAGGGTGAGCAGTGAGGCGTTTAACTTTCTATCATCACCTGCACAAAAAGAAAAGAAGATTGATTATTTTCCACAGTCATAAAGAACTTGTACAGTGGTTTGCCTTTATTGCTTTATTTCAGATTGTCTTTTTTCTCTTCTCTTGTCTCACGTCTGCAGCCAAGATGATCAATAACTTGCAGCAGATAAACGCGGAGTGCATCACAGGGAAATAGTATTTTTAAGCACTATTTCCACTTGAGAGTGACACTCTCTGTGTGTGAGGTTAGAGGGTTTAAGGTTTGGAAAAATAAAGGTTCTTCTCCAATTGAATTTGGTGATGAATAGATGATCTAGAGTAAAAGGCATAACTAGTGCTGAAATGGACAGGAGTTAACCAGGAAAGTGCAAGAAATAAATAAATAAATAAATAAATAAATAAAAACCCTGTGCAATATTCTTAGGGCGCCACCAGCTTAACAATCATTGGCATTTGGTTTGGAGTGATGTGACTGAACACTGGTCTTATAGATGATATACGAACTGTCAATGAGTTTAATTTATACAAAATGTGCGTGTAAAGCTAAGGCATGTCTTAAATTAACCTGCATGATGTAATAAACCCGCAGATATGAAATATTAGGACAAACACAGGTTTCACTAATAACATTAATTAGAGTTCCACTGCGTGGTCATGCTATTGTTCATGTGTAATTCATGTTCTACCCATAGAAGCTGTTTCCTGCCCCTGAAACATGTGTCATTATAAAGCTGCGTACATGTTTCTCATATATCATGGATGTGTTACAATGAAGTGATTGAGAAAGGGCGATACTGTATATATGGCCATTATGGCACAGCTACAATCAAGTTATTATTTATGCCAGGGACTATGTCTCACTCAAATTCCCACTAACATTTAAAATAATGAGGCGCTCGGCTTGATGACGCAGCGTGAGTGTGACATTTTGGCATTATTATCTATTTATTGAGATCACTCACACTCTAAGATAAAATGTCGCGTCATATCATATATTGTACAAGCAGGACAAAGAAGGTTGTCTGCTGTTTGTGGGTAACTGCTGATAAAGGACTTTTTTTTTAATTATAGTAATTTGTCTCCTCTCACATCAATAAACCCTCGGCAGATTTGAAACCTGCTCAAGCGGAAAAAACCATCAGGCTGATATTGACACATCTGCTTTCTTGAATTCTCCTCCTTGCTCTCATCCGGACTTTGCTTCCCTGTGTGCAAATGTGTCCATGATCTTTTTGTGTTTCTAATAAATGTGGTATAGGAGTATTTCCGCTCACCAAAGTAGTTCAGGATGAAATCTGAATCTGGTGCGAAAAGGTCGCAGGAAAGGAAGAGGAAATGTAGGAAGTTGGAGGAAAAGATAATTACACAGTGAACTTGTTTCCCCTCCTGTCTTCTCTCCACTCAGTAATAGTCCATCATGCTGCCCCAAATCTGTACAGTCGGGCAACTCATTCTTCTCCAGTAAGAAGACGTTTTCCCTCCATCTTTATTTCCTCCTCATCCGTCTCTACATGTTGCTCTCTTCTCTCCTCCTACTCAAACGCCTAATGCACCAAATATCGTGATTCAGTCAGACTATTTCCAGCACTCGAAGGAAGATGCATGGATCTGTGTTTCCGTGACAACCAGGTGTTACACTATTTACAACTCGGAAACAATCTGAGAAGTAATTCTGACCACAAATGTGCAAAGTTTTGTGTGAATAAACTCTTGTGCATTTAAAGAGATGTAACCCTTAACCCTTTAAAAGTGAGCATATCGCAGATGACACGTTTGCACAAGCGTCGTCTGCATTACTGTAGTTACGTGACGTTTTGTGCTATCGGAAAAATTCCAACGGTTTCTGAAAGCTGAGAAGTTGCACGTCAAATCCAAACATGTGATTATTACAGTGATTTTACTCGCACTGTTTCAGGAAGCTGGAGCATCAGCGTCTTTGTTGCCAGAAAGGAGAGAGTAGGATCCGTACATAGTTTCCCTTTTTTTGGCCTGTTTTTGCACATTGAGAGACAAAGAAACAAGAACAACAACTCAAAAAAACGTTCAAAAACTGATGCTCTACTGTGTAGATTGTAAATAACTGCTAGATGTTGGGCGTTATTCTGGGAGAAATGGGCAAAAGCATTACTCACAGGACATTTTCTGGTCCTTATGGTTAAAATAAGAAAGGGGTTAGGTGTTAAAGGATTCTGTTGATCTGCTTTGACTTTTCCCACCACCATTAGACTTCCAGACATTTGGCTCCTGGGAGGAACAGTGGGAAATATGGCACTGGGTTTAGTGAGAGGGTTTCCAAATATGGTGTCACTGAAGTCTCTCCTCCACAGTTGAGCATAAAAAAATTAAGTTTTTTTCTTTTTGCCTCCATCTTTGTAATTTGATTGCATGCTTTTGTTGCAACACCCCTGCACAGGCCAAGGAAACACACATGTATGTGCCATCGTCATAGTTTGCTTTTTAGTGAATGGATCTGTGATAACGTCACAAGGGAAATTTAGAGAGAGAAAGTATTATGTTGATATGAACCCTGGAGGAGAGTACCCACCACGTTCACATCAGCATGTGTGTTTGTTGTGACTGAACATTAAACAACCACTTTGGAGATAATAAATCAGTGACAACTCTCCTGCTCTGATAAGTCTCTTGTTCTGAAAACTATTTCAGAAGCTGCGTATGAATAGATTATGAAATAAAAAAATGAAGTAAACTAACCACGCAGCTTTACTTGGTTCTCCTGCGGCTGAATGACTTCTCATGTTTAAACTGGTGGAATATTTTCTCATTACTTAGTTGTTAAAACCTGAACATTTTTGAATGCCTTTCATTTGAAGAACTTAATGCAACCTGACTGCAGTACACATGTATATCCTAATGTTAAGGTTTTTCTTCCTGAGGACCAGACTTTGGTCCCACATAGAACTAGTAGTCAGTGTTTAGACCAGAGAAGGACATATACTCCTACACACACATATACAAACTTGTTTTTATATCTTAGTGAGGACACATCATTGACATAATACATTCCTTAACCCCTTACCCTAACCTTAACCGTCACAACTAAGGGAGTCCTTTAAAGTGGTGGGGCCCAGACACATTGTCCCCACAAAGATAGGTTGTTTTTTTTTGTTTTGTTTTTTTACAATTTTACAATTTTTTTGGACCTCACAAAGATATAAATACAAGTACACACACACACACTTGCATAATCATCCCTAACATTTTTACATTTGCCTACTGTGACCATATGGTGCTCTGTTTTCTGTTGTGTATGCTGCAGTATTGAGTGGCCTGAGGAAGACCAGTGCGGCATGTATGTGTGTGTGTGTGTGAGTGAGAGGGAGAGAGCGAGACAGAGAGTGACAGAGAGAGACAGAGAGAGACAGAGAGTGACAGAGGGACACGGAAGGATTCAAGGGGGAGTAGAAGAATGGAAGAAAGAGAAATGATGAAAGCAAAGTAGAGGAATGAGCGAGGCACGGAAAGAGAGAGGAGGAGGAGGAGGAGGAGGAGTGTGAGCAGCCGGCTGTCAGAGGGACTGCCTTCTAGCTTCGCATTTCTCTGTTGCACCCCTGCATTGCAGCACTCCCTGCAGGAGCAGACAGGGTGCAGTCTTTTTCAGTTCCACTCTGCTGCCTCGGAGGAGACAAGTCTTCTTCACTGAAAACGTCCCATAGCACAACATTATAAACGGCCGTCTCTGCCTGTGTTTGTCCCTAATTTGGGGGTCTTTGATCGTGCTTCTTGTCGCTGTATTGGACGTCCCGGTGCAGCACAGACCTTCAGCCTGACTCATCCCCTGTGAGGCCAGTGACCAGTAGCAGGAGAAGGTTTACTCATTCAGACAAATAGTGAGGGATGTGCTGGAGTATCCCATAATGCAGTGGGAGTCCAAGTGGGACAATGTTGCTGCTACAGTTACTGCTACAGTATGTTGACGCTGCAGCTGGACTGTGTGTCCTTGCAGATGGGAAAGCTGCTGAGTCAAGAATCAGTGTGGTATATATACCTGTGTGTGTGTATGTATATATATATACATATACATGTATATAGAAAGCATTACTCAGCATTACTAAAATGTTGTGTTTTTATTTCATGCACATTTTCTGGTTCACGATTCTCGTTGCTCAGAGACACTTTGCTGACGTTTGTTGCATGAACTGAACAAAGTCTTATCTGTGTTTTACGCTTTTTAATGTCTGTGTAGTTTTTATGCTCTTAGTGCAAAGCAAATTTCATTTTGGGGCGAAAAAAGTTCCCTTTATTGCAAGCAATCATTTCATTACTCTCCATTTATGTACACTCTATAAAATGAATAAATAAGCCTACAAAGAAAAAGACTTGAGGCAGCACAATCAAGTTTTTACAAGGCCTTGAATCCCCATTCTCTTTCACAACTCATTAGCGCACAGCAGATTCATAGGTTCAACGATATGAGTGATCCATTTCACCTTTTCATTTTGCATGTGTCATCAATATACTGGATTTAAAGTGAAAGTAAATATATCTTTACCAATATTTCTTTTTTTTAATGGGGCTATAAGAAATTCAAATGTGTTGTGCTGAGATCAAAATAATCAACGTTTGAGGATTCACAGGCATTTCTCACAAATCACTTCATGGATTAGATGATGCTGATTTCTATTTGAATTGTACGTTAATGGTAACTTCTGAAGACACAGTGGAGAAAAGGCTTATTTTTCTACAAAGTAAATTTGATTTCACTTGGAACAGTATGAACAGTCTAATATTTAATATGCGCTGTCTTTTTTTTTTTAATGAAGGAACATGAATGTGTTCCTTGGCCTGGCTTACTGTCATTCACATTTTCTCTATTTCTTTTTTTCAATTCATTCCCCAATCTACCTTTGAGTGAATTAATGTACTCCTGTTGCCAAGTTGGCTTTTTCCATAAATGCAGTCCTGTCATATCAGCATTAAATGGCAGTCCATAATGAGTCACTGTGCGGAAGCTTTTTATTGAGACAGCACAATAATTCGTTCTTTTCACAGGCAGTTATCTCAGCGCACTTCACACCGGCAGGTTAAAGAGAAATCCAAACATGTTGTCCCACTGTAAATGACACAGAATGGTAAGAAAGAGAATCTGAGAAAGGAATTTGGAAATATGAAACTGCAAATTCATCAGGGAATTTGAAACTCATGTTTAAATACACATATTTATTCATTTGTCATTCTATGGTCACTGGGTGTTTGCAACCATTTTAGAAAGAGTTCATTTTGAACAAACACACATACGAGTGGCATCAATTTTCTCTTCCCACTGACTTCCATAATAGTTTATTTCACAAAACTATTCCTCTAAAGCAGCTTCGTGTTGAAATGGCGTTAAAGCTAACCTTTATCACGCAAGTCATTGTATTTCTCACACGTGGTCAGCCGTAAATATCTCTCTGCACTTCTTCTAGGCCACATCCTCTCAAAGGATTTTCTTTTGTACAAAGTTGCAGTCAAACGTACTTCATGTCGTGTTTGTTGTTTGTGATTCACAGTGGATGAAAAGAGAGGTGGTAAAACTGTGTAAGACAAATATCTCTCGGCCCAACTTTGCAGCACAGTGGTGGAGAAAAAAAAAAGAAAAGAAAAGGAAAAGAATGCTTTGTATGTGTCTGTGATGCAGCAAATTTCTATGAGATTTCTGCCCCCCTCTGGCAGAAGCAGGTCATTGCACAGTGAAGTAAAGGGAGAGGAGCATCCTTACTGCAGCTGCTGACAGCTGCTAGCTGAAAATGAACACGCAGGAAGGTATTTCCCAAAGGAGGGTGAGAGGGAAAGGATGATTTCAGGGAAAATCCAGAGTAAAAGATTGAACACTAGAACTGAAAAGCTCAAATGTGTGCAGCGGTAACTACCTGGGGGGCATAGCCATACATTTGATGTGAGATCAGTGTATCATGTAGATTTAATACAAGGCCAAGCTTATATCTGAGCTTCATATTGAACCCTGGTTCACACGTCTATGCGTTTGCATTGATTTCTTGGTCACACGCCGCTTGTTTCATGCATTTAATGGTCTGAGCTTGATGTTGTGGCATTGAATTCTTTTCGGTGTTGTAACTGGAGAAGATGCATTGCAATCCCGCTCTCCCAGTCATCACTGACGAGTCTCCTGAGAGATCAGAGAAAGGCTGGCATCTAATTATTCTTGGGTTCAGTTGTCCGTCCCAGTGGTTTAACAAATGAGGATCCCTCCAGAGGATCATATATATCTCACATTTCTGAGTCCAGTTATTGGGATCCAATTAATTTTGCATGAGCTCAGCACCATGTAGCTGAGCTGGTGTTGTGAAACCAGGACACCCCAAACAAGTTTGTCATCACTGCCACTGTCTCATTTGTCTGTGTCGCTGTGCTGCACTGATGAACTGTACAAAATGTTGGCTTTCTTCAAACGCACCCACGACACCCCAGACCCCAAAGCTGGTGCATTTTGATCTTTTACAACTGCCCTACAGTGTTATACCAAAGAGTGGCATGCTGCATCAGTTGTGTGAGCAGAATCACAAATAAGGTTAGGGGGTGTTTGGAGAGAAATAGGTTGAGAGGCTGCATGCATTACATTGAGGGAGGGTGTGTGACAGAGGAGGGAGGAAAATGGGGGAGACGGTGTGCATTGGAGTAGGAAGAGGGGGAGGAGGAGGAGGTTGGAGGAGGAGGAGGAGGAGGGGTGTAGTACTGCAGTGGAGAGAAGTGAGAGGAGACTGCAGTCTCTGCTTATGGGAGAGATCAGACTATGTTACCACAGCTGTGAGCAACTGTAGCCCAAACAGTAATTGATATTGGATGGGCCACCTCGAGAAGAGGAACACCACATCTGACCGGTGAGTTCTGATTTTGGAGACATTATTTGATATTGACGTGCAGCGGTGTGACACGAATGTAATCAGATCGTGGCTATGTGACACGGTCTGCTCGGCATTCACAAACTCTATGTGAGTGAAAGTAAACTATCACGCTGTGACTGTACTGCCTTCTTATTCTTGTGCATGAGGACGTGCCTCAGCTGCTTGCATGTGTGTGTGTCTGTGTGTGTGTGTGTGTGTGTGTGTGGCTAAGTGATGTTAAGTGATATTGGCCACTTAAACAATAAAGGTGTTTTTGTGTATCTGCATTCAGCCTTGTGTCAGGAAGATGCTAAGTTAGAAGACTTGTGCATTACAGGTGTATTACAGACATGTTTCCTCACCAGTAACTGCAGGTGATGATTTCTTGAGGGAGGCATTCTTGTAAAAATGGCTTTAGTTTTGTTCCTCTCTTCTTCTTTTTTTTTTTTGGGAGGGACCCCTGCTGCAGTTGAAACTTTAACCGTAATCGCCGTAAATCATAGCAGAGTGGCAGCAGTTGGCATTCATATTGTGCCCATGGTACAAAAGGCTCAGGCAATGACTTGACACTGGCCTTGATCCAATTTGTTATTTGATTGGCTAGTCACCTAGGCTATAGGCAGGTTTGTGGGCAGTCCTGGATGGCTGATAGACACTATCAGGATATCAGGATTGCTTAGCAACAAAGATCTGTTGGTCCACAGCACACAAGCCTTCACTGTACTGTATATGTCATCTGCAGTCGTGTGCACACAGCACAAATCCTACCTGTGAGAGTGAGAGAAACACTCGGATACACATGTCCGGAGGAAACACTTATCGATCTGTGGCCTGTGAGTCATTGAGAGTTGAATCGTGACTTTGTCTGAAGTCGGCCAGCTCACGTTTATGTCATGATACATGAGCCCTCTCACACACTGTGAGTGTGTGTACACACGGATTCAATGTATTATTTACTCAAAATCTGACACGTCAATTTGTTGTGTTTGGTATCTGTGGAAACCCTGCCCCTTATCTGTTGTCTGTGCTAATTTAAACTGTAGATATACAGTAATGTGGGTCCAAACTGAGGCAGAGCATTTTTTTCTTTGTAGGTGTTGAGCAGGTGATAACACACTCTGACACATTTATTTTATGTTCACTTTTATTTTTCATCCTCTCCTTTCTTCTCCTTTATCTGCCTCCTCGAAGCACTAAAGCCTAAGAACAGTCCAATACTGATAACACTATGCATGAATTACATAGGCCTTCAAAACTGCTTCATTTAAAAGGTATTAAGTCTGGAGGATAGGCAACACACTCCAAGGATTATAAATGCACAATAAACCTTTAGAATGACATAAATGTGAGCTAGAACTAGACCTTCACGTCCTCTGGGAATCTGTTTCCAGCTGAAAATCACATCTGTCAGACTAGAAGTTAAACAATCGTCCTCACTGCCGGCGATTTTATCTAAATGAACAAATAAGCTAAAAGTAGGAAGAATCCTTTTGTCTGTGCACCAGAATAAATGTGCCGAATAATTTAATCTAAAGTAAATGGATGCTATTGTTGTCAAGTGCTCCCAGTTGCCAGCAGCACATGTTGCTGTCACTGGTCGTCATGCAAAGACAGACGGGGATAACTAATATAATGTTCTCTTGACGCTGAGAGGTAAATTGATGTTGTTAATTGTTTGAAGTTGATTCAATTTCCAGAGGATAAAAACAAGACAAACCATTGTGAGGACACACTTGTGATGTGATGGATTTAGACTGCAGCTTTGTTGTCTCATTGTAAAATTGACTTTACTTAATTGTTCTTTTGGGACTTGAGTGAAAATATGTAATTGATCTGCATTTAGTTTTCTCCACAAACAAGTCATTTGTTTGATCTATAATTAGGCCGAAATAGAATATAGAAAAGTCATGCCTGAGTGGAGATCACAGTTTCCTAATGTGAAATACTATACAATATCACTATAAAAATAAAATAATGTCAAATCTTTTCGTCCAGTTATTGATTCATTCTTAAAATGGGTCAACTAATCAATTGAAGAGCTAATTGTTTCAGCTTGTTTTGCATTAATGTTCAAATATTCTTGACAAAATTACGGATTTCTACTGTGATACACAAGTGAAACACAAAGGAAAACATGTGAATGCAACACGGTAAGGGATGTTTCACTTATTCTGACACTTACCTACTCAATCACTGAGAGGCAGCCGAGAGGATTGTTCAACTCCCATGGCTCTATGTCAAATATGAAGCTGTGGTTATAGGAGCTGCTAAAGCTGTAGTGTGTAACTTTTTAAATACAAACAAATGTCTGTTGCTGATTAAGCCTTTCAGCTCCACACAACTCTCTCTGTGTCTTTAAATACAGCAGCGGTTTTGTTTTTGTGTCTGTGGCACTGAACATGGGGGAGGGGACACGTTCCATCATGACTGGGCAGGAGATGTGGAAGAAGCACCCAGTGCGAGTAAAGTGAGACACCTTCACACAGCAGCACCATTGCTTAAAATACCATGAAACTGCCGGGAAAAGTTTCAAAAGTGGATTATTCTGCTAAAAAGAATCTTTGATTTTCAAAAGGATTTCATTTGGCGTTACACACAATTTTAGCTTTGAACAGTTTGAGATTTGGGGATTAATTTGATTAATGTGGACAAAATGTACGTGTGAGAGTGAATGGTTGATTGTCTCTATATGTTGGACCCGTTCAGGGTGTACCTCACTTTTCCTATGCCCTATGGCAGCAGCACCCCCTGCGACCATGTTGAGGATAAACCGATCAATGATGAACGGATGAATGAATGAATGAATGAATATAGACCACAGTGTTAATGTAGTGTCATTTCCACACTTTTG
The DNA here is from genome assembly GCF_958295425.1 of Solea solea. Classification (NCBI taxonomy): domain Eukaryota; kingdom Metazoa; phylum Chordata; class Actinopteri; order Pleuronectiformes; family Soleidae; genus Solea; species Solea solea. The sequence continues at coordinate 11,354,729 of NC_081139.1, read as the reverse complement.
CATCTGAGGATTAGTTTGTGCTCATTCACGTGACTGTGGATTATGACGATGTTCAATCCTTCTGTGATTGTGAGAAGCTGTTTGTGGTCAGAGCAGTTTCTTTGCAGCTCTTTATCTTGATCATCGTTCAAGAAAATGGAATCATCCAAATCCAGACGTCACTCACAGACAACAACAAAAAGACAACATTTAATAGCTGTTCTGAAGCATCATGTATCAGGTTTATCGTTATTTATTGTATTTGGATTATTGTTTTATTGTCTGGGAAGTTTTAAAAAAAAATTTTATCCATAGTTTTTTTCACATTAGAGCCATTTACGCCGGGGCTGAATCTAGTGATAATAGTGTCTAATGTCTAAAATCTAAAAAATAGAAAATGTCTTGAAATGGCATCTGCAAGTCTAAGATATTCATTAATAATACAAAATGGATGGATAAAGCATTTTCTGCCAAATTAAGTAAGCAATAATGACTCTTAGGTAAAAACCTTATTCTTGATGGTGCTACAGCCACTTTTGTTCTCCCTTTAATGAAATTACAATTGAGGTTGTGCCATTTTTTTTTGCTGATGCCTTATCTTCTTTTTCTGTCCGCTCTCTGTGTGTCTCAGGGAAGCTGCACCTAGTCTTTGACAATGAAGTTCAACTTGTTCAGAAAACCCCAGCCTGTGACGCCCACTGAGCCCAGTGGCGCCACCACCATGACCATGGCTCCCACCCAGGCTCTCATCTCCACCACAGCAATGGACACTTCGGGCTCCAACAACACAGAGATCAACAAAAATGACATGTTTGAAGAAATCAAGAGTAAATTCTTGAATGAAATTGAGAAAATCCCATGTAAGCAGCCTCGCAAGGCATTCCAAATCTCTTCTTCATAGATCCTGAATTCCATACACACACACACACACACACACACACACACACACACACAGTGTATGTTGTTACTCACTCTTAATTCTCTCTCTGTTGTTGTGACACTGGCAGTGCCTCAATGGGCTCTGATCGCCATTGCAGTGGTGGCTGCATTACTCATCCTCACCTGCTGCTTCTGTATAATCAAAAAATGCTGCTGCAAGAAGAAGAAGAACAAGAAAGGGAAGAAGGGCAAGGACGGCTTCAACATGAAGAACATGCAGGGTGGCGAGGTATGACGCTCCGTGCAAAAAAAAATAAAAAATAAAAGTCAGCGACGTTTTGAATGATGCTTTGCCTCTGTGCTCCCTCCCCTTGATAACTGATTTCATGATGATTTATTGACATGTTGTTGAGTTTGTTGTGAATCTAAAGCTAACCACAGCTAACCACATTTGATCTTTCACCAGCAGCTCTTTTAGGCCAGGCTGTAGAGGACACAAGGAGAGCTCTCTTCCACTCCTTCTTATTTGATGTTGTCATTGTGGTCATTTTAAATGTGTGACATATTCCATTGTGGCCTGTGGTGAAAAATGACATGCCTTGTAACAAGGTGGCAGAGAGTATTGATTTCTGGGGAAGTCGTCAGTCGCAGGAACACAACGCTGCAACTTACAAGTAAAGATGCTGGATTGAGGACTGAGGGCTTGCAGAAATATTGGGAACGTTTGGAGGCAAAGTAAAGACACATGAAAGGATGAACGTTGGAAAAGCCACTGATTAATTTGATGGCTAATCAGCTGACGTTACCGTAGATTACCCTGTGCTCCAGTGACAGCTAATTAAAGCCATCAATTACTTTTGTCTACAATGTGAAAACAAGGGTGTCATTTCTCATCATAATTGTGGTGGTAGTGGTGGTTTTGACTGCCTCTGTTTTTGTAGCGTGTTTGGTGTCTTGTGAGTTCAATCTCTTCCTTTCTCTGCTCCCCCTCCTTTCTTTTTTTCCGCTTTGTGTCTGTCTTGTGTGCCTCGTGTTTCTTGACTGTGGTGGACTCCCGCTCTACGGTAGGTGGATAGCCAACGTTGACACTCTCCGGCCCCCTGGGGGCGGAGGGGGGTTTCATGGAATGAAAGTTGTAGCTTCCTTTGCTTTTTTCTTTTTTTTTCCTTCTTCTTTTTCTTTTTTTTTATTTACCACCCTTTATTTTTATTTTTGTTATGACAGCTTGAGAATGTAACAATGGAAAGCTATGATATGCTCCATAAACCCCAAAGAGGAGAGTCTAACCATCTAATGCATTGTTCCTGGGACAATGTAACTGTAACTCACACCAATATGGAAAGTATTGGATTAAGAGATGATATGCAAGACAATTTTAACACTAATTATCTATGCATGTGATTAAGGGCATGGTTGGTTGTTTGGGAGACATGGAAACGGTGATGATAAAAACTGCATGAAGAGCCAAACACTTGCAAATCTGTCCTTTTGATTGTAATACTCAAGGAGGAGGCAGAATGTGGAGACACTGGATGGCCTGGAAGACAGAAAAGAAACACAAACAAAGTTGAGGTCACCTTGACAATGAGGCCTTTATTTAAACACTGAAGCATAATTCAAATAGCTGGCTGTGCCCTTTAATCCTGAACCATTTATTGTAATGAATGCGAGCTGAGAAAACAGGCATTTATCTGGTGCCACATCAATTTAGAGGGGACACAAGACGTGCGGGTTAAAGGAGTTTTGGATTGAAAAACTTGTGGTGTGGTTTCACGAAACAACCATTTCAATTCAGGCAAATGTTTTCAAACTATCACAACCATCTCCTGGCCCTGAATAGTATGTCTTACTTGCCTTTTAGTCATTTAATATGCATTGGCATTTGCCGTTGTGAGCTAGTTCTTTAGGGGTTTTTATACAAACACCAATTCCTTGACCATGTGGTGAAATCAAAGCCCTTTTAAAAACACAAGAGAACTATACTTTACCGGTAAAACCCCTTTTTTAAGTGGAACTAGCATGCAATGCCTCCTCTGACTCTGGCTGTCACTGTACTGCACAAGCATGTCAAAGGAAATGCCCGATGATCCAAAAACACTGAGGATGAGGTGTGCAGAGTTACACTCAGAAGTATTATTATTGTATTTGGATATGATATCAATAGAGATTTATCACTGTGTAAATGATAAAAAAAAAAAAAAAAGAAAGAAACCTGGTTATTATCATCAGATGCTGTGCAGGTAAGCAGTAACCAAAACATGTATCTCCCATGTTAAAAAAAACAAAAAACCTCTTGGAGTTCCAGTGTCTGTGGCATGCTGATTGTTGTGGGGAACCCTGCATTGTGAATTCCTGGTTCCCCGAGGTTTTAACACTCTTGTTTTTTTTTGTTGTTGTTGTTTTTTTACCTTCAAACCACAGAAACCCCAGGATGACGACGATGATGAGGGAGAGACCGGACTGACTGAGGAAGAGAAAGAGGAAGAAGAGAAAGAGATCGAGAAACTGGGGAAGCTGCAATACTCTATAGAGTATGACTTTGAGAACACAAAGGTTTGTCGTCATCAGCCCGTAAATGTTTGATTTGCATCGGTTTTTCAAAAGTGAAAAGAATCACAGTCATTTGTGTGGGTAAAGGAAACGGTGCCGAGAGTGATAAGGTCTGAGAGTGGAAATATAAAAGTGTTTAGTTGTCATAAAGCACACTTAAAGAAATTTAAAATAAAGTCCAAAAGCTGAAATTCAGTAGTTTTGTATTTTAGAGTGTTTTAACTGAACTGAGAGTTTGCACATTTTATCTGCCTGAAATTCTCGCTGGGGTAGTTAACATGTTTTTTGGCATAACTGAAACGCAAAAATTGAAAACAAGCTTCTTCCAATTAAGGCTTCTTGCCAAGGTGAAGGCCTACCTTCCCTTGAAAGATTTTGAGAGGGCAATTCACACCTTCATTACTCATCTCGACTGGACTACTGTAATTCCCTCTACTGCTAATTTGCAATTCTTAGAGGTTGTTTAAAATGCTGCTGCTCGCCACCTGACAGAGAGCATATCACTCCTGCTCTGGCCTCTTTACACTGCATGGCTCTCGGTCTTTTTTTAGGATTAATTTCAAGATCCTATTACTTACTTTTAAATGTCTCCGTGGCCTGGCACCTGCGTACCTGACAGAGCTCTTGAAGCCACACACTCCCACTGCTCTTATATGTGCCGAGATCATGGATAAAAAAACAAAAACAGGGAAGATAGAGATAGGGGAGTGATTCTGTGGCAGCTCCAAAGCTGTGGAAGAGCCTTTCTTTACAGCTCCGTTGAGCAATTTAATAATCTGAAGACTTCCCTCTTCTCGCTGGGTTTTAATATGAGTCAGATTAGACAATTTGGCCTCACTGTACAGTCATGGACTGTTGTAATTTACTTTTCTATTGTTCTATGATTTCATTGTCTCTCTCTCTCTCTCTCATACACTCCTGCTTCTGATCTTTGTCTCTCTCACCCCTTTGTTACTCTCTTTATTTCTCTCCTCCTCTCTTGACCCCAGTCTTGAGTCACTTTACCTTTGTGGTTTTTCTGGAGGCGTAGTGCCATTGTTTTGTTTTTGTTCATTTATGTTTTATTTGTTCTTTTGTTTCCCCCCTGGCTTTATTCTAACATTTTAACACATGCTATTGTTTGACTGTTGATACCTGTGTGTAGATTTACTGTTCTCCATCTCTCATCTACTCCCTCTCACTTTATTTTTTCTGTCACCCACCGAACCAGCCGAGACAGATGCTGCACATCTCTGAGTCTGGTTCTGCTCATTGTGTGAACTATGGGCTTTATTCCCTTGCATTTCCAGACTAGACACCTTGTAATATGTAATTAGGCTTGACTGGTCTGTTATTCTAATTATTATTACTGATCCAGCCTATACTGCAGCGAGTTTAACATTCTGGCAGATGAGTGTTAGCCTCTAGTAGCAAGGGCATAGGATTGGTTACAAGATCGGTCGGGAAAATCCTGGGAATGCAAGTGTGATCCTTTTCACAGTGAGAAGATAAACCAATACATAGATTTACCACAAGTCGGGGATTACGAAAAGAGGAAAGCCATTGGATAAAAGGATTCAATACCCGTGTCATTGTAAAAGCAAATAAATGAAGTTAATTCAAGATAAAAAAAAACAAAAAACAGAGCAGAGACTTCAACAATGTCGCAAAGGTATCACACTGTGTAATTTGCCATGGAAGAAAACTCAGACTTTCAATATCCCAGCCAGGCAAGGCGTGTGTGATTGATTCTGCGTGTCTCAACGTTTCAGACTGTGTTATATCACCAATCTGTGGCGGGGACCTCGATACAAATGAAAGATCTCACAAGGCGAGGATTTTGTCTGGTTAAAATGCTGTTTTTTAACGCTCCATATTCCGCCCTATTCTCCACACTCAGCTCACAGTTGGCATCCTTCAAGCTGCAGACCTCATGTCTATGGACTCGGGAGGAACGTCTGATCCTTACGTCAAAGTCCATCTCTTCCCCGACAAGAAGAAGAAGTACGACACCAAAGTGCATAAGAAGACTCTGAACCCGGTCTTCAATGAGACGTTTGTATTCAAGGTGAGTTTCATAGCTGGTGCAGAGCGTCGTCCTGGCAGACAACACAAAGACAGGTAAGGATGGGAACGTAAGCGATCATCTTAACCCCTTTGGTTAGTTGAAAGGCAGCTTCTCAGCTTTATCTGGGTGTGTGTGTATGTTTAATAAACACACTGCTCCTTCCAGTCCTGGCTAATAAGGTCCACAGAGACCGTATCGTGGCTCTGGGCCATACTGGAAGTGCTGCCTGCCTGCACATTTGCAGAAAAAGGAAATGTTCTCTCTCTCCCAGGCGTTACATTATATCATACAATTTGACTCCATTTATGTTATTTTATGCTGTTTCACGCTCTCTCTCTTCCCCCCCCCCCCCCCAGGTATTTGGTTTTCAAAAGTGTTTTCAAAAGAAAATGGTCACCACAAGTTTACCTTAAAACACTTTAATTTATTTATTGAGCAGCTTCCCTATGAGGAGCTCGGGGGCAAGACACTGGTGATGTCCGTGTACGACTACGACCGGTTTTCCAAACACGACGTCATTGGAGAGGTGAAGATTCCGATGAACACCATCGACCTTGGACGACCCATCGAGGAGTGGAAGGATTTGGAAAGCGCCGATCAAGAGGAGGTGAACAAAAACAAAATAAGACCAACATCAACAACAACTACTTGCCTACGATCACCCTCACGATTAACTGTGTACATATACACTCGAGCACACAGCATGTATAATTCACCATGTAAAAGATTGCACTGTTCATGTTATAGGAGCATTTCCTAAAAATCACAGTGGGCAGTCAATTTAATCTTTTTTTTTTTTTTTTTTTAAATGAAGTTATACTCAATATACACATACTGACTTTTGGTATAAATGGATGGGCTGGGAAAAGTCATGAAGTGATCTATTAACTGAGCAACTGCAAAGCACACGTTGCTGACTTTGGTCTTTTTATTGGATTTGCTGATAAAAAAAATCAAAGGGAGCACAATCATAATACTAATAAACTTTATTTTGTCATACAAGGACTGCAGCGCAAAGCGCTTCGCAATGAAAGGAAAATCAAATTTAAATAGAAAAGAGATACAAATACAACAATAAAACACAACACAGGGTGGAATAAGATAAGAAAAGCCTAAAAGGGTAAAAACCCTTTAAAATAAACTTTAAAATAAACTCAAAATGCAAATGAAACACAACACAGTAAAGAGTAAAGATTCTTTTAAAAATATCTAGTGAGGTGGCGTCCCTGATATCTAAGGGTAGTGTGTTCCCTTTTATTTCATTAAGTCAGTTAATCAATAGCGATGTTTAAAGAGACTTAATATATGTATTGCTTACAGTAATTAAATATGGTTCAAGTAAATTAAATAGATATCGTTATAGTCTTAGCCACATTTTTTACAGTTATTCAAACAAACAGCTGACAACTCATCATAAAACAAGCTGTTTGTGTCTTTTCTCGCTCTCGCTCTCGCTCTCTCTGCTCACTGCTCAGCCTGAGAAACTCGGAGACATCTGCATCTCGCTCCGTTATGTCCCCACTGCTGGAAAACTCACCGTCTGTATCCTGGAGGCAAAGAATCTGAAGAAGATGGATGCCTGTGGATTATCTGGTAGAGAAATATGATCAAATAAGCACTCCGCGACACAGTTTACATTATGATTGTGGTACTGAACAAAGTTAGTTTTTTTTATGATAATAAATAGTGGAAATTAGACTCAGTGAGATGATTTTCTGTTTGACAACAAGACCACAGACATAGAAAATAATAACAAATTCAGAGTAACATATGTGGCCACACCTATTAATATTTTTTATTATCGATATTAAAATAAACTCAAATGCTGATTAAAAAAAAAGACATGGATTTGGATCACCATGTGATTTAACTTGCCAAAGACCAAGGAAAGGAAGAAAAGTGCTGGAAGATGTTCTCTGTTGCTTATTATACAATGATCATTTCAGATCCCTATGTGAAGATCCAGCTGCTGCAGGGAGGAAAGCGTCTGAAGAAGAAGAAGACTACGGTGAAGAAGAACACCTTAAACCCGTACTACAACGAATCCTTCAGTTTTGAGATCCCTCTAGAACAGATGCAGGTACCGTACACATCAAATTTGATTGATTTATTTCAGAATATCTTTGCCTCTCTTAGCCAGGACCCAGTCTGAATGTAATAATGTGAAAAAAAAAAATATAATTACACAGATTATCTCCCATTTCCTACTTAGAAAATCTTGGTGGCAGTCACCGTGTTTGATTACGACAAAATTGGTAAGAACGACGCCATCGGCAAGATCTTCGTGGGCAGCAAGGCGTCTGGCTTAGGTCTGAAGCACTGGTCCGACATGTTGGCTAACCCACGCCGTCCCATTGCCCAGTGGCATCCATTGCAACCAGAAGAAGACATTGATGGTCAGCTGGCGTCTTTGGCTGCAAAGAAGTAACGCGCTCCACCAACCAGCTAATGCACTAACTCAGAAACCCAACCTCCCCATCTCTACTTTGCATGAATCCCATGACTTTACACGCGACGACTTGTCGTGATGACAACCGCTCAGCAAAAAAGAGACATCCTAGAATATCTGCTCAGTTATGGTGAAGTCGGCGAAACTGTTTGTAGAACATCACATTTCACAGACTATAGTGTGTGCTGAGAGGAGTGGCGTTGAGTTATCAGGTGACAGTTTCGTGAACGATTGACTCGGGGTCTTATGTTCATTTCTGAAGAACTGATTCTTAGGGTGCTGACACTGAATGGAAGTCTTGGTGAAGCCAAAACTGGAAATAGAGCTTTAGTTTAGTTAACTGAGCATGCTTTACTTGCCTCCCCCACTGCTCTGCATTTACCACGCCCAGTAATGCATCTTGCTAATACATGTGCTATAACTTGCAAAAGAATGTACTGTAATTTTGGGCTATTTCCTGCACAGCGTTGTGTGTGTGTGTGTTCGGATTTAAGTTGATCAACGCAAACATAATTTAAGCGACACCTGAAGAGGTTTGCAGCGACCCCCTGCGGCAATGAGCATTTTATCCGCTCTCATTTGAGGAGGAGACGCATACAGTACAGTACAGTTGTTTACAGAATGGTAGGGGTGCTGCAATTATTCAATCATCTATGCATTTATAGGTTCGACGCGCATTTTTTTTGTGTTTTTAGAGAAATTAAATGTAGGACACGAATACATGGGTGCCTTTCTTGTTAGGGCACTTTAGGAAATACAGGAGTCGGGAAGGAGAACTTTTTACGGAAGTCATCAGGGACGCTGTAAATGTGCCATCTGAAATCTGTCGTGGGCCGTGTTGACTTCTTGGATGTAAAACCTTAGGGTTTACCAGAAGGCTTACCAATGACTTTCCAAACAATTACAACAGTGCTTTGGCATTTTGCTTTCTTTCAGCCATTAAACGGATTACATGTGTTTCTTTGCTTTGATGAATGTTGTAGTTTTCCACAAACACCACCACCCCACCCCCCCAGCCCCCGCCCCAGCCCGGTGTAAAACTAGATTGTGAGGAAGGATTTCTGTTGAAGACGAGATGTTTTTATAGAGAAGTGAATTTGAAATGTAAGCTGTGACTGCACTTTTTACGAGAACAAGCATTAAAGTGTACAATTACAGGTTTGCAAAAGTGCTACATTTGAACATGCTGTATAATACAATAGACACACACACCCAGGACCATTTGCTTAAAGCAAAAAGAGCTACAGAATCGAGCACGTATCATACCTCACAGTATTTTACAGTTGGTTAGATCAGTGGTCCATTAGCCATACGCTTTGTCAACCTGGAGCAAAAGTGCTGCAACGTGGCGACTCTTCATCACCCTCTTACTATATCAGTGCAGTGGTAAGGAGGCAATGAAAGGCTAAAAGACTTTTCAGCAACTGAAAACCTAGTTGTGAAAAGAAAAAAAGATTAATCAGCAATGCGTTTGTACAAGTAAGTACATTTGGAATCAATTCCTTCGTCTTTAAAATTTCTACCTTTACGATTTGTACATTTCTAAAAAAAAAGGGTACTCTTTTATGAATCACAGACAGAAACAGAAAAAGTGTTAGTAGTTTTACCGCTATTCTTTTGATCGAATTATCGGATTATTTCAAACACCTAACAAGTGTAGTTAAATACAACTTCGTCATTTTGTTTTCACGTGTCAAGAAAAGCCCCACTGTACATTTTAACAAAACCAAAAGGAAACATCTGCTGTATCTACCTTTATATGACTAACAATGTTGAGTGACGCTGATTCTAAACAACACATTTGAACCCTAATGGTCAGTATCTGTGACCAGCAAAGAAAAGTTCAGATGTGAGAGTTGAAGCTTAGCATATGTGAGGAGTTTGGTTTTCAGATGCTCATAAAACTTTGATTATTGCAGCCGCTCGTAGCCTCCATAGTATCAGCATAAATAAAAATGACTAATAGCAGCTCACCATTTGGTCCGCCCACCATATGTCCTCCTTACGGCAACATAATACATTGCGCAGATTTGTGAATAAGCTATACAGCATGACTTTACAAGATGATGTAAATAGCAGCATGTTTTAAAGAGGAACCATTATTATATTGTGTATGTGTGTGTGTGTTTGTGTTATATGTCACTTTTTGATAATAAAACAGAGTAAAAAAAACGGTATGCACTGACTGCAAAGTGTATGTATTTTTGCTAAATGGGACTGACTGTACGTCTAAATAATTAATGTGAGGAATAATTCATGTTAGGGATCAGAGGCTCCTTTCGAGCCGGAAACTATTGCAGGGTTGCTCTATATGAATCGTCCTCTCGGTTTTTCCCATGATGTTGCATGACTGTCTTATTTCCTGTCATTGTCTGTATGTGTTCTCTGTGCAAAACCCAGTGTATGTGCGGGCTACAGGTCATGGAATTATTATTCATTTGTGCTTGCACTTGTTATACAAGTAAACTATCAGTACATATATATATATACTGAATATATATGTATGTATTGATGGTATATGTGTGTGTACAGTGGATTTTTTGTTGATGTTGTTGTCTCATACGTGTTCCCTTTCTCCACGCTTGCCAGACCAGTGTCAAGTCTTAGTTAATCACATGTAGATACAGTCAGCGACTTCATTGACTTGTAGCCCCTCTCGGCTGTTCCGTACATAATCAAATTGTACGTTCTCATCTCGTGGCTGTTAAAAATAAACCTGCTCTCATATTATGTCTGATCACACGTCAGAGAAAAAAAGAAGAAGAGTGAAATCAAATCATTAATTTGCATAAAGGATGAACCAAATCGATTTTTCTTATTATATTCCATTACTGAGTTAGCTGTGGGACATGCTTTCTGACGATTATTGATGCAGCCTTCTTAAGTAGCTCCAGTCTGATAATTAAGCTATGAATAACTTTTTTTTCATAACAGATGTCAATTTATGAGGGACCACACAGTTTTAATTGATCACAGTGAGAGGAGCTGTGTCACCTGTGCATGCGACGAGATCTCACTGCTGTATCTTCTGTGACATCTTCGATGTGGGGATTTGTTTTTCTCCATCTGGTTTTCTGGGTCAGTGTCATTTACTGTTTGTTTGCAACATAAATGAAGATGAACACGATCTCCATGAAAGACCATTTTTGTATCAGGTAGCTACAACGTGTGTGTGTGTGTGTGTGTGTGTGTGTGTGTGTCTATGTCCATAGAGTATACAGAGAAAGACAGAGCAGATATATTTACATTTTTAATGTCTACTAGATTCATTATCACAGGATGGTATTACATTTCCTTTCGCTCCCTTTCCAATTTGTGTAATGGCATTCTTCTCTTGGCATCATTGATTATGCTCAGTCTCATCTACTGTACATCTACATATATTGTATAATCTCGATTTGTTGTTTTGTGTATTTGCAATAAGACCAAATGACCCTGTGATATGAACTATATATGAGTTTTTATAGCATTTCTGCAATGCAGGCAACGAAATCCCCGTCTTCCTGGGTCTCGCAGGCTGTCTTGAGCACAGACGGGCCCGTTTAATGCAGAACCATATTTGCAATGCAATACTGCCAACCTGATTCACTTCCTCTTTAGTCACAGTCCTCTGGCCATAATACAGAACATCCAGAAAGACGACTGTCATCCAGCTCCATCGTTCCACGCTCTTAGCGAACCACATAGACAAGGAAACTGCTTGCACCCGACTCCCATTTTTGTCTTGTTGTAGACGTGTGTCTGTAGTTGGACCTTGTTGTGAACTGCATGATATACCTACAAAACGCCACATTTTCCAGTAGAGGACAAAACAAAAAGACCAAAACAAAGTGTACTCGTATATCGCCCTGTGAAACTGAAGTATCAAGGGATCCAAAATGTGGAATGTGGTCAGGGCTTATCTGTGTGTGTTGTCAAAATGTAATCATAGAAAATAAAGTCATTTTATGTAGCCTTGTCCTGTGGTGTGTTCATGACATCAGAGGATGCTTTTCCCTCTTATGGTCAGTAGGCGGACAACATATACAAACATCTACCACTGGATATACTCTACATCGCTGACGCCACAAAACTAAAATGTGGCACGTCAAGGGAGAAAGTAAGTCTCTGCTATTCTGAATTCAGACTAATAGACCCTGTAGGGCTCTTCATTCATGTGCAATACTGCTTATTTTAATTTTAATCTACAGCTAATCATAAGGGGATCTTTACAGAAGATAAATGAAAGCCAGTATGAGTAATATTTACAGCCTACGTAATTGTGACGTTTTGGGCAAATCTGTCTTTCTGAATATAAACACTTACAGATTTGCTTCAGTACTTTCTGTTGGACTTATTCGTTTTTTTCCTCCTTTTCTCGTCCATGTTAGTTTGACCTTAAAAATTTAACTTCAAATTCTAGCTCAATGAGAGAATAATCTGACGTCCACAACATTGTGACAGGATCACTTGATATAATTAAAAGCCCCAAAAAATCATGCAATTTGCCATTAAGATAAGATTGTTTGCCAGCTTTTGTTCTGAAGCAAAGTCATTTTTCCTTTCTAACATAATTTTTTTTTTTTTACCTTTTTTGTATATTGCAGGTTCTCCAAGGAATCAGAGTCCAAGGTAAAGCTGCTTAATCAAAGGTGATGCTCCAATGTCTGATAAATGCAGCTCATCCATCACAGCTCACAGGCCCTGTTTGCAGTTTCCATGGCAATACCTGCGTTCATGTTTTACCCCTTGACAACTTTACACAAGAAGTTGTCCTGTTGGCCTTTTTCTTACTGTAGAAATGTACAGTATAAAATGTCATTTAATGTATTTTCTGTCAGGGAATGCCGTACATAATTAAATATTCAACAGTCAATGATTTCTAAACATGTCTCAGTCATTCACAAAAACACAACACCGGACAGACATTGAGGAATGACTCAAATACAGACAAACGTTCTTTTGAGGATAGGATGAATCACATATTGATATACATATTTGGCTTCTGGTATGATTCTCGCCTCTTCTCTGTCTCACTTGGACAGTTTGGTGATGACACGGATTAAAGCTCCATTTTCATCCTTCAGTCTCTGGTTCTCCATCTTCAGCTCCGCTTTAACCTGACGAGAGAGAGCAGGAGACGGCTGAACTCGAGACAAAGGGAGTCAAATTATACTTGTGGTAACAACAGAAATGAACAAAACCCTGGATATTTGCCAAAGGCCTAGTCTATCTTATATGAAACATGTTCATTTTTGCACTTAAAGTTTTTTTGTTGGGTGGATTTGTATGTTGGATTTGATGTAACAAAGATTTGGTGATAATAATAATTATTTGTATAATTTCTATTTTAATTTCAACTATTGCTAGGAACATTTTCCACTCCCCAATGCATGAGGGCCAAAAGATGAGTATTGTAATGGATTATTTAATCCAGAAGGAGGCAGTAATGCAACACAAATGCAAACTGCTGTAAAACACCGTAGACAAAGAAGAAGATGTCAGCTGCCGCTTCCAAGCAATGCAAACTATGACTGAGTTATACTATGTTTAATATAAAGATACACATACAGTATATATGTATTTATATATATATATATATATATATACATATATATGTTTATATATGTATATAAATATATATATACGTACATATATGTACATACATATATATATTTATATTTTCTTTTTGGAGATGACTAGATGTCGCTGAGTTCAAATTTAATGTTACAATAATTTGTCTTATAAATAGAAGACTATTCTATCCTAAAAGTATTTCATAAACATTTGGGGGGCCTCGTCCAAATAATGTCACCGTTTAAAATGGTCCATGTGCACAGATGTTGCAGTGAAGGGAAAAGTGGGGGATACTCGACTTTACTCGATTTCTGTCCCTGTTGCTGCACAGTACGGAAATTGGCTTCACTAAAAAAAAAAAAAAAAAAAAAAAAGTCTACTGTTCGTTATGAATCTGGGCAATTCATCACAACAAAAGCAATGGCACACACACACACACACACACACACACACACACACACACACACACTTAACTGACACAGCGACACAATTGGACCAGACTGGGTCATCTAAATACACATTATAACAGTGCCTCTCTGTTCTAAATGTCTATTTTCAGACCATGTTTGTTTAGACCTCTCATTCACAGATAACAAGAGGTTTTTGTTTGCATCCTCTGCATAACACAGCAGATATGTGTGAGCAGATGAATACTGATGGCTCGCTCCCTTGCTGCAGTGTCAAAGTGCACACACACATTCCACAGCCAACAGAGGATAATGTTGACAAATGAAAACCACCACACAGAGCAGCTATAACCTCCTGGCACCGAGAGCAGAAACATCGATTAGATTCTTTGTTGTTTATCTGTTACAAGTACGTTTAACTTTCTACTCTGCCAAAAAAAAAAAAAGGATAACGCTATGGTTTATTATTAGTCTCTGAAACATATTTTCGCTGAAATACCCTTCATGGTGGGTGGAAGAGAAAATAGAAAGCAGGAATCTGTAGCCTTGGCAATACTGTAATAATAAACACAAGTGCCTAATTCATTTAGACCACATGGGATGACTTACTGCCACGTTTGTCCGTCACTAATTGACCTGCCTTCATGTGCACAGCAACCTACAAGCAAGTGACCAGAGAAAGTGTAGCACAGAGTCTCACTTCCACTACAGATTTTCAGTGTTTCAGGGACAGTCTTGCCTCGATTAGAGGCCCGACATGAAGGGGTGGGATGTATAGGTTGCAAATATTTAAGCCTACCCTGCTGTTGCTAGCTTTTCTCAGCTTTGCTTCAACATTTCTAAATAAAAAAAGTGAAAAATATAAAATTATAAATTTACCTTCAACTGCTCTTCCATATCTGTTATCTCCTTTTTAAGATTCACATTTTCCTGTGTGGAACAACATTTAACGAAGATATTTTAGATAAATAAATAATAAAATATACTGCAAATTAAAAAGCAAAAAAAAAAAAACAACAGCAAACAAAACAACTTAGTGTAATGCTGAAGTAACATACCTTTTTTTCTGCCTCGAGCATGGTGGAGCCGCAGTCTCTTAGATTTCCCTTCTGTAGCAATGAAAGGTTATGAAAACTGTCTTATTTTTATGGTCTCACATGTGTCTGATATGAAATATCTAATAAATCCACTCGCTCACACAAGACATATTGGTCGTTGAGAAATTATTCCCAAATTCAGCCTCGACAGTAATGACACAGCAGCTTCCTGGTATAACTTCTATCCTTCATGTCACATTTCATCTTGATAACAATATTACTGAATATCTCATTAGAATATGTGGAAGATATTTCCCAGTGTTATGACAAATCAGAATAATTGAAATGATGACTTGCACAAAATAACTTTCTCAGTTTCCTCTCCAGCAGAGTGTAGAGTCAGGTCTTTCACACACACAAACATGGAAGGTGCACATTAACTAGTATGTATAAGTACCGTTTTACCTGAGCTCTCTGCAGCTGGTCCTGAATCATGACAAGCTCCTGTTTACTGGTTTCCAGCCTGGATTTGAGCCTCTGATTGCTGCTTAGAGCCTTTTCATACATCTATAAAATATGAACTTGTTAAGATTTCTAAAGGAAAACACATGTGTCAAAATTTCATGCTGATTGATTTTATCAATCAGATTTTTAGACTAAGTGCTCCAGCTCTGCTGTTTACAGTGTGTAATATACTTTTATTTTGAAATTGTAATGTCTTTTTACTTAGATGAGGTGCTGGCAACTCTAAATATAACTAATTTAATTAAACTTAAGACTCTAAGTTAAGGCTAATGAAGCAGTAGCAGCTACACCTGTGCTATAAATACACAGCAGATCATCACATCAACATTCTAGCAGTGCCTGCCTTTTTATAGTCATTTTGTGTCTCTTCCTCTGCCTTTTTCCTCGCAGACAGTCGGTTCTCTCTCCGTAGGAAGTAGGATTCAGCATGATTTGTTGCTGTGTCGCTGGAAACATCGGATGATCCAGAGGAACTCAATCTGAAAACATGAGAGAGGTCAACTGAAACACACCAGCCCTGTTTGCAAGAAGGAATTTTGTATCAAGTGACTGTGATCATTAAAAGGGAAGCTTACCTAGATAGTCTCTCATGCTGAAACAGAACAGACAAAGTGTTTATGGTCCGAACAACAATTTAATTATTTAAGGATTAATAAGAATGTGCATGTGATTATCTTCAATATCTCAGCTGTATCTCACCCCCAGCCGAGACCTTTCCTTGCATAAACAGTGCCCTCATGATCTCATTCTTTACGTCAGCACATGCTCTCTAATGTTGACATCAACCTGCTTGATTTAATCAATCATCTGAGAGGCTGTTTAGTCTCAATGTGAGATTTATTTAGCAACATGTGGAATCAAATCACAAATAACGTTGTAGCTTGTGTCCTGAGGAAAAATCCTCACAAACGCAGAGTAAATACTGTACATCGTATGTATTGTGTGTAGTACTGATACTACTAGGCATTACTTTACTGAAAGTTGTTTTCCAAGAAAATGTGGCCGTCTGAAACCCTGAGCCACAGTGAAGGAGAGAGGATATCATTCCTTAAATAAACTGACAGGCACAGATAACTAAACACAACCAAAAAAGGTAAAAGCTCTGGCAGTAGCATTCACATTTCATTCACCTTTGCCTTTTAAACTTGAAAGGTATGTGCAGACATTTATTCCAGCATCACGTCTCTACTGGTTTGTACTTTGGTCCAGATGACTTCAATGTGTGTTTATACTCTACTTAGTTTTAGCATCAGTTGTTTTGCCAGGTTCCCCAAAACGACATATTACTTTTAAAGCACTATGTTGATACAAATAAAAATGCAACCAAAGTTTTTTTTTTTTTTTTTACAATTAACATGACAACAAAAGTCCCCAATCTTCTCGAGCGAAACCTCTGCTATACATTAGCCTATTATTAACAGAATGCAGATTTATTGAACAAGATATTTTCAGAATTGTAGTATTGAGTATTCCCCTCAGACAGACTCAATCATACTAAAAGTATAGATTTAAAACCCACAAGTAGACTTGTGGTTCTAGGATGAAAACTTCTACCAATTATTTTCAGGTTAAAATTATTCTAATAAATGTGACACGTCCTTAAAAACCCAGAAGGCATACAAACATTGTTGAACACTGTCATCTCCCTGTCATTGAACTCAGTAAGTGCTCATTACTGCGCAGGTCGACCACACAGCTTGACTATATAATTGTTTTGACTGGCTGTCTTGTCATGTTGTGAATGCAACCCTCTAAAGCAAAAAAAACAGCAACTTAAAGTATATTCGGTGCTATTCTGCTGCTGTATTCAGATTTCTATAGTCATGTCACCAAAGTGACCCAAGGATGAATTTGCTCCAGACTGAAATATCTTAAATTGTGATGGGTTGTCATTATATTTAATAATCTTTTAACATATCATTTAGGTTATTGCCACCTTCAGAGGTTGGCTGTTGGCCACTGGACTTACTGTACAAGCGAGTCAATTTGTCTACAGTCTCTTGACATTCAAATGACTTAAGACTTTACTGATATCTAGTCCAGAAAAATTCTCTATATAAACTCGGATTGTATTTTGTAGTGTAGTTAATATCTTTTTACATTGTACTGTCACATTATGTGGAAATGCATGTTTATTTTTTATTATCTTTATCATCTTTGCTGTGACAATGTAAATTTCCCCACTGCGGGACTAATAATAATCTTATCTTACTTTATCGTATATATTACTAATAAGCAAATGATAAATATTACCTGCAAAAAAAAATCACCAAATATTCTAATTGTAGGTGTATTAACTCACATACGCATTTAACTCAAAGTGCCATGGTGCCTAAAAACAGCCTCACAGCCACAAGCGTGTATACATTACCACAACGGCTACATACACCGTAATGTATCTGAAACCGCCTCAGCACATCATCTTTACCAGCTGATGATGAGATATGAGAGGTAATTATATTTCCTGTGGTATTTTGATACACCAAATTCCTGCTGATATAACTTTCCTATGCAAACCTATGTATTTATATTTTATAATTTAGTGTTAAAGACATTGACGCGGCCTATAAACCTGAATAGTGACCAGTCATATGTCTGACAAAATCTCAAAGACAACAAGTGGATTCCTTGTAAAGATGAACCGGGCTTTAAGTTACAGACACTGTGTGTAAACAGAGTGTCATGCCGCTCAGACATTAACACATCTCTGGATCTTCACCAGAGTCTGATGTCAGCTCCTTGACAGCTTTCTCTGGACACTTGTATGTGCTGGGTAAACGGGAATTAATGATATACAGTGGAAAGCTTTAAAAAAAACAACAAAAAAAACCCTTTGGTTTAGATTAAGAGACATCACTTATAAACAGATGCTGAACAGTGTCTAATGCATATGAGTTGTCCCTGTTACTATGCTGTCCTTCAGCCTTTCTTAAACCCGAGGGGGGGAACATCTACTCTGCTGACCAGCTATTACCAAGTGGAAAATTTGAGCTTCCCATAGGACTAGCAGAGATAAACATCCATAAATACTGCCTCTGAGTTCCCACAAGCCAGTCGTATAAGCACTCAATCCCTCCTTCCCTCTGCTCTATGTCATCCTGTCTTTCATCCCTGCTCTCTTTCTTTTTCTTCCTCTCTCTCTTCTCCCCCTCTTCCTGTGTCCTCTCTCTCACACACTGACGTCCATGTTTCTTCCATTTATCTTTCCCCAGAGGATTCTTAGTTTGTGTAAACAGATAAGGCTCACTACAAAGTCTAACTTGATTTCCCTTTTTAAAGTTTTGTTCCTTCTTGTTCATGCACATCAACATGTCATTTGGTGAGAGTTACAGCGGGTCTTTAGAAGCATGTGAAAAACACTTGGATATCTCCATGACAAATAAAGTTTAAACTTTTAGAAAAACCTGTGGTATCCAGTTGAGCAATGGAACAAAAAACATCTGCAATTGTTCGTGTATTGTTTTCCACATCAAACAAAAAAAACCAAAAAACTTTATTGCATTACAATGCCATACTTTGCTTCTGATTCTGATGTGCAGCTGTGGTAAAATGCACATCTATTGTGAAGAGAGAGCACATTAGAGACTATTTCAAATGAGGGAGCAAGATGATGATTACTTCACCCCACAAAGGCCAAAACAGGAGTCCAAATTGTCAATGAGGATTCTCAGTCATCCAGATCATAGTATCTGCAGGGGTTGTACACAGAGTGAGGCAAATGGACTCACGGAAGAGAGATAAAACAGCTACAAGAATATAGGGGAAAGTCCAGTTGCCCATGTACACCTTCAGAAAATATGTACAATTAAGTAAGCCGGGTTCGAAGAATCTCTGGCAAGACATACACAGAAATAGCTCTGTGGCTTTTTATAGGTACACTCTTGTGCATGTTTGCATTATGCCAGCTTTGGCATTTCCTCTCACTAAACAACAAGATGAAAAACACTCAAGCCTTACCCTCAGGCTCCTGCTGGTGGCAGTGGATGAAGTTGGAGCAGAGTCAGAAAGCGTCTTTTTAATGTGTGGCTGATCTTTGTTGTGAGAAAGTAGAGATGACATCGCTGTGGAGGTGCATGCAGCTGACTAGTGGTCCAAAGTATTGAAACTTAAAAAATAGAAAAAAAAAAAATCTCTTGTTAAAACTTGGATATTGATAAATGCATTAATTAACCACTGATCTAGAATTTAGAAGTGAGTTCTCATGTCTCCTTACTCAAAGCATCTCTCAAGTGCGATTGTCATGTGATGGTGAGACACTGCATATCCGATGAGAATGAAAGAGCAAGTGTGAGAGCTATGGAGGAAGTGGTGGGACCGGAGAGTAGGCGGGCTGTGGAGCGTGTCTCTGTGTGTGGACACAAGAATTCGACAGCTGTATTGTTCACAAGGCCTCTCATGGAAAAAGGAAAGCATCATTAGTCACATTAGGTAGCTTTTAGGTTCACTTCTAAGGATGTAAATATAATTATTTATCTTTTTTTTAAACATTATTTGTATATTTAATTTTCTTTCTGTACTGAACAGGATAATACATGAATTATTTTATTGCAAAATAAATGGTGTTTGCTGGGATTTAGTACAGTTTCAATGAAGGGAACCAAGGCTGTTAAGAAAGACAGTAAAAGACAAAATATGAATAGGCCAACAGGCATAGATGGGTTTATATCAAATTAAGATAATAAGAGTGTATACAAAGAACATGGTATATAAAGCTATAGTTGTATGCCCTTGTAACTGTAATCTCCTTTCACTGAAAAAATTCAGACCCCTTAGGTTTTCATCATAATGATAGTAAACAAGTACCACCTGCTGGCCAAAACTGGTACTTTTCACAAAAGAGAACCAAATGCATCACTCAAGTCACACTTAAAGCTTTCCTGTAAATAACAGTTAAATTATAGGAATAAGAATACATTATTAAAATATGAAAGTATATGTGATGAAATGCCAGTAATGGTGGATGACAATGAGAATTATTAAGAATTGTCAAGACTATGAGTGACATTTAAATGTGTCCACAGTTGGGACATAGCTTTATTCATATAATATCACAAATGATACATTTTTCAATTATTTTTTAATTCGATTTTTTATTTATTTAGTGTATTTCTTTGATTAGAAATCAGACTTTTATTTTGGAAACACACTACGTCACTTCCGTATTCGCAGACTTTGTTTTGAAAAAAAATCCAGGTGCTCAACACAGAAAATGTCGCAATTCAGCGAAAGTAGGTTTTACTTTAATGTCACATCATTTGAGGTTCATACAGAAACAGAGTTTGACAGTTTAAGTATCTCATAGTGAGGGAACCAGTCTAGTGGACAACACCAATGACAAAATGATGTAATTAACCTGCAAGTCCGCCATTTTAAACACCTGCTGCGTCACGAGTGCGTGCCCTGTGACTCTAGCTGCAAAACATGGGTACATGGCTACATGCTGCACAACAACCACACTATGGAGATTCTAGCTGTGAAGATAATGATGAACAACCCAGCAGGAGAAGCACTGGAACTCATGGACTTACTAATTAAAGTGCCATGTTAATGGCAGCAGCACAAGAGTCGAGGCACCTAGAGAGCTGGAGATTAGAGGTAAGCTAGCTTTGACTACTTTTTTCTCTTTTTTTTTAACACTGTCAATTTGCATTTATAATTTTGGGTTTAGAGTAACACCACTATGTTGCTTTCATTATTATTTTTCAATTTCCCATTTTTCTCATTTAAGCAGTCACTTCCAGATTGAATTGCTGTTTAATTGACTTGTGCCACTATAATGCTAAAGCTCTATTTGGAAACACAACACATTTCTTTTTATGTGAATGTTGTTTGCGACATGAAAATCGTTTTCATTTAATAACTATAATAACTATAATCGCATACTATTACTAAGTGCAACAACATCACAACACATGCTTTTTTGTGTTCATGTTTCATGCAAAAAATGAAAGGACTCCTCCAGTGAATTCAGTGCTCTATAGTGCCACTAGTGGCCAAAAACTCCACATCATACAAATCAGTACTAAATAACTAACTTTTTAATGAAAAAAGTAGGCTCGTGTAGGCTTAAACATTTACATATAGAAATATTAAGCACTGGTGAATCAAGCTAACGGGAAATTGAGTAACTTAAAGATATTCCAAGTTGTCATTAGATGTAGTTTATTTAATTCGAGATGCAGTAAGGTATCTTTTAGCTTAGCTTCTGTCCAGATGGTGCAGTTCCTCTTCACTCTGTAAAGAAACAGTTTCACTTCAGTGATGTATCATCCGCAACCCATTGTAATTCTACTGATGTATGGTTCTTAAAACATATACACATGTTATTACCTCTGACATTTAGGATCATTGAGCACTCGGCTCTTCCTAGTTTGTTTTCAATTATTACTTTGTATTCCCCATTGTCTTTGGCTCCTGCCCTTAATATGAGCAATGAGCAAACGCCACACACATTCCTAATGTGGTAGTTGGTATTTGTGTTGAGGTTGATATTGTTGTAATACCATGTCACACGAGGTGCTGGATTCCCCTTAACTGCACAACTCATGTGACTCTCATAACCTTGTGGAGCTGTACGCCTCTTCACGGGAACAAGAAAAGACGGAGGTGACTCAAGGTCCAAGCTTTTAGTCTCTGGCCTGTTCACTTTGAACTTTTCTGAAACACAAAGACATGCATTATCAGTTTACAGAACTGCTAAACACTTTTACAATACAACCACCTGAATGAATTTGAATGAATAAGTTGTGGCAGATACCTTTTTTCTTTTTGATTTCGAACTTGGGGGATTCAGATGGTGCTGAAAGGCCCATGTCATTTATAGCAAACACCCTGAAGTTATACTCGCACCCAGGCAAAATGTTGACAACTGTGAACTTGTTGTTGAAAAGGTTGTCAGCCACTGTCCTCCAAGTTGGCTTGAAGGAGTCACGTTTAGATATCATGTAATGGAGCCTGTCATCCCTCTTCTCATCTGGAGAGGGAGACCAGGACAGAGTCACTGTTCCTGGGATGTTTTGATCCAGCTCTACTGGTCCTGGAGGCTTTGGATCATCTACAGTCAGATTTAGAATTTAGAGACACACATACAGAGGACCATTATTAAATGCTTAATTTGCAGGTTTTCCATTTGAATTCCATGTAGCTGCCAACAATGCCGTCATTGTTAATCTGATTAAAAAATTGTGCTTTTAATGGAAGCAATAACATTGTCACAAAAGTGAAGTGTTGAGTATGTTTATAGGCATATAAATACTATACTCAAGTTAGAGTTGTCACAATACCAAAATGAGTAACCACAATACTATACCAGACAAAGTATCGCGATACTGCAGCCTTTTTTGATTATTATTATTTTTATGAACTGCAATGTAATTTGTACAAGTTATAAATACTTATTAATTACTTATAATGTTGTTTGGTGCATGATAAACATATAACTCTTCTTTTAAAACAATCTATTTGACAATAATGCTTATTTTCCAACATAATAAACCATAGAGAACAAAATACAATAAACAGGAACTGATTCCCTGTGAAAACTATGTTTTTATGGCTTTTCTATGTGCTTTATACTTTGACATCCTTTAACTCTTCATTCCTCAGCCTGTACACGGAGCATATAGCCTAATATTAGCCAATACTAACCTGGTATTCGACATATAAATGTGGTTGACGACACTGCAGGTGTTTTATGAGGTTGGATGTGTTCCCTCCTTTGGCTCTTATAGCTTGGTGGCAGTGCCTGCACAGTGGACAGCCATCATCTATTGCTTTACCGTCTGTGCCTCGTTTAAAGCCAAAATAGTTCCAAATGCGAATTTTGGAGGTTTTTTTTTTGGACCAAAGTTAGCGGTGCCACTGACGCCGAATTTCTAGTATAGTAGGAACCGTTACGATTTGGCACCGCGGGGTACCGTGTGTGCCATGGGTATTGTGCAACTCTAACTCAAGTTTGTTTTTAGTATAAAACCCAGATCTCAATTTAAAAATTGACAATGCAGTTTGTTTTGTTGGATCTGGCTCATTTGACAAAAAAAGGCATTTCTTTGTTCAGTTGGTTTGTAATCTAAGTTTATATTTACACTGAAACGTAATCCCACCTGTTCCTTTTCTACTGTAATTTCTCAACGACTTGCTCACCTGATGTATCTATTGCTGTCTGAGATTTACCTGTAACTCTGATTTCAACATTGACGCTCTCCTGGCCAACAAGGTTCTTGATAAAAATGGTGTAAATGCCCGTGTCAGACCGCTCAGATGTGGGGATTAACATTTGAGAGCCTTTGTCAGAGGTGGTAATTGTCACATGTTTAGACACTGGCATACCATCTTTTAACCAAGTGACTTCTGGTAGTGGGGAGGCCTGTAGACATTAAGGTAAAAAAATCAGATAAATATGTTACTAAATATTATGACAATGTTGCTTAAACATTCACACACTACAATGTTTTTTCCTGCTTAGACTGTTTGGAAGAGCTCAAGCATAGTACCTCAAAGTTGATGTTCAGATGCACGGTGTTCCCAGATCTCACCACAAGAAATGTCTTCATTTTTTTATCTTTGAATTTTGGCCTTACTGTAGGAATTAAAAGTTTAAATTCTCGTTAATTGAAATATAATTTTGCAAATTTAGAATTTTTAATCAGTGCAAAGCTAGTACACCTGATTAGCTGTGTACATTATACTCAATTTCCCAATGCTTTGTTTGTCCAATTTATGTTGCTCTTCAGTACAGCTGTCAAATATACCACACTGCACTCAGTTACTTCAGCCTATCTCTATACAACACATACCCATCCATCAATGATGCGGGCTGTATTAGTGATAATTCATGAAACTCTCTGCTTTCAAAACAACAAATAAGACCATTAATTTGTTCTCCATTACAATTTTTCTTTGATGTTCTACCACAGTTGTTCCAGTTGTTGAGAACTGCATTCAAGCTTGAGTGGACAAAGTCCTGTTCTTTCCAGTCATGGGACAATGTTACCCTTTTATTGTAAGCATTGCTAGCGGCAAAGGGACATTGAAAGCAAGAACTCTTTTTCAACTACATCAAGTTAGAAAGACAGTGATTATTCAGAATAAACAAAACAGCAATGTAGTATTTTTGGCAGCTGTATGATTATTTTAAAGCTAAGAGATCTCTGTGCAGATATAAATTAGAAGAAAGACCACATTTTGTTGACTCGACAGTGAGGTTTCTGAAAATAAGATAACACTTTCATTTTCCTAAACCTGCAGAATAGTTCCTGAAATTTCACATGCTCTTACCTGGCGGGGGAATGGCAGTTAGGTAATTGTCAAAGCTCTGAGGTTCTCCATCACCTCCATAATTGGTGGCAATTACTCTCACCCAGTATGAGGCCATTGCCTTTAAGCCAACCACAGTGTAGGAAGTTCGAATGATGGGGAGGCTATTACAGCGTGTCCATTCAAGGCTTTCAAGGAGTCTAACTTCCACATAGTATCCATGGGCTTCATCTGCTACCCCTCTCACTTCTTTGGGTTTAATCCAAGCCAGTGAAAATGTAGTGTAGTCAGATGACGTTAATTTCAGGTCTGTGACTTTGCCTGGGGGCTCTGAAATTATTGTAGAATGGTAATATAACACAAAGAAAAACAGATGATGTCATAATATTCACTTACATTCTAGTTAACTGTCAGTCATTATGTTTTCATTGTGGTGAAATAAAAAATGAATACATAATTCAATTGGCTTACTCATTGGATCCCTTGCGATTATTGTGTCACTTGGAATACTAGGATCTCCAGCACCAGACAGGTTGATTGCAGACACTCTAAATTCATATGCTGCTCCTTCAAAGATGTCTTTTACTGCATACTTTGTGGCTGAGTGGAAAACAATGACAGGATTGTCATGGCCCGGTATAAATATTAATTGATTTATGTTGTGTCAGACCAAACATGGATTCTTACACTATAACCAACCATGGTACACTCCTGATTATTATTGTGGAAAGGACAGAATTGTTTCACAGTGCTGCAATACTGCAATGCTGCTTCTCCGTGTTAAGTTTTGACATCTGAGACAAGTTAACTGGTAGAGGTGTCACAATCTCGATTGTAAAACGAATAATGATCGAAACACTGTCACAATCTCAACCTTCGAAAGTAAAGGTGGGATCGAGGATTTAACCACGCTCCCCAGTGTGATGTCCTACAGGTGTGCCAGAGGGTAAAAAAAAAAAAAAAAAATTGAATCAAGGATGTATCAATAGGCCTGCATTCTTCATTTCAGTTGTGTATATGAACAGTTTAACTTATTTCAAATTAAATATCCTCCATCAATAACTTCAGGGTTAAGGCTGGGGTGATAATACGATAACGATATGTATCACTATAGACACTTCTGCGATATCAATAGATAAATTCACTCAACTTCGTTAGAAAAAACAACAAAAAAAAGCTAGAAAAATTAATGAAGCAGGTTTGGTTGCATAAACAAACTCAGTCCCTCCCTCATAACCAAGTTGCTACTATGCTTGCAACCTGTAGAGTGGTCAGAGCCTCTGGAGTGGCAGTCAAACAGCCAATCACTGAACAGTCATGTTTGGATGCGCCATCCTCTTCCCTATGTCTCACAACAACAACAGCATGTAAACATCAAGTGAGCAGAGGATGGAACAGAGGCGAGAATGAGCACTGAAAGCGAGGAGATCGTTAGTAAAGAAGAAAAGGACATACAGTGCTGTATGATAAAAAATCTAAACGTTAGAGACATAACTGAGGCAGTGACTTATCACAGAGCCAAGGACATGATTCCAGTCAGCATAGTGTAGAAGTTTTAAAAATCTCATGAACGTGCTTGACATTACTGTTTTCCTTTGTGTGGTCTGATTGATAATTTAAGTGATTAAAATAAGAGGAAAGTTTAGAGTTTAGAATAAAAGTGTTCAATAGGTCATGAAAAATGTATAATTTTTTTTTAATTTACAGACCTCAAAGTTGTTAGTAGTCAAATTCACGCACTTGTGTGATTCTGCACATTCACCTGCCTGGCATGATTTTGCAGCTTGCCTAGAGAGACATACCTGTAATTGGCCCTCCTTGGTTTACAAGACTCCAGTAATTGGTGCCTTTCTTGTTCTTTTCCAAATTGTACCCCACTATTTTTGTTCCTCCAGTGTCACATGGAGGACTCCATGACAGAGTAATACAGTCTTTAAAAGCACTGACCACCTTAGGTGCTGTTGGGGTTCCTGGATAACCTGTGTGGGATATTTGACATTCTGTCAAGCATTGACTGTAAGGCAAGTAATAAAAATAAGATAAACATTGCTTTGCTTGTTTATTTTACCTGCTTGTATTCTAAAATGTTTCTAGGTGCTGTGCTTTCATGAAAGAGCTATTAAAATAGCCTTTTTAAAATATCCAACAAAAGACTTACGTAATACACCAGCTGCCATGTCCTCTGTCTGCAGGTAATCACTGATGCCCTCTGCATTCTTGGCTCTGATCCGGTAGCAGTATCTCCTTCCAGGATCCACATCTGAATCTTTGTACCTTGGGTCAATGCCAGAGATCTCACCCAGTTTTGACCATTTGTTGCGCCCCACTTGCTGACGTTCTATGATGTAGTTTGTGATGGGGTACCCTCCACTTTGTTTTGGCGGTTTCCATTTGAATTCAATAGATGTTACAGCACTTTCCACAATGTCCACAGGTCCCTGTGGTGGTGTGGGTTTGTCTATTGTCAAAGGAGGAAACATAAAACCATGTTTAAAGAAAAACAGGTGTTTAGTTTAATAATTCAATATTTGAAGATTTTTGTATAGACTCACCTACTACGACGAGTTTGGAGGTTGCCTCCGTTATACCATATTCATTTTTGATTTTGATTTTGATCTCTCCACTATCTTTCCTTTGGCACTTTGTAAGACGTAGTCGGCTTTCAGTATCTGATGTTTCAATCTTTACATTGACTGCTGGCAACAGCTCATCATCATCCTTGTACCAATGAATATTCATTGGGCACCCACCAGAGAATGGCAACTTCCATTCTGCAGTTTCACCTGCCTTTACAATAACTGCGTTTGTGAACTCTCCCAGAGCGTCACTGTCAATTTTTGGTGGGTCTTGTTACAGAGAGAAACAGTCTTTTGTCAAAAACTTAAACCTCTTATTTGCAAAATAATCAAATGATTAAAATAAATCAAGCCGCTAATGTTGATTCTGACCTTGAATATTAAGTGTTGCTTCTGATTTGCGTCCTTCAGCTTCAAAGCGGTACACAGCTGTATCATCCTTTTTACAGCACTCAATTATCAGCCTGTGACAGGCTCCATCTTTGACAATTGTGACCCCATCCTCATTGGTTAACTTGTCAAATTAAAATATATATTTTTTTTTATTGAAGATTAAGTTAAGCTATGTACTGAATTATCAATTAATTAAAACGTACTGCATGATATGATGGTGTTTATTTTTTTTAGTCATAAGTCAATAAACAGAGTTGACTTACCTTCTTCCCATTTTTATACCAGCATCCCTTTGACGTATCACTGCTTAGTTTGCAAGATAACTCTGCCCGTTTACCGACATTAGCATTAGTATCTGAAAGGCCACTGACAAACTGAACACCTCGATCTGCAACGGTAGAAATAAAATCATTATTAGTAAGTGATATAACTCTGGTCAAACTTTGTTTTTGAATAAGATATCTCAAACACTTAATGAAAGGGGGCCTATGATGCAAAGATTATAACTTGCACTAACAAAGACATCTTTGCGAGCACAAACTGCAACCATCATCACTTAATAGTAATGATATATTACTTGGTCTTTACACAATGCAGTGAAGGATTTTACCTGTACCAGTGTGAGGAATTGAAGGATCAGATCGTAATCGCTTCTTTTTCTTATCATCCTCATCGCCCTTTTTACTTTCGTTATCTCCATCTCCAAGGAGGTTCTTGTTATTGTCTCCATCACCTTTGTCGCCGTCTGTCTTTCCACCAGAACCATCACTAGATCCATCCCCGAGGGCAGCTCTAGCTGCTGCATCTGCTGCATCCTTTTCAGCCTGTGCTTTTCTTGCTGCCTCCAGTCTGTCTTTCTCCTTTTGTAGCATGGCTTGCTGTTCCAATTCCAATTTATTCAAGTCATTTTGATCACCAGTTTTGGTGCCCTTATGTCGTTTCTTGCCATCTGGATCAGCTGTAATACAATGTAATACAAAACACTCTTGAGTCTTATGTTTTGAGCAAGTATTTAATTCATGCTTTGGCAGACTATCAGGTTTAGAAAAAGAACAACCAAACAAAAAAAAAAAAAACATTTCCCACCTTCCACTGTGAGAGAGGCACTGCTTGAAGTTATCCCAGCAATTGCATAGTATTTATCATTATCTGCCATGTTACAGTCTTTAACTCTTAATGTGTGAGTGAGTTTGTCTTCTGAGACGGTGATCTCATATTTTTCTCCTTGATCAAGTGATGAGTCCTGTTTTAACCAAGTGATTCCGTTCAGGGGTGTAGACAAGACACACTGAAAGATGGCATCCTCACTTTCAACGGCCTTTGCGTCTTTAATCATGTCTATGAACTCCACAGAAGGCACTAAGATAGGAGAGAGAGTGGGTTTGTATGGACATAAAATGAATTTGACTGACTACTAACAATACTATCATACTTAATAAAGGCAAGCTTAAGATATCGCATACCTTGAAAGTCAGTTGTGAGAACATTTGCGTCGTCAACATCAACCTGGTAAAATCCAGCATCTTCTGGCTCAGGATCTCTGATGCTGAAAATGTACTTTGTCCCACTTTTCTTAAGAATATGCTTTGAGTTTTCATCATCACCATATGGCACCAGTTTTCCATCCTTTTCAGAAAAAAAAAGTTACAAATCCATTTTATTTTTGAGCCCCTATTAATTGTAAAATTATTTTCCTGGAATTTGTGTGTGTATGTATGTGTATATATATATATATATATATATATATATATATATATATATATATTTATATATATATATATATATATATATATATATACATAGGTATTTTTTTGTACCCACCTTGTATAATGTAATTGTACTGTTTGGATCCCATAACTTCATGTCAAGGCTAAATTCAGCTCTGCCATTTGGTTTCACTTCTATTTGTTTCACATTCTCCAACTTTTCTACTACCTGCAAAGGGAAAAATAAAATGTATTGTAGCTCCGAGGTTTAATGTTGCCCCAGCAATAAAAAATTTCAATGCAAGTGGCCTTGAACAGAGCTTGGATATTCATTTGTTAAGATGCAACTGGCCGTGTAACCTCAGGCAATGCCAGGATCGAGCACAGGGAGGAGGAAATCTAATTCTGGAAAATATGTTGAGGCTTTTAAAGTGTGATGTAACACTTCGTTATAGTTTTACTTTTATTTTGAAGGCAGTGAAGT
Organism: Solea solea; assembly: GCF_958295425.1. Taxonomy (NCBI): domain Eukaryota; kingdom Metazoa; phylum Chordata; class Actinopteri; order Pleuronectiformes; family Soleidae; genus Solea; species Solea solea. The sequence continues at coordinate 11,324,886 of NC_081139.1, read as the reverse complement.
ACTATTTTAAAGATTGTTTTTTTGAACCTGGTAAGAAGTACTATGTGTTGTGTTGTTATGATTATTCAAAACACAGATTATGGTTGAATGCTGTTCTGTTCATTGATTTGAATACAGAATAACTCCTTTATAATGTAAATTGAATTGTCATTGAACAATAATTAAAGGGCAAACTGTCTTTTCTTTTCTGTCAGTACTCTGCTATCAGTTTTGATATCAAAATGACAAGTTTAAGCCACAATGTTGTCTATTTTGGTATTGGTTAAAACCTCACCAACAATATTGGAGGTTGATAATATAAGGTACAGATTTCCTGTGCAGCTGGTATGAATTAAATGCATACCTTTGCCTGCTCATCTTCTCTTTCCTTCTTCATCTGATTGAGTCTCTTCAGCAGCCACCGGAAGTCAGTCACTCCAAAGTCCAAACATATCTTTTCATAGTTTTTCTTTGGTGCACTGATAAGCAGTTCCCAGAGTTTAGGATCTATTTCTCCCTCTTTCTGTGGTGGTAGTTGTTTTTTTCTCGTGACAACAACGCTGAAACAAAGCAATCATGCTTTAAGGAATTTAAAGCAGTGCACATGCACAACAGTGAAATTTTGAATTGAACTTACGTTTTTTTAAGCATTGATCTGAAATCCTGTGTTTGTCCATTTCCTGAATAAAAACGAAAGAAAAACATAACTTTTACCAAGATTCAGGTTTGTGGTTTCAATACAGACCGTTGTTACACACAATACTGAATTTAAAAGAGCACATTCTTTTATTATTCTGTGGTAAACTTCATACCTGCCTGGCCTTTCTTCTGTAAACCGCCTGGAAGAAAACATGAAAATATATTAGTGAACATTTACAATGTTTGAATGGCGTAGTGACTAGCAGCAAAAAGACCCAGGTTTGTGACCTGGTCCGAACGAGGGCTTTTCTGCATGGAGTTTACATGTTCTCCTCAGGTTTTCTCCTGGTACTCCGGTTTCCACCCACAGTCCAAAAAATGCAGAGATTAATTGAACACTCTAAAATGCCCGTCGGGGTGTGAATGTGAATGGTTGTTCTCAGTATGTTGGCCCTGTGGTGACAACCTGTCCAGGGTGTACCCTGCCTTTCTCCCTCTGTCAGCTGGGATTGGCTCCAGCGACCCATGACACTCATGTGGAGGATAAAGTGGTAGACAATGAATGAATGAATGAATTTTGCATAGTAAGTCTGTCTCTTACCTTCAGTAACATTGAGTGCTGCAGTGCAGAAAGCCTTTCCATACTCATTGGTTGCAAAGCACTTGTAGGTATCAGCATGTGCGAGTTTTACGTTAGGTATCTGATAAAACAATATTCACATTTGAAGACATGCATTTTAGTGCTCAAAACACAATTCAGCTTTTTTTTTTAATTCTGTGTTCTTACCTCTAGAATGTGCTCTCGAGCCCTTGCATCATATCTGGTCTTGTACTTTTCTGTGTCTTTGACATCACCCTTGTTGCGCTCCCAGGTAACAGTTGGTGGCGGTGCTCCACTAACCATGGCTTTTAAAACAGCTTTTTTACCTTACAAACACCAGAAAACACTAGTGAGTCACACATTGACATAGTTAATAATAGTTTCCACTTATTAGAATTGTATAATAACAGTTTAATGTGGTACTTTTTTTCTTTACCTTCTTGAATAGTTGTAGCCATTGGCTTACGGGTGAAGTCAGGTGTGGACTTTCCGAGAGGCACCAACTCAACACATTGAATGATCGTAACTCCAGAAACTCTGGACATTTTCTTGATAGCCACTGTTAAAACCACAACATGTATTTAAAACAATTACATACATAAATCTATGTATGTATGTATATATGTATATGTATATGTATATATATATATATATATATATATATATATATATATATATACATACATTCAGTATATTATAGACTGTAACTCATGTGTAATCATTCCAGATTTGTTAAGAAACACATTAATAAAAGTTCATTACTAATGCAGTTCCATGATTGTCTCACAAGAGGTCAGTGTTTCCCTTCTCTTTAATGACAATCACAGCCACTATTTTTAATGAGAAGAGCTTTAATTTTTGTTTTACTGTCAAACTGATGTGTTGTTTATTTTTTTTAAATTCAATTTGTAAAATTTGTAGTTTCCTTATGGAAGTTTACAAAGCTACTGTATGTGAAAATGTTATATACATGTCAAGACATGTATGAAAATAAAAATCCCCTTGAAAAATGCAAATGAACAGAAAGCGTCTTTTAAATGACTCTTACTAGTATCTTTTTTTAGGCTTTGACAAGGTTGAGAGGAGCCACACTGCCAAAAGTTGCATCAACTCTGGTTTTTAGCTCAGCCAGCTGAACCATTTGCATGTCCTCACTGTGCAGACAGCAAAAGAGCGATCGGTATCACCTTTTTCCAGCCTTTCCCCCTCTAACATTTCGACTGTATGATGACTCACACTACACAACACTAAGCTCATTCAACAGCTGTTCACAATCACAAGCTCCAGCTGACCATCTGTTACTTTTTTAGCAGAGGCATTATACCTCATCATGAATCAGAGCTGCTGTAGTCACCTTCGGCCTGAGCATTTAACAAATTGCAAATAGGTCAAACAACCAACAAACAGAGAGCGATGTGTAGAATCAAGTAGAGCTGCAACTAACGATTATTTTCATAATCGATTAATCTGTTGATTATTTTCTCGATTCATCGAATAATCGCTTGGTCCACAAAATGTCAGAAAATGTTGAAAAATGTTCATCAGGCAAACCTGGAAGTGATGATGTTCTCAAATGAATTGTTTTTGTTCACAAATCAAAATGATTCGGTTTTAATGATTTATTTGTTATATGGAGCAAAGAAACGTGTTTTAATCATTAAAAAAAGCTTCAAACCGATTAATCGATTATCAAAATAGTTGACGATGAATTTAGTAATCGATTAATGAAGTAATTGTTTTAGCTCTAGAATCAAGTCTTTACAGTTGTAAATGTATGACATATGGGTTACGCCCCTAAATCAATAGTTTTACTTGTTTAAAAACTTTAATTGTGCAGTGGAAACGGATAAAAAAAAATAAGTCACAAAAACAACAACAAACCACCATAGAGAAACGGATGAATTCAAATCCTCCTCTGAAGTGAAGCAACTGCAGACAAATATTAAACACAAGAGCTTTTTTTATCCCTCCTTCCTATGTGCGCAGCTTTTTAGATTACTCTTCATCACTGCTCTGCGGTGGGATTGAATATTCATCAAACTGTATGTGTCATATTTTAAGGCGTGGGTTACACACTTGTATCATTTAAATGCAGGCAGGATTATTGTATCCTTGTTCCTCAAGCACAAATTCATGCATACACTAAGTCTGTTAGGACAACAGTCTGTTGTTTGCTTCTGCATACCAATCACCCCTGGAAGAAATTATGGATTTGGACAGGATCAGACTCAAAAACACCTTCAGTGAAATGTTGTTGGCTGCACAAAGCTGATATCCTCTTCATAAACCACTCTAAACCACCAACACAAGGCCTCTGGAAAAAGTCTGAATGGTTTTCACACTCAGGGATAGTGTTTCTCTGAGGTACAAAAGTACATTCACAATATGTCCTCGCATTCATGTCGAACTTTATTTTCATTGTAAGTGATGAATATAAAACTGCTACTTACCTGTGGCTTTTTGGTGTTTTGTGTCTGCAGACATCGCAATGCAGTCGGTGGTCTGTCCTCAAAGAATCAGAATCACCTTGTGAAACACAAAGGAAAAACTATCACAGCTATTTGTGTTTCTGATTTTTGAATGTGGATCTTTATGGGGAACATTTGATTAAATGGGAAGAGCTAGTTAAAAATATGGCACAAGCTCTGAGCTGAGGTTGGCACGAAAATAAGCTTGATGTATTGATCTTCTGATGTTGTAGTCACTTTTGCTCTGCTTGATCATGCTAAAAATAAAGCTAATCCACTTTGTGCAAAGTGTTTTAGAGTTTAATGGATTGCTCTGTAAGAAACCTTTCGTCTAGCCACAATTTGACCTAGAGAAAGCTGTTCTCTGCTTAGAATAACAATATGACTCACCGTTTGAATTCTGCTGGAGGCACAGCGTTATTTATAACAGATGAGCAGTCTCTGCAAATTTAAGTAGTAGCCTTTTGAGTAGAGCAAATTTACACTTGATACCCCCTAATGACCAAGTGGAAACACACTTTCAGAAATGTAGTTGTTCTTGCACCTTTGGCAGAGATTACAGCATCAAGTCTTCTTGTGTACAGTATGACAGCCTTGGCACACCTGGATTTTGAGATTTTCTTACTATTCTTTTCTGCAGATCCTCTTGGATTAGGACTGTTGCCAAACAGCTATTTAGGGGGGCTTTAAACATGTGGGACCAGAGAGTTGTCCCTAAGCCACTTCTGTCTATCTTGGCTGTGTTTCTTAGCCTTACCCAGGTCTGTGCCGAAAAAAAATATTTCATCTGAGCTGTGCGGTTAACTCCTTAAACCACACGGCATTTCCCAAATCATATCCTGTCGGGTGAGCTCCAAGCAAGGTGTAGAAAACATTGCAAAGATGATTTAAACTGGGAAGAGGAGGGATTGTGTTTGCGTCACATAACAAACTGCCAAACAGCTGATCACAGTTTAGGGTTTCAGAAGATCATTGTGTTTTTTTTTGTTTGTTTGTGCAGTCAGTCTAGCGGCAGATCACCACAGTTTGAAAAACCAACTCTAACCAGGTGGTTTTGGTAACTACTCCTAACCTCAAGTGGTTATCAAGTGCCAAAAGCCATCAAAAGACATTCACATTGATACAGTATACATGTCTGTAGTGTGTCCTTCCTGTCCTCTCTTCCTGCTCAGTTTGAGATATTGTGACACACAGAGCAGAGTGGAGTGACGGTTATTCCGGTAAATAGTCTATGTTAAGTTTTATTGCATTCAATGCACTAACTTAAAAAACTAGCTGAAATATCAACCTTTGCAAATTGTAAATTGTAAATTTGTGAATAAATAAATCTCGGAAAATCCACTTTTGTGGCCACATCCATGTGTGTTTTAATGCAAACGTCTCTCTGACCCATCTGTGCTATCAGAGAGCAGATCACCTCCTGACTCGCATACAGTGTATGGTTTGGTTTGGTGTAGAGGGTAAATAACAAATAACAATAACTGGCATGAACAGTTGTTTGCTGTATCTCAATACATCAAAACAAAAAGCTGGTTTTTATATGTGTTATTTTCTGTGAGTAATATGTTATAGATAGTTAAAAAAAAATATATTTTTTTAATGAATTTGTCACCAATACAGCCAATGTAGTCTGGCTAAACTTCTGTCACTGTAATTCGAGCATTCTGTCACTGCTTGGGTTGTGAGAACGTCAGGCACCTAAAAATGGAGCCATGAGCCAGAGATGGGTTGGGTAGAAATACCCTGCCTTGGATGTTCTACTCATGTGTCATCTCTGTCTCCGTATGACATCAGCCTGTCAAAGTATGCCTTGACTCCCATGTGTGACCCATGCAGACAGTTGGAGACGCACTAAGAAACTGTTAATGAGGAATGTGAAATCTCACCTAGTGGCTGACTCTGCCCAGCTGCCTATGGAGTCAAGTGGCTGTGCCAACAGTTTAACTGCTCATGATCCAAACATAGACAGTGACACTTAATCTTTTTTTAAAAAAACACATGTCTCTAAAGACACACATATTATGTTTCTCTAATTAGGGTCTAATTGATAACTACCAGCAAAAGACTTGAAATTCAAATTGCTTGTTCTGTGCAGATATGTGTAGCTTTGTTTTTTATTTGAAGGTGAGACAATCAAAAAATTATTCTCCAATCAAAAAACAAACAACTTCATAAGAAAGATAATGAGATGAGGATTTAATTTAAACAAGCCCGAGGCTATAAGCGGTAAACTGGAGTTGACTTTGACCTCCTTCCACTGAGACCTTTAGGTCAAGTAATAGTGGAGGTTACAATCCAAAAAATGTTAGGCTTTTTGAAATCTTTTAGTTATCATGGTCATAATGTTAGTATTTGCAGAGGTGAGAGGTTTGTAATTAAAACAAAATGGGCTGCACATTATGGCCATAAGGCTTTTTAGGCTTTTTATATGGTTATATTGTTAAATTTTTAGGACCATTAGTGGAACACAGAAAAAAAAAGTACATTTGACCTTGAATATTAACAACCCCACAAAGAATTATATTAAGGATTTAGTGTGCCACACTTTCTGCAGTGCAAAGTGATCACAGGCCCCTGCTAAATCCTTTGTTAGTCATGGTAAGCCAGCGGCTAAGATCATATTCTTTACTGAATTGTGGCACACTGTTGAGAGCATTAATGTCAGCATTACAGGGGAATCTCAGGAGCTTCATTCATATTTTCTGTGGTTTTTAGACTCTGTGCCATTCATTCTTGGAATATGACACAAAATTCAAAATTTGGATTAGATACATTGTTAGACAGAGTTCCTATGCTTGTCACATTACAGATACATACAGTATATTCTGACTTTTCTTAAAGTTAATTGGCTATTGGCATTTTGTGACTGAAAAACCAAAGTATCTGCAGGTCATACAATCTTACAAGACTGTTCAAATCTCACCTCTTTACGAAACAGGTTTGTCCTTATCATTTATAAAGCTAGTTAAAAGTTATGCTTTTACATGTCTCAAATTTAATAATTAAATTATAATTAGACCTGAACATTTTGTCAGACTGAATGTTAATTCCTCTCCGCAAATAATTTCTGTGACGTGAGGGTAAAATATCTTCGATGAAGAATTCAATTCAATGTTCAATGTTCTTTCATGAAAATCAACCAGTTTGCCGTTTAACAAATGCATAAAATACACTTACTTTCAGTTCTTTGTTGACTACGTTCCCCTGTCCACCTTCAGCCTTTACTCTCTCTCTGTCTATCCAGTGTTGGACTCCCCTTTTTGTTGGGTGATCAAAACAATATCTGAGTACTTAGAAACCCAAGCACGGCTGAAATGTAGTTGGTAAAAATCCATATTATAGCAGTGTTAAATTGTGGCGGTTCATCTTACTAATCCCTATGAAAGCGATCAGTTTGCGGGCAGCACTGGAAATACATTATGACTGTTCTTAAACCTGTTATCTGACACATCCTGGCAAAAGCTTTCCACTATTACGGGGGACAATATAAAAACTCCAGCAGCATCATATATTAATATCTTTGTATATATCAAGATTCATTCATGCCAGATTTTAGAAACTGCTCAGCACACTTGTGATGCATGTCATTGCTTGTTGGTCACGGTTTAGCTGGACAGAGATCCACAGAGGTCCCACAGGAGACATTGCAGACGCTTGTCAGTGTCAGCTTCACAAGGTCTTTGGTAATACGATCAATCCACTGTGGACTTCATTGGTCAGTGAATATTATCACGAGACATTTTACATAGTAAAATAATCCGTGCTTAAGATGAATGAATTGGCACCAGTTGGTTCCAATTAGCCTCCAAAAGTATCATCCCAAATTCTCGCAGTGTGACAGCGGTATTCATAAAAAGATGGTTGTTCATGACGATGGTGGTGGGGTCGTGTTCTACTCAGTGTACCAAGCATGATTTTGTGTTCACATTGTCAGAGGTTGAAAAAGCCTGGCTTATGTAGTCTGTTTGAATAGTCACCTCAAAATCTCTAAAAGAGATATAACTGCAGAAGAAAAAAATACAAATGTCACCCCTGACCTGGTAGAGCATCCATGCAAATATTTCTTTTTCTTTTAGATCTTACTGAATGATTTTCCCAAGCAGTAAAACTAAGTTTGTGTATTCCTTTTTTTTTTAATATATATAGTTTGTGCTGTTAATTACCATTTGACTGACTATAATAACTAGAATAAGTAAAGCTTGTAGTCACAGATTTTTCTGGGGTAGCTCAGTTGGATATATATATATATATGTATGGAAAAGCAATAAAAATGTGCAGTGGGTTCACAAGGGCTTAATGTAGTACTGCAGTGTGCGTGGAGTCATGGACTTTGGATATTGGAGACGTGCTGCTTGAAACATTTATGGCTTTAATGGTAGTTACCACCAGTATGTTTCTGCCAGTGAAGTCAATAAAAGCTATTTCAGTGTCAAAACAGATAAAGAAAGGGACACTACACCAATGTCACTGTGCTGATTTATTGTGGTGAAGACCATAAATATTTGATAGAATTCACATGAGTTAAATCATTTTGTATTTTAATCTTTTTTAAGTGATAATTCAACAGGAGGTTTTCAGTGTAGCAAAATGTAATACAACATTCTGCTTCCTTGCATTCCATAAATGTGCAAGAGGTGGCTGCATAAAAACCTCCAAGTCATTTCAATCTGTTGGAAGAGGCAGAAAGAAGCATCATCATTATAGAAAATCATGATCACAATATACGCTTAAGATGAACCCACTCTTACCTCTAACAGCAAGTTTAGTGAAACACTCTGCCTTGCCGAACGAGTTGACTGCGACCACTTTATATTCACCACTGTCCTGTGGTCGGACTCGGAATATAAACATGGAGCATACTCCAAAAGAGTTTGTGATGTAGTAGTTGCTGTCAGAGTTGATACAGACGTCATTCAGGTACCAGGATACAGTGGGTGTTGGGCATCCCCGCACGGCACAAGTCATATAGAGTTGGTATCCTTTCGGTGGAGCGTGGACTTTCAGAGGGACCAAGATGGATGGAGGCCTCTCAAAGCCAACCTCTGTTAGGTTAACTCGATTTGCAGTTATTGGAACTTTAAAGGGGGAGAAAAAAAATGAGGTTACATGATCATTTTTTTGTATCAAATATTTAGGATATTAATTTATACAGCAGGTCCAGGTTATACTCAGAGAATTCATTGTACATTGTGAGATGGTAGCATTTAAACTATGTAGGAAAGTACAGAAAATGCTTAGTCACTTGCATTTTAACTAGCTCTCAGATTCCCAGACTCCCAGTATGATTTATAAAGTACAGACAAACCAACTAAACTGATACCAGTGGAATTAGCATATCTGATTTATCAGTGTTGGAAACCGCACTGGTAATTATAAAATGAATTAATAAAATGACCACAATTTGTCACTGCTGCCATTGCATGTGAATTTATTTCAGTAATGTGCACTACATCTTGGTGTACTAATCGTAGCCCATTAGCTTTAGTGACTCAATGCAGTCTCTGGTTAAACATTTCTTTTTACCCAGGGGTTTTTACTTTTTGTCATTATTTAATATTATATAGGCACAAGTGCAGGAGTATGTACAGTAAATAGGCTTGGACTCATCCATACAATTGACTTTCTTTCAGTAACATCTAAACAATTTCTAAGCTGTAGTTTGTGTTATGGTTTGTTTTCTCTCCACATACTGAACATGTAAAGTATAACCTTTGAATGTGAAATTGTCACCGTAATGTGTAGTAAAGTTTAATTTATTGCATGAGCAAATACAAGTGAAAATAACCTACCTCTGTTGCTATTGGTGCCCCATGTCGGTGACTGAGAAGCATCTGAAAGGCCCATGTCATTCTTGGCGTAGATCCGGAAATGGTACTCTATCCCAGGCAGGATGTTGTTGGCTGTGTATTTGTTAGTGAAGAGGCGGTCTGCTACGGTCTTCCATACTCTGGTGTTGGAGTTGTGTTGAGACACCACATAATACAAGCGGTCATCGAGCTCCTGGTCTGGAGAGGGTGCCCACGACACCACCACTTTGCCATGGACTGTTTGCTCCAACTCCACTGGCCCTGGAGTCTTGGGTTCATCTAGCAACAAGTGCGATAACATGTAGGTTATGATACTGAATATTGGTTCTGTTTCTTAACTGCTTGGAGGAAAGTTTATGAAATTCTTCTTTGTACAGAGGCATTTCCCCCTGATGTTAGTTTTTGTCTGTTTTGCTCTAGGTTTTGGCAGTATCCACATTTTAATACAGTGAACCTTCTTCATATTTATCTTGGTTTGTACCTTATTACCGTGACTAATTTAAAAATGTGTCATTAGGGCTTACAGGGCATGCTGAAAATTGAATACATTTAATTGAAAAAAAATAATGATAAATAAGGAAAGCAGCAATGACACAACTTGTTTTGTCTGTTGGTTTATTTTTAGATTCTATGGACATGCATAATTACACCCAGAACATTGATTTTTATGTTTTTTCAACCAAACGATAGTTTACCATTTCTGTTTTCCTGGTGCTGAAAAAAACCTGCCACTGTAAAAGGTTTTCTTTGTAAGAGACACTCGAGTGGTATCGTCACTCTTGTATCCCTGTATTCTAATCTCTAATAATCAAGTAAAGCATAATTCTGAATAGGGATGAGCATGAGTATTTCATTATTTGCTTAGTTATAAAAAGTCCATCATTACTGTGACTATTCGTAATATATATTAAAACTATACAAAACAAATGTTTTATCAAAGATTGCATTTAAAAAAGATTTCTTCCCCAATGACTACACATTTGTGTTGAAATTTAAATTCAGTGCTTATCATAGGGCAACTAAACCTCCTCTTCTGAGCCTAACTCCACCAAATTCATGATTTTAAAAAATGCCAAGAAGTGGTCTGAGATCTAAGTAAGGGGAAGGACGTGGGAGGGAGTGTGTGCAGCAGTGCAGGGGCTGCGGTCTGCGGTCTGCGAGTGAAATCTGACCCTGAATTGCAGCTGTGTGAGGTGCTCAGTGAAATTGGCCACTGTCGCTCACACCACACTTCAAGGCGGTGGAGAAAGAGAAAGGCGAAGTGGCGTTTTTCAAAGGGTGGAGGAGTCTGGGATAACTCAAGGTAGTTGAACAAGAGGGTCAAAAAAAAGGCTTGTACCAGTGACACAAGCGTGGGCAAAAAAAGCAGAATGCAGTAGTTTGACCAGAGGGTCCATAGAAATGTCGATTTTTATCACAACATGTAACATTTCAATACTGTACACTGAACTGTGAAGATTTGCACTTGGATCGGGAAATAACGAGGTGATTATGATTTCATTGAATAAACATCACCACAAATAATCCTTAATCAACATATCACCAGTAGTAACTTGTCCTTACCTGTGACTCGAACCTCAATGTCCAATGAAGCCTCGCCCTCAGAATTTTTGGCATTTATAGTGTAGATGGCTGAATCTGACCGCTTTGCTGAGGGAATGGCAAGCTGAGACATTCCCTCTGTATTAATAATGTTAATCCACGGGGAGATGGGCTCGTCGTCCTTTAGCCAAGTGATCTGAGCTGTAGGCTCTGCCTGGAGATATTATTGTCAGATAAAAAAGTTAAGTGTATGACATGGCTGAATTGGGCATACAATTGATTGATAGATTTGAGATTTATATAAAGCAAGAGGGTCACAGTATGTCCATACCATGTAGCAAACTTTGACCCGAGCCATATTTCCTGCTCTGACAACAATGAAGTCCTCTGGGTCTTTAAAAGAAGGTCTCACTGGATGAGGAACAAACACAAACTCCCCGTAAAAAAAGAATATGTGGGATAACAACAGGGTTTAATCATTAACATCAACATTTAAGGTACTGTACACTTACTGTTGGGATTCTTTGCACACACCATTGCAGACGGGGGGCTTAGGTCTCCAGATCCAGACTCATTGATTGCTGCGACTCTGAATTCATATTCTGCTCCTTCAGTGATGTCTTTAACTGCACAGTTCACATCTAGAAATGAAACGGCAAGGATGACAATCATGAAAAGAGAGCATGAAATGGAACATGAAATGGGTATGTTTTTGTTTTCGACAAACCTTCAATAGGATCACTGAGTCCATTCAGTGCAATCCACTGATTTGTGTCCTTCTTTCGTTTCTCAATCTGATAACCGATGATCGGTACTCCCCTGTCATCCTCTGGAGGAGTCCAGGTCAAATTGATACATGTCTTTGAGGTACTCACCACTTTGGGAGTGCCAGGTGGACCAGAGAGTACTGGGGAAGTCATGTAATTAATGCAATGAGGTCATTATTAATAATCGGAAGACATGGATTAAATTGAGGAAATATAAACATTATTACTGCATGGATTTGCATGCAATGCCTCTTTTGAGATAATATGAGAAAGGTAGACTTTTTGTAGCAACCAAATAGTGTTGGTGATAAACAATTTGAAGTGATCACAAAACCTATCCGAAGACATTATTCATTTATTACACCTGCGGGAGATTAACATGGGATTTGCTGAGGAACACTAAATGAGACTTCTATTTTCCTACACTCACTCATTATGCCAGCCATAATGCTGTCGGCTGTCTCCAGTGCATCACTGAGACCCTCAGGGTTTTCTGCATAGATTTGATAGTTGTATTTCCTTCCATGTGTCACATTCTTGTCACTGAAGGAAGTCTTGTCAGAAGACACGTCCCCAAGTTTTGTCCACAGACATTGTCCTGCCTGTTGCCGTTCAACGATATAGTTGGTGACAGTTGAGCCACCGTCATCTTTTGGAGGGTTCCATTTAATCTCAATTAGAGAGGATGTAGTTTCGACAGTGCCCACTGGACCCTCTGGTGGACTGGGACGATCTGTTAGAAAAAAACATAATGAATTTGGTAACTGGTGATCAGTGTGAAACTCAGTATTTAAAGTTTTTCTTATTAGATTCCTGGATTCTGTACCAAGCACAATAAGCTGAGATATGGCCTCCACCACTCCAAATGGGTTTTTGAGCTGAATCTTTATTTCCCCTGCGTCTGTCCGCAGACAGTCTCTGAACAGCAGCCGGCTGTGATTGGGCTCCCTCACAATCTTAACTCCTCCTCCGTCTTTGATCTCGGTACCATTTTTAAACCAAATGACCATCAAAGACTCCTGAGGAGTGAAGGGCATCTTGAAAGCAGCATTCTGCCCCACTCTGACTATCACAGGTTTGGAGAATTTGTGAAGGCTGTCCTGGTCAAATTCAGGTACATCTGTAAAAACAAAGTATAATTCAATTTATCAAACTGGAAGTCATTTCCTTCATATATTGAGGTTAAGACAGGAACGTATATCATACCTCCAATATTGACTCTTCCTTGAGTACTTTGTTCCCCTGATACAAAACGATAAAGTCCAGAGTCGTCGTCTGTGCAGCTTTGAATAGTTAGTGTGTTAGAGATTCCATCTTTGGTCATGGTGACCCCTGCATTTGAGTTGATCTAGCAAATTAAAAGTGAAAGGTACACTTTAATACTTTTACTAGTACTTATTTGGTAGTTTCTACTTCAAACTTCTAGATGTGCTACTTAAAGGGATAGATCGTGTTTTTTGAAGTGTGGTTTAAATTAGTTACTGACGGTGCTGCCTGCACTCTGTCATCAGAGAAAAACTGATTTAAGCCACTTAACTAAAAGTTTACAAAATCTGTAAACTGCTTGCATGCCTCACCAAAGTCAATTGAGACATTTTGTAATTTACATTTTGGCACGCACAAAAGAAGTTAGTGTTTGAAATGTGTTATTCTTTGATTCGGTTTTTGAAATCCCTAGTTCAGATTTACGAAAGTCAAACAAACTTATTCAGACAAGATAGAACAGGAGCTACTGTGTTCCTGTAAGCTAAACAAATTAATGTTGTCAGCAGTACAGATGTCAGTTTCCAATAAAATAACTACTGGCAAGATAAAGCTGCAAACATTAGTAGGATATTGTGTAGTGGGTATAGACTTTAGTAAGGTGAAGTTTTTTGGTGAAGTTCCTATAATCTGCCTTTCCTTGTGTCCATGTTGTCGAGTGAGAGAGTTCATGTCTCAAGCTCTTTCTATGATGTAAGCAGGTGATATATATTTATTTCTGGATTGTACCTGCTGTCCGTCTTTGAACCAGATTCCATCACACTCCACATTCATCTTCACAATTAATTCAGCTGGCTTTCCACAAAGTGTATGAACGTCAGAGAGTCCGCAGGTAATCACTGGTTCTGGACAAGATACAATTAAGTTACCCTCTACTTTGCACATTAACGGCACCATGCAGCTTTCAGTTTTGGTATAACTGCTCAATACTGTACTTGAGCTCTAAAAGGCTAGAACCATTAGCATCCCACACGATGCATATACGGCACCCACAGAAGAACATACACAAATGAAAGAAGGAAGAAATGGCATCGCTGTGTTTTAAATGAATACATACATAATATACAGTTATAAGCTAAGTAGTGACATTAACAGCCCATTGAGCAGCAAACATTAAGTTTACAATCTTTACTAACAGAAACCTGATCGACTCACTAGAGTATGCAAACATCAGCACAAATATTGTATGATAAGTACGTCTTAACATGGTGGTTATTTCCCAATTTATTATTTTATTCCTTTCCATCTATGTATTGGTATGTAGTTTAAAATGCAAATATGCTAAAATATCATAATTTCTCATGTATTCTTTAGCCGATAAACAAATACGGTTAGTTTGCAGTCTTTCAATGTTTGTGTTACAGTTCTCAGTGTTTAATATTTGGCATACCACCTCCTGAGTGTGTGCCTGGTTGATTACTGCCAGTGGCCTCCCCTGAGTGAATACCAGTAATAACAAGAGCAAGTCATTTAAATGTGATTTAGGAAATTACTCCCTCACTTGTGAGTGCTTCACTGTCTCACTTACCACTTGGCGACTCGCTGGCGGTTGGTGAAGTTTTGTCTGACTGACCTATCAGCAATAACAGCGGGCGACATGAAAACACATTAGATATTTGTTAGTATATCTCTATTTTTGAACGAACTGCATGATACATGACGATCCTTTTGAAAAAGCTAAATAAAGTCATACAGCCGGTGAAATCACGGTACAAAACATATTATTAAATTAGCACTGCATAGCTTCTGTGGCTGTCGACGTGTAAAAAAAGTTGTGTGGCTACCTCAATATAAGTTATAGCAAACTGCTAATGTTACAGCCTAACAGCCTAACAGCCTCCTGTAAAATAGCTTACGGAATCGTGTTTCATTGCAGTGTCCATCAAGTACGTTTTAAATGTACATGGCTGTTTATATTTGTCTTAACATGTCAGGAGGGGAGTGTAAAAGTCAGCTGGCAGTGAACGCGCTCGCATTAGTCTGGTAATCCATGTAAAGACCATGTTATTGCATTTGAAAACTGATCCAATCAGTGTGTATTCAACACAGACTTAAAAGGTGTGACACTGTTAACAATAAGGTCAAATCCACACTGGATGCCTGTGCGTCATGGAGCGTCTTGCTTTTCATGTCAGCACACATTAACAGATGAGAGTGACCATGCTGCCCACACTTTATAAAAATGGGGAAAAACACAAACAAGCTCTCTTTGCAATGGATCCTTTATACATACAGCTCAATGTAAAGTAAACTGTATATACTGTAGATGAAATCTCTAGCCATGCTAAGAAAACTGAAAAGTAAATCTAAATGAGCAAAAATGATGATAACACAATTTTCATTTGTGTAGCGAGAATCACACAAATGAAAATTGTCAGTTTCACACAAAACCAAGTTTCTTACCTGTGCCTACTTCCTCCACAACCAATGGCGCAGAGACTACAGCTGCAATCTCATTTATTATTCCTGTGAAACATTAAATCAAGTTAGTGGTTGCCATGCCGAAACAAGGTACAACAAAGAATTCACTGATTAATGTGAATTTATTTTATTTTAAGTTGGTTTATTATTTGCCAAAATGTTACACTTGCTGCTACATTGAACAAAACCTAAAAAGTAAATAACTAACTCCTTAGATAAATGAAGGCATTTTATATTGAGTGAGATTAGTCTTGACTTTAATTTAAGTCTAGATTTATTACTGTAGGGTTTCCCATAGATTAACCAATTTGTGCCGGCCTGCCACAGAATCACGACAAATTGATTCTGTCTTTTATTTTCAGCGCAGTGAAAACACAATGCACAATGAAATGTTTTGTACATTCATTGACCCTGCCTTTGCAACTCTCTCTACAGCTCTCGCACAAACACATACACATACACAACACAGAGAGACACACTCATGCAGCCATGCACACACACACACACACACACACATACACACACACAGATTGACAGCTGGCACACTCTCGACTGCCACAATTTGCTGGCTGGTCTTTGAGAAACTCTGTATTGTGTGGTTGTTTGTAGAGCTGAAACAATTCATCAATTAATCAGTTATTAATTGATTACTAAATTAATCGACAACTATTTTGATAATCGATTCATCGTTTGAAGCTTTTTTCGTGATTAAAACAAGATTTCCGATTGTTTAAGCTTCTTAAATGTGAATATTTTCTTCATTTCTTTGCTCCGGACAACAAAGAAATCATTAAAACTTAATCTTTGGTTTGTGGACAAAACAAGACATTTGAGAACATCATCATTTCCAGGTTTAACAAACACCGATCAACATTTTTTAAGGTTTTCTGATATTTTATGGACCAAACGATTAAGCGAGAAAATAATCCACAGATTAATCGATTATGAAAATAACCGTTAGTTGCAGCTCTAGTTGTTTGTGAATTCAGCAGCCAGTTTAATAAATCTTACACCTGGCATTCTTACTTGGTTCAGGGTTGTTAGGTGTCTTAAGTGTCGCTGGAGCTGGAGCTGGAGCTGGAGTTGGAGTTGGTTCAGGAGCTGGAGGGATTTCAGGTGGAGGTGTAGCTGCTGCAGCTTCTTTAGTAGCTTTTATCTCTTCTTGTTTTTCCTTTCTTTCCTTTTCTAATTTGACATGTTGTTCTTGGGCAACCTTCTGCAAGTCCATTTCAGATCCTCCAGCTCTGGTTGTTTTCCTTGCAGCTTTTTTGCCTTTTTGCACATCTTTGTCAGCTAATATGGCAAAGAAA
The DNA here is from genome assembly GCF_958295425.1 of Solea solea. Taxonomy (NCBI): domain Eukaryota; kingdom Metazoa; phylum Chordata; class Actinopteri; order Pleuronectiformes; family Soleidae; genus Solea; species Solea solea. The sequence goes on along the minus strand of NC_081139.1, from coordinate 11,308,089 downwards.
AGATTTCCATTCCCTAATCAACCTTAAATATGATTAATTATTGATTATTATCAGTTATCCTTCGACTTTTCATATCTTACCTTCAACGACAAGCCATGCGTTGCAAGATTTTATTCCTGCACAGGCAGCATAAATTCCCTTGTCTACCACCATACAGTCTTTTACCACCAGCCTGTGAATTAGCTTGTCCTCTGAAACCTCAATATCATATTTGTCCCCTTGTTCCAATGGCAAATTCTTGCCAAACCACAGAATCCTGGAGAAGGGATTTGACAGGACACACTCAAACACAGCATCTTCTCTCTCCTTTGCCTTAACTTCTTCGATTTTCACCAAGAAATCCACCATGGGGACTGAAAAATAACAAGTAGTATTTTGACGAGCAGTCATACGTTTAAATAGTTCACAGTTAATTTATTTTAAATGGGTCTGTTGACATTAAGGGTAATTAACCATGTGTAGGTGCAACACTTACTTTTAAAATCAGTGGAAAACATAGTCACATCCTCCACATCCAACTGGTACATTCCAGCATCTTCTGGCATAAGGTCCCTCATACTGAAAATATACTTTTTCCCCACTTGTCTAAGGCTGTGCCTCAATATGTCTCCCAAATCCTTTGTATATGGAACCATTTCACCATCCTGTGGGGAAGATGTATGGGACTCAGTTCTGGGATCACGGTTGAAATTGAGAATGACTCCTACACAATTGTTGTGTAACTGTTACATTGTTAAGGACAACCAGTTGTAACTTTGTATCACACTAACCTTGTAAAGGTAGACTGAGCTGCTTTGTTCAAGAAGGTCTATGTCAATCTCAAAGGATGCAGAACCATCTGCATTGACACTAATAGGCCTCAGGTTAGACAGGCTTTTGACAAACTGAGAAAAAAAGTAGAACAGTTAGGAATCAAGGGGCAAGTATCTGGATATCTATAGGAAGTATAGTTAACATGAATAAGCAAATATCATAAATCACTCACCTGAGCTTGCTCTTCCTCCCTTTCCTTCTTCATTTCATTCAGTTTCTTAAGCATCCAACGGAAGTCTGTGACTCCAAACTCTGCACAGATCCTCTCATAGTCTTTCTTTTCAGCGCTAAGTAAGAGCTCCCAAAACTTTGGATCAATTTCCCCGTGTTTTCTCGCAGGTTGCTCAGATTTTGGACGGATCTTACTAGAAGTTAAAAGAGAATGGATAAGTTAAATGTTCTTGCAAATCAGTAGAAGACACCGTTGATACAGTGTGTGAAAACCTACCTTTTTCTTTTTAGTACATTCTTAAAATTCCCATCAGTAGCTTCAGCTGCTTGTTGTGGGGGTTTATTTTTTTTGAAACCAACTGAAGGCAGAAAAGTGGGTGCTTAACCTTATTATATACAGTCATGTAATTAAAGGATACACAGAGAGTGCAGAGTGATTAGTACTGAGATGAGTGCCATAAATTCAAGGATATGTAAAGTATCAAATTTAGATGAAAGTGTAAATCTGAAGTGGACAGGAAATATTTTGCATATCAAATTACTTTTCACAGTGTTGCTCACATCATTTTTCATCTGCATTTTAACTAAGCAGTCCCTACCTTCAATAACATTCAAAAGTACTGTGACTGTGGCTTGACCGTAGTCGTTCACTGCAAAACATTTGTAGGTATCCGCTTGCTCTGGCGCAACATTTGGCATCTGAAAAATACAAGATGTGCTGAATATAATGGATATAAGGCTTTGTCACTTTAATTATATTCAATGTTTCAGTAGTTGTTGTCTTATGATCTTTCAAAGAAGGGCTGAACACTAAATAATTTTCAAATGAAAATCAAGATTGCTCGCAATTGCTCGTACTTTCCCCTCAATCATTCATCCCCACTTCAAAGCTCTATCAGAAAATAATGGAGGTTTGGATGAGGTTGGTGCTTGATTGATCTCATCCCTCTCATCTTAAAAATGTTTTTGAATATATCTTGATTTGGATTTCATTTAAAATTAGTCATTATAGAAATGGAAATTATATTAATTCTTAAGTTTGGTCCAGTTCGATAGATTTGGTTTGGTTTGTACTTAGGTCTATAGACGTATTGTCTGGCAATCAGTTTGAACTTCTCCTTCCTTGGCAACTGGTCTGTATTTACATATAAATGTGTGCTTTTCCAAATAAGCTGAGCTTCTTCACAGTATTTCACTCCAATTCTATGGTATAAACACAGGGTATGGTATTCAATGAACTGTAAGAAAGAAATATACATATTCCCATGTAACATAAAGCATGTAACTGACTACTATGATGAAGAAACAGGACACCAGGTACAGACTCTGTACACTTTATAGCTGGACAGCCAAATAATGTGAAACTCTACACTTCTTATTTATACTTTGAATATCAGTGACCTGAAAGGATATTGGTGTTAGATGTGCTCAGCCCAGTTTGTTGAGTGTCCAAAGACTGAATGACCTTTATGTTATTAAACGATTTCTTACTCTTTCTTTCTGTTTCTCATGACCTATTTTTGTCTGTTCTATTTTTGTAGGTCCTTTGCATCAGCATGCTGCTGTACAGTATCACTGCAAATTGATAGCCCGTATCACTTGCCTCAAATGTATGCTCATTGGAATTGGGATCATATTTGGTTTGGTATCTTGATGTATCAGACACATATCCATTGTTTCTGCTCCATGTTACAGTCGGCTTTGGGTCTCCAGTGACAATGGCTTTAAAAAAAGCAAATTTTCCTGTAACAAAAAACCCACAGTAAGGTCACCTATTATACTGATTTGACTGACAACACAGTGAAACGGCTGTTAGGTGTAATGGACTGTTGCAGGGAATTACTCACACTGAGAGAATTCTATGTATTGGTGTGCAGAGGTCTGGTCATTTTACCAATGTGTAACTCGTCAGAGACATCTTTGGCACAATGGAATATTTTTCTCTTACATGAAATATTGACAGTGGATGAGACGTGCTTTCTGTCTTTTAGCTCAAAGAGCATAATGGAGGAGCACAGAGGAGACTTTTATCGCTCCCGAGCTGAAATTATGTAAAACTTCACGGCCCCCCCACACACATGAAGTTGGCGTTCGGCTGCCATTTCAATCATCTTCAACTGTTTCACGCTGAACATACACTGCTCTGCGCTACCACTGTTGGTGTTATTTATATCCACTAAGAATGCTTGCGTGCTGACATAAAGGCTTGCTAGCGTCACTTAGCTTCAGCTTTATGTCTCATTCTCATTGTTTATTTGCAGTGACCTGGGGTGACATTTTATTCTATCTCCTCGCATCACTGTGCTATATCCCTGACGAGCCCCCAATGTGAAAAACAATTAACTTTGATGTTGCAGACAATGTTGGCATGTCTGCAGTTCAAACCCCACTTTTTTCATGTATTCATTCAGAAATGGGTGGAAATAGTTTCCTAGTACATTGCAGTTATTGAACATTCTTTGCCAGATACGGCATTTTAATTAAACAGGTTGACGACACATTGGTAATAACATTCCACACAACTATCTGTAAATTTTAATAAACAACCTTGCCTATTGCGACGACAAATTGTTGCAGCCCTGATATTTAGGGATAATATTTAAGGATGTATAGATTTGGAAGATGTTACTTATTCTCTTTGGGCTTATTGTTTCCCCAACATTCATCAAAATCTCTCTCACTACCAAAATTGGTATGGAAATGAAACTGTCTCTGAAACGATACAAAATTGAATCCAAATGAATCAAATTGGAAAAATAATCAAATTGGATCCTTGTAAATTGGAACTAAATTGATTCAGGATACCGGTAGCAATAATCAGCTCTATTTTTAAAGTATTTTTTTTTTTTTGTAGCGATACTCTGTATTGGCAAGTACCAAAATATACATACTCCCTCATCTGTCTTTTAACATGTACGTTATTAAATGCTTAATGCTGTATTTATTTCTCCTATCCAAAATTGCACCAACTTTTCTTCTACTATTGTTGCACCTTGTGGTTTTAAATCAAGGCCAGTCTAGAGTGTGTGTGTGTGTGTGTGTGTGTGTGTGTGTTTTGAATAGCAGAGCTCTGCTCCTGTTGCCTTGCACAAAATGTCTAATCACATAAATTCCACCTTGTAATGTTTTGATATATTTGTGTTTTAAATGTTTCTTCAATTATCAGTCCTACCCTCTTGGATGGTCAAAGCAATTGGCTTGCGGGTGAAGTCTGGATGGCTCTTTCCCTCTGGCAGTGTCTCAATAAACTGCGTAATCATCACACCAGGGACCCTGGATCTTTTCTTGATCCCCACTGTTTGCATTGGAAAATTGAATGTTAGAAACAAAACATTTGTTGTACACAAATATTCACCACTGTGAGATTCTGACTTCAGCCTCTTGATTTGTAATCACTCACATAAACTACACTAAGACTCATTCTCATAAATTACATTTCAGAACGTTTCTTGTTGCTCAGTTAACTGTCACTTAGATCTATATGCGACAGGTGTTTACAGCTCTATTCACAATTACACTTACACGTCACTATTTCATGCCTGTGTGAGTCGGAAAAGACAGCTATACTTGGGATTTTCTGATCTCCCCTAAACATAATCTTCTGGATAAGACTAAAATCTTTTTAATGATATATATCGCAATATAATTTTTCCTCGATATAAAAACAAGATACTCTTGATATAACTTCATCCACATTTTGACAATTTTGACAATCCATTGACAATTTTGACAATTTTTACAATCCGACAGCCAATGACAATGTGAGAAACGGTGATTTGAACCAAGTATGTGGCTGCAATAGCTGAAACATCGAGCAAGAGTGTTGACAAAGAAGGCTGACACAAAAAGCAGTGCTGTCCCCTGGAGAACACACAATGCAAGACTTTACAGTCTGAGTCTGCACTATAGCAGCAGACCATTGTGTCTCCTCTGTCTAGTGCCCTGCATACGACAAAAAAACAATTGTCATGTTCAACTTGTACAAAAGAAAAAGTATGTTGTGATAACTTTTTTTTTCCCATATCGCCTATTGTGCACATAAATTCAATTTCTTAGTGATTTTGTGTACTGTGAGATTTCAATAATTATGTTAAATCACATTTAAACAGTGTAATATTTTTATTTTGTATTTAGTGTAACATTTTCTTCTGATTAGCAATATCGCACTACAGTGAGATATATACAATACATATTACTATAGGTCTCTTTTTCAATCTGATTCTATTTGTACAAGAAATGTGTATTTACATTTCTTTCGTTGCATCCATCAAAAAAAATGAAATGCCTACCTTGTCCATTGGCTGCTCCATCAGTCACTTTTGAGCTTCTCTGCATCGTGGGTTGTTTGATTCCTTGATTGATTTAGCAGAATTCCTCCAACTGCAACATTAGATGGAGACAGACTTTAAGTGCTGTAATTACAGCTCATGTGATCAATGCAAGTAGCAGGAAATTGTTAGTGTTTTAATTACGTTTTGTTGTTGTATCAGATTTTAATTTACATCTAGTGTGTAGGATTTTGATTAGCTATATTTATGCTGTAATTACAGCATAATCACCTGAAACTTTTGTATTTTCTTTTTTGGCACACATCCTTTCCCACGTTGCCACCTTGTTTCTACATTAGCTCAAACTTTACATTTGAAAACTTGGCTTTAGAATGTATACTGTCTTCTATAAGTATGCGACTGCAAACTTCACACAGGAGCCACAGTATATCCCCAGTGTTCAATGCATTTTATTTGAGGCTTTACAAATTGCCTGAGAGCCTCACCAATAGTTTGTCAAATGCTAGAAAAAGAACCACCGTTGTGGCCTCGAGCATCAGGTTTTCTTTTCTTTTTAAAAGAACATCTTCCGATGGAAGGTAAAAGGAAAGCAAAACAGAATAGTATTGAGAAGTCATTGTAGGACTATAATATAAATCAATAACCTCACTAAATTAGAAATTATAAAACAATAAAATGATAGTCTGCAATTTATCCATAGTCAACTTTTACATTCCATGTCATTCTGTGTTGCGTGATTCAAGCATTTATATCACAGTGCTAAAGGTGACTATGACAGGTGGGCAACTGCTTATTATTATCATACATTTTTTGGCAGCTTGTAAAATTTCCTGTTATTTTAAGTTATCTGTGCTGTCTGCCTTTTATAAGACAAACTAAAAATTCCACTGATGCCCATAACATTTATCACAGTAGGTTATGTAACTCTTTTTGCCAAACTAAACAAAACGGTATGTAGTGTACTGTATCTCTCATATAACAAGTTTGTACAAACCTAATACCGCCTGATATAACGTGTGGCTATAGATAAATGAGAAAAGCTGTAATTTGATAGATTACAAGCCACATAAAACCAATCTTCTCATCTCATAGACCTCTAAATCAGTGTTGATGAATAAATCTTCAGTGTTAAATCATGTTCAGCTGACCATCTGATTCTGTTAAATCCGAATATATGCTGTAACTAAACTTACGGTTAATATGATGAATAACCCCTGTGCTTACAAATTGAGTGTAATTAAAGTATTTTTTTTATAGAAGCTGGTTGAACTGGTTGAACCAAGTTTGTGTCCATTAAATATTTTAGCAACGGTTTAAGACTGCTTAAAACTTGTTCTGTGTACTTGACTTCTGACACAGCTGAACACTAACAGCCTCCTTGCTGGGAGACTTGATTTTTATGGGTTTCATATGACCAGTGCTGAAATCCAGTCGGCTACAGAACAGAACACCCAGGGACTGACGTCATAAAAGTGATTAAAATCATGGCATGTTCAGAAAGCATGTAGATATTTTGGGAGTTGATGTTGATGCCGATCATGAGTAGACGATTTGTTTAATTTGGGTTATTACCGAGCATCCTCATTATCTCATTTTATATTTAAAATGTAAATATCAATTCAGCAAAAATACGGATGACATTTTAACACTGAAATGTGTATAATGGAAAATTGAAATATACTCAACACTATTCAGGTTAATTGTGTTTACAATCCAATACTTTCAACAGTTTGCAACATTGACTATGACATCCTTGGGTAATTAGTCACAGAAACAATCACGTGTTGAAGACGATATTCAACTTTCACCCCTTAACACATCCATCAAATGGCTGGTGCTGAGTATAAGTGATGAACTTACCTCAGTACTACTGTGATCCTCTTGAGTGTTCCTGATTTCCAGTCTGATATTTAAGTGTTGCCTCCTTGGTCTACAAGCTATGCAATCCTGACAGGAATGCCAATGACTCTGCAACAAGCACAGCCGTTGTCAGACCTGGTGTCTGCCAAGAAAGGGGATTGGTTTTTTGTTTTTAGCATTAATCACAACCTCTAGCAAAGGGGAGGAGGGGAAAGCCAAGGTTGGCCACAACCTTCACTCTGAGATGACCATAACCATAGCTTCAGAATGAATAGACGAAGACCCCCTGTTGTCTACTATGTGAAAAGTTTTAAGTTAGAATTGCCCTGAACCTTTCACATTTAAAACTTTTAAAGATTACCTTATCTTTCCAAATTTGTGAAGATGGCCTGTTAGTGACTGTTATTATAAAGCTGAAAGCAATTACAAGAAAAACAAAACATTACGTAAAAGTTAAAATGTAAAAAATAAATGAAAAGTCCAACACCCATACAATAGCAGACTGTCTCTCAGAATTACCGTCTTTCACACCTTAAACTCAAGCATGTCCAGTTGTCTACAGCTTACTACAGAAGAGTACTAAGACCTGGGTGTCTGAGAACCGTCACAGATATTGTATGTAAAAGTTGTGGATGCACTAATGACTTATTCATGACATAAAATACAGTGCATATTGATCATTTCGGACCTATGTTGCAGAGCAAATGTGTTGGTGTTAGCCCAGGTTCTTTCAAGAATTATAATCTCATAAATTATCCTTTGGCCATGGACTTGTCTTTGTGTATGAGGTCTTTTAATGTTAGAATATTTTTTAACATGAAACACCAGATGGTTTAACCATCTGGGAAGGCTTCATTGGAAACTACAAAATGGCAGGCACCGTTGAAAAGTAGCAGGCAATTGATGAACCATCTGTCTGTCACTATCTATCAAGATCAGGATCCGAATCAAATCTTTTCATTGGAAAATGCTTTATGTGCTGGTCTTCTCTCTTCTTTCAAGTGACAAATATTCTCCAGTTGTGCTGTATGTGATGCTATAACCTCATTAAGACCACCAGACTGGCTGCTTCTTGCCGTCATCACACCAAGACCATAGATGCCAGAAACTCCTCCCTCTGTGATTTCTCCAAACGTTAACAATTTGGCCATAGTGAACAGCTTGCATCATTGCAGTCCACTAAAGTAGTTAGAGAATGAATACCCCGTTGAAATCAGTTGTTTTATTTTCATTCTGTCTTAACTAGTGTTTTTATTAGCTGCAGATTTATTCATCAAGGTGAAATCTCCTCAAAAGTAATCCTTTTTCTTACTGTTTCTTTCTTGTAACCGTTTCTTTTACTGTTTTACCTGTGTTTGTCCTGCTATTCCATGTCAACATACATTTAATAAGAGTTAAACTCATTGTACACACTGGACAGGTCACCTGGCCATCGCAGGGTCAACATAGTGTCACACCTATGATCAATTTAGAGTATCCAATTGATCCACGTGCACATGGGGAGAACATGCAAACTTCACATAGAAAGGCCCTCGGTCAGCTGCTTGCTGTGAGGCAACAATGGTAGCCACTTCACCACCACGTGTACCCTTGATAGACATAACAACAACAAAGCTGGTGGTGCCTTGGGACGTTTGCAGTTTAGTTATGTTTATTAGCATTTGAAACAACTCTCTCTTATTTCAGGCCGGTGGCCATCTGGCAATATAGGTGATACTCTTATAAATAAACTCTATTCAAATTCAAAGCTATACGTATACTGCATGTTTGGTGATGCTTTAACCATATTATCAAGCATAAATGCCATTGTTTATTTGATACTAATTTAAATGTAAAATGCTTCAGCAGTCGACTTATATCTGTTGTGACTCGAGGCATTTTTACACTGTGATAGCCTCACTCTTGGTTTTTAAACTGTGGATAGAGCCAGGAAAACTACATATGCAGCCCTTTCCTCAGTAATTATCTTTGGAAAAAGGATACATATTTGTTGAAATTGAATGATGGTATACAGAAGCACAGTGTTTCCCACATAATTAATTTAGGCTTACAGTACATTGGTACAGAGAATGCCATCATCTTACTGCTTACACACATCTGGTGATGTCACACAGCAGTAACAGGATACTATTCTTTGACTTCCTATTACTTACAATGCAGCTCTGTGATGTAGGTGGACTTGGGCCTAGCAGTCTGAACATATTCTATTCTATTCTATTCTATTCTATTCTATTCTATTCTATAATGCACCATATCATCAGCAACCAACATTAACACATATAGTCATAGCTGCTTCAGAATTGTGTTATATTAACCCCTATTAATAAATGAAATGTATTATTGAAACACTCTTACAGTATATGTTGGGTATAATTTAAAATCCTCATGGGGTCTGTATTACTGGCACTTGAACCACAACCCAGCTATTGGTCTTTCTAAAAACAGAGCTATGCTCAGTTTGAGCATGATTTTGTGTGTGCGTGCGTGAGGATATTTCAAGCAGAGTAATAAAAGTGGCTGTGAGGCAACTATGCCTGTTCTCAGGCATGTGAAGCTGATATGAGAGGCTTGATATTCCTGAAGGCATTTATTGCAAGGGGTCACAAAAGTCAGATGTCTTGGATTCTACAATGCAAAACAATGACAAAACAAGCTTAGATTACACAACCCAATGTGACATGCACTCCAGTAGCCATATCTGTGACATTGGAAGGCTTAATTCTCTGTATAAATTGTAATGCAGCATGTTGCATTATTCCAATTAAGAATGCACTACTTTGACAAATCAAAGAAAACCTCTTCTATTATACATCTAACAGTGACCTATTGATGTCACTACAAGGCATCGCTAAATACCATTGGAATGTGGTTAGTGGCTTTAAATGCCAAAGCTTAGTACAGCAAACTCCTAATAAACACCTTTCAATAATAACAGGATGTCATGTGGCTACTGTACCCTCGTGTCTCATGACCATACACTGCAAGGTTGCACTTAGTCATGCACATGCACACTTAATAATTTATGACTTTCCATATTAGTCTCAAGCAGCGAATATTTGCAGTAAAATAAAAAATAGTTGGCAAAGTGGGAGCAGGGCTTGTAAAGTCACAAAATGGAAAGGCACAATAAATACCTCACATTAAGCAACAGCAGAACTAAGAAGCAAAAGTTTAAATTTACAAAAAGTTATCTTGGCCTATATAAAGATTCTTCTACTTGATATTCTTAGGTCTGACATGAAATTATACTGTCTTTGGTTTTATAGAATGATTAATGGTTGGTTTATGATTGACTGAAATCTTGCACCACAATAGTCAACAGGGACACAGATTACTGATTCCACACTGCATAACAAACAACAAAACAACAGTGCTGACTCAGTAGTTGATTTATTTTAAAGCACCAAATTACTGTATGATGGATGGACCAAAATACATCATAAAAATGACTACACAAGCAACAAGTAAAACAAAAAAATGAACTGCATCTCATTACACCTTTACAGAACTGAATCCCCCGACTGTCCAAACATGGATCATTGTTGCTGAGTGCAAAAAACAGAGCACTCTGGTCCTTTGTGTGCAGTTATGCCTTTTTTAATGTTTAGTCTTCAGGCAGCTACTGAGCCATTAAACCAGCGGCCTCAAACTCGATCCCCCCACGTTTATTTCAAGCAGCCCACCGCTTAATATCAAGTTATAATGAAAAGTTCAATTCAGTTCAGTTCAAGTTTATTTGTACAGCACCAAATCACAACAAACATTATCTGAAGGCACTTGTACATAGTCAGGCAAAAATCTTTACAATATTATAGAGAGCAGACAAACCCAACAATTCACACAATGAGCGAGAACTAGGCATCAGTGGAGATAACAAAAACAACTCCCCCGGTTAGGGTGAAAGGAAAAATGGGGGTCAGAGGAGAGGTGGGGGAGAGAAAGGACAAGAGGAAGGTGAGGTAGATATAGAAGACAGAGACCAGGAGCAGATCTAACACAGTTGTATCAAGTTATCAGTTTAGACAGTTCTGAATCAGTTATGACATGTTTATAGTGCTACAATGTCATTTACACAAGCAGCAGCAGATTGTTGACATAAAATGATACTGATATGAACTTTAATTATAGCATAATACCAATAATAATAATATCAGAAACTGCAACCTCAGCCTTCTTTGTAAACACAGTGTGTGTGGCTCAGGTGCATCTGCCAGTGAGGTGAACAGGAGCGAGGGAGTGAGAGACGGAGAGCAACCAGCAGTCTGTGCACTCACAGACAGTCTTCATCTTACTCTGCAAGGGGAGGAGAAATGGAAGGAAATTGTTATTGCATATAAAGCCGGAAACACAGAATGTGACTTATAGCAGGATCATGTGTCGTAGTTTTTACCTTTAACGATGAGTTTAGTTGAACACTCCACTCTGCCCAGATGATTATCTGCTATGACTGTGTAATCCCCGCTGTCCTTTGGTCCAACTTTGAGTATTACCATGGAGCAGACCCCACATGTATTGGTGATGTAGTAGTTAGTATTGGTGTTGAGGCTAATGTTATTTCTGCACCAAGTAACATGGGGTTTGGGGTTTCCTGTCACTGCACAACTCATGTAGCACTCATAGCTCTCTGGAGTGTTGTATGTTTTCAGTGGAACGGAGAATGATGGAGGCATCTCAAACTGGAGGCCCTTAGAGGCAGGAACATTAATGGAGAATGGTTCTGGAATGAGAAAAAAAGATGGGATGTTGAAAAGATATAATACGTGTAAGTGACATAAAAGTGACACTTATTTTATATTATCTTCTTTAATACTATAGTTCATTTAATGAATAATAGGGATACGTTTCTGATTGTTCTAAAAATATCTCTCCTCATTTATTAAACATCTTGAGCTTCCCAATTATTTAGATATTTAGTTTTGAGTGCCCAGTGTAACATCTACACCTTTTTAGTTTTATCTGACCAACCATACCTAAATACATTCAGTACAAAACGTTATCAAACAGAGAAAACCAAAACTTCATATTCATCATCTATATTTGGCGGTTTGCTTTCAAAATAGTTAAATTATTAATTTGATCTGAATATTGCTTCAATTTAACTTTATTATAATTCTCCCCTGCACAACTATAAAACGTTGTTATTCAACCTGCCTTTTGTTCTCTTTACTTCCCAGTTTGGTGAATCAGAGGATTTGGAAATCCCCATGTCATTTTTGGCATAGACTCTGAACTTGTACTGCCTTCCCGGCATGATGTTGATGGCAGTGAACTTGTTGTTGAAGAGATGGTCTGCCACAGTTTGCCATACACGCTTTACGGAATCACGCCTGGTGATCGTGTAGTGGAGCCTGTCATCTTTCTTCTCATCTGGAGATGGAATCCAGGAGACTGTCACTGTTCCTGACACATTTTCCTCCAGCTCTACAGGGCCCGCAGGCTTGGGGTCATCTAGGAAACAGGTAGGAATCAATGTTTACTTCATTATATGCACAGTACATAGGTGAATGCCAGCAGACACAAAGTTATTCTTTTTACATGTTTCCAATTCATTGCTAAACTCCAAAATAAACTCAACTGTCATTATTATTATTATTATTAATAAAACAACAGTTAAAAACCAGGAGCACATACAAATATTCATTGAGATACATTCATAATGCAATTCAAAGTTCAGTCTACCTGTGAATCTCATCTCCACACTGGAGGTGTCTTGACCAACAAGGTTCTTTACAATGATAGTGTAGATCCCCGTGTCATGACGTTCTGACGAGGGAATCATTAACTGTGATGATGTGTCTGTGTTGCTAACTGTCACATACTTGGGTAGAGGCATGCTGTCCTTGAGCCATGTAACTACTGGTATTGGAGAGGCCTGTCGACAACAGGAGAAACACAGCCAAGATGTGATTTTTTACTTTTTCACTCATTAACAGCTTAACATAAACATAATACAGCAACACATTTGGCATATTTATGTGTCATACTGCACCTTAAAGTTAAAGTTGATTCGAGCAGTGTTCCCAGCTCTCATTACCACAAAGTTCTTCATTTTTTTGTCAGTGAACTGAGGTCTCACTGTAACAATGTTGGAACAGGTTTAGAATAAATAATTCAAGGAGAAAATGTGATTTAATGAAGGTAAAATTGTATCAATTTACCTGGAGGAGGCATTGCAATGATGTAGTTGTCCAGCTCTTTAGGCTCACCATCTCCACCCTCATTGGTGGCTACAACTCTTACCCAATACATAGCCATAGACTTCAGACCCATAATAGTATAGGAGGTCATTATGAAACTGCTGGAGTTACAGCGACCCCATTCTGGGTCTTCTGCTGCTCTGAGCTCAACAAAGTATCCTTTAGCTTCATCTTGGACCCCTTCCTCTTCAGTAGGTTTGGTCCAGCCCAGTGATAAGGTGGTGTATGTTGAGTCTGTCACCTTTAAGTCAATAACTTTACCTGGGGGCTCTGAAAGATATATAAGGTTTTGTTATCAGGAACTCAGCAAAGAAGTTTGATTACGGTGGCTGATTTTGGCCTGTTTCTTACTCTTTGGATCTCTTGCAAATACAAATTCAGTGGGTGCACATGGCTCCCCAGCACCAGAGATGTTGATGGCAGATACACGAAACTCATACTCGATGCCTTCCACAACATCCTTTACTGCATACTTTTTTTCTGTTGGCATGTAAAACATAGTTTTATAATTTTAAAAATTCAATTCTGTGATTAAAGACACAAAGCATTTACATTTGAAGTTGTGCCTCAAATTCAAATACAGAGCATGTAATCATATGAGAGGCAGTAATTGTAAAATGTCTCCACTTCACCTTTAATGGGCTCATCAGGTGGGTTGACAAGGCCCCATAGATTACTGCCATTTTTCCGTTTCTCCACATTATATCCTAAAATGTTAGTTCCTCCGGTGTTAGCAGGTGCAGACCAAGCAAGGTTGATGCAGTCTTTGAAGGCACTAACAATATTGGGGGTAGAAGGAGGTCCAGGATAAGCTAAACAAATAGTGAAATAAAAGAAAAAGATTACAGTTTAAAATAAAACAGCCTTTTTAATAACACATACAGTATTTGGGACATGTAAAATGTCTTACCCTTTGTCCCTGCCTGAATGTCGTCGGTCTCCATCATCCCACTGGTACCTTGGTCGGTTTCAGCCCAGATGTGGTAGCAGTACTTTCTACCATGATCCACATCAGTATCCCTATATTTAGGCTCTGGGCCAATCTTGCCTAGTTTCTTCCAGCTGTTTCGGCCAATCTGCTGACGTTCTAGGATGTAGTCAGTGATAGGGGAACCTCCATTGTCTTTCGGAGGCCTCCATTTGAAATCGATGCAAGATGATGAACTTTCAATTATGTCCACAGGGCCTAGCGGGGTTGTTGGTTTATCTGTTGTGACATAAAAGAATAACTGGGTCTGTCAGTGACTTATACTTATGTATTAAACTTGACAAAATTCAAAGCATGTTCTTGAAATGCGAGAAAGCTGACTGACCTAAAACAACAAGATGGGTAATGGCCTCAATTGTTCCACATTCATTTTTAATCTTAACCTTAATTTCGCCTGAGATTTTGCGTTGGCACTTGGTGAGCAGCAGGCGGGTATGTGAGGACGATTTTTCAATTTTGACATGGGTGTCCTCCAACAGCTCGTCGCCTTCATTGTACCACTGGATTTTCATTGGTTCCCGGCCAACAAAGGATACCTTAAAAACTGCTTCTTTCCCAGTTTTGATTACAACAGGTTTTTTGTACTCGGCAAGTTCATCAGTGTCAATTCTTGGAGGATCTAGGAAAAAAAAAAAGTCTCTTTCTCAATTATTTTCATATGGGGTGCCTCAAATTGATTCTGATTACAGTACCTTCCACATTTAGCACAGCTTCTGTTTTACGCCCATCAGCCTCACATCTGTACTTCCCAGCATCATCTTCCTTGCAATTTTTAATTATTAGTTTGCGATAAGTCCCATCTTTAACAATGCAGATGTCATCTGTATTTGTCATCTGCAATGCACACACATGTAAGCACTTAGATTAAAAGCACAGAAGACTGGAAAAAAATGTCTACAAACCCTTAAATCTCTTACCTCTATTTCATCTTTGTACCAGACTCCATCACATTCCTCACTGCTCAGTCTGCAGACCAGCTCTGCATCAGTACCAATGATGGCAGTTACATCTGAAAGTCCACTGGTGAAGAAAACGCCGGGGTCTAAAGGAAATAAAGTGTTTACGCTTAACTTGGAACATAACTAAATAAGAAATTAGAGCATAGCAGTATTTGAATTCAATTACTGTGTTCTGATGCCTCTTACCAATGACTGTATCAGGAATAAGTGGGCCTGTGCGTACTCTTTTTCTTTTCTCTTCAACGGGCTCTTCTACTTCAGAATCAGCAACTTGAGCAGGTGCCTCTTTCTTCTTCTTCTTCTTTTGTTTTGGTTTTGATGTGGTAGATTCTGATTCTGCTTTCTCCACATCCTCTCCCTCTTTCCCCTCTCCCTCTTCCTCTTCCTCTCCCTCTTCTTCTTCTTCTTCTTCTTCTTCTTCTTCTTCTTCTTCTTCTTCTTCTTCTTCTTCTTCTTCTTCTTCTTCTACTTCTTCTTCTTCTTCTTCATCATCTTCTTCATCATCTTCTACATCATCTCCATCTTCCACTTTGCCCTCTGCAGTGACTGCTTGTGTTTTATCTGCATCTTCTCCATCTTCAGTCTTTGCCGCCAACTTCTCCTTCACTTTTTTCTTTTCCTTTCCTTTTTCACTTGTCTTTGCCTTTGCCTTAGCACTGGCTTTAGCTTCGACTTTAGCTACGGCTTTAGCTTCAGCTTGTGATTTAGCTTTGACTTTAGCTTCAGCTTGGGATTCAGCTTTGACTTTAGCTTCAGATAAAGCTTCTGCTTTGGCTTCAGCTACAGCCTCTGCTTTAGCTTCAGCCGCTGCCTTCTCAGCAGCAGCCGCTGCAGCTTCTGCTTCTGCCTTTGCTTTTGCTTTTTCAATCAAGACATCCTTCTCTTTCTGTACCTTTGCATTTTGTTCCTGAGCGATTGCCAGAAGATCGGCATTACCACCACCTGCCCGGGTTGTTTTACGAGCCTTCTTCTTTCTTTGTGTGTTTGGATCATTGTCAACTAATTCAAAAATACACAATATCAGAACAGTTGTAAAACATACAAGACATTTTTAGAAGTTGATAAACAAATGACAAAGGATTTGAAACGATGTTTGATACATGAACAATACCTTCCACTATAAGCCAGGCACTGCAGGATGAAAGTCCAGCCATGGCTGCATAAATTCCTTTATCCAATGGCAGGCAATCCTTGACTACTAATGTGTGAATCAGCATGTCTTCTGACACAAGGATGTCGTATTTGTCCCCCTGCTCCAGTGGCATATTTTTTCCCTTCCAAGATATCTTTTTCAGTGGTTGTGAGACGACACACTCAAACACGGCGTCCTCTCTTTCTTCTGCTTTCACATCCTCAATCTTTACTAAGAATTCTACAGGGGGAACTTGAGAAAAAACAAAGTACATCTTAACTTGAGATCTGGTATTTCCCACCACAATAGAGCTCAGGTTACATATGGCCAATATTAATTTTGTTGATCACTACTTGCGATTCTTTGTCTTACGTTTTAAATCAGTTGAGAAGATCTTTACTCCGTCAACCTCCACTTGGTATAATCCAGCATCCTCTGGGTCAATACCATTGATACTAAACATGAACTTCTTTCCCACTTGCTTCAGGCAGTGTTTTACCTCCAAATCAGCATCAAAAGGAACCATAACTCCATCCTGTTCAAACATATGTCATACCAGTGACTGCGTTATTCAGCAGATATGATTATATGTGCTATAATTGTATTGTGCTTACTTTTTATGACAGTATACAATTGTGAGTGCCACCATCCTACTTTTAAAATGTTTACACCTGAACTTCTTACCTTGAATAAATAGATTTTGCTTGTAGGGTCTTTGAGTGACATTTCAAGTTCAAACTCTGCACCACCAAAGGGGTTTAGTTCAATGGGCTTTAAGTTGGAAAGTCTTTCGACGACCTTTTGTCATTTGAACCAGGAGAAAAATATTAGAATTTTAGAGTCTTCATTTCTTGCATTAAGTCACATTACTTTTTTTTTATATATATATATACATGTTTGATATTTGAATGCTGTGTAGGTGCTTGAGACATGCTGTACCTTTTCCTGCTCTTGCTCCCTTTCTGTCTTCTTCTCATTAAGTTTTTTCAGCATCCAGCGAAAATCAGTAATACGATACTGGGCACATATCTTCTCATATTCTGTCTTGTCTGCACTCATCAACAGTTCCCAAAACTTCTCATCCAACTCTGGTTTAGTGTCTTCCTTTGGTTCAGTTTCAATCCTTCAGAAACAGAAGTATAATAATTATCTTATGGTAAGAGTTTGTATGAGACTAGCCCATTTTCTTTGACAGCAATACTTACACAGTTTTTAAGTTCTTTTTGAAATCTTCCGGTAGCTCTCGGATAGCTATAACACAACACATGACATTGTCGGTTATTTTAATCCAGGGCTTGATTGACAGTGCTTCATTACATATTTATTGTAGTGTCTACCTGTTCTGGATTGATTCAATGCTTGGTTCTTTTTGAAGCCAACTAATAAAGGAAAAAAAAAGAGAAACCCCCCCACAATTAAACTTATTAATTTGTTTGTTTTTTAATATGTCATAGAATAAAAGTAAGGGTTAACGTAACTTACCTTCAATAACGTTAAGAACAGCAGTTACAATTGCTTTTCCATATTCATTTTCTGCGAAACACTTGTACGTGTCAGCTTGATCCCCAGATACATCTGGCATCTATTGTCAATGCATCATGATTACTTTTTTTCTTTGCAAAACCAGTTCAATTGATTGAAATCAGATTTGTTTACTCTTTTTTAAACATTCTTTGACACATTGTCAATGTCCTCACCTGTAGCTGGTGTTCACCAGAACTTTTATCATAGAGGACTTGGTACCTTTCATTAATCACGCCATTATTTCTCACCCAGGTCACATTTGGTGCTGGCTTGCCAATAACTACTGCTCTGAAGATGGCAGTTTTACCTACGAAAAGGACAACACAAATGCTATTTTGTTAACATAAATATTACATTTTAAATTACATTAATTTGTCCCTGTAAATTTGGGGTGATACTTTACCTTCTTGAATTGTCAGAGCAATTGGTTTCCGGGTGAAATCTGGTGTGGTTGTGTCTGCCGGCAGTTCCTCCACGTATTGTGTGATCATAACTCCAGGCACCTGTGACCTCTTTTTTATTCTCACTGTTGGCGAATGTGACAAATTATATTATTTACACACTGATAAAGAACTTGAAGAACCATTTCATTGATAATAATTACTGCATGAATTAGTTTTTAAATAAAGACAAGAACTCTTCATGACAGTTTAAACTCTTTAGTTACTTACCCTGCCCTGGAGCCGTTGGCTCATCCTCCTTAGCTTTACGTATTTTAAACATGTTGAACAGCTTCTCTGTTAAAGCAAAAGGATATTACAAAGCACCTTTAAAACACTTAAGACAGCACTGTTAAGTTTACATACACCTTAACATGTTTTAAGAAGTTGTTGGATTCAATAAGCTCCCATATTACATTTAATGGATTTCAAGGTCGTCTGTAGCTGACAAAAGCTCTTGACCACTGTTAAAAGCGATATAAACTCCCATCTGTCTACTGAACAGGTAATCTGTTCCAGATGGTCTGTAACTGCACTGGTTATCACTTCTCATTTTAAATTCTGGATTACCAGTCACAGCGAGACACAATTTATTCATTTTGCAATATACACCTGTCATAAAAACAAGATTTTTAATTTTTTTTTTAAAAACTAGAAATGTTATTATTTATTTGGCAAATAACAAAGTGAATTCACCTTTTTTTTCTACCCAAATTATGAGCCGGCTCACTGGGTTTCTCCAAGCATAACATTCAACCACTAAAACAAGGTACTTTAAACTTTAATTTGACATCTGAATCAAGAAATAATAAAAATAATAATGTGCTTTACTATTTTATTCAGTTTTTTTGTGAAACAGTAAATTTGAAAATTCATGGATAACAATAATACTTATTTTTCAGCATTAAAAATATAATTTCAGTTAAAAAAAACTAACTATTAACCATTACAGAAACATACAAAAAATATTTTGATAATTACCAATGCTGTTAATTTAGTGCAGCTGTGGCAAAAACCTGTGACAAAAACCTTACATTGGTGGTGGGATAAATTAGTTAAGCACTGTATATTCCAGGCAAATGACACAACTCTGTAATTCTAGATGTCCTATACATTTAAGAATTCCTCAGATTACAAATAGTTGACATTCCTAAAACACTGGCCTAATTTTTCAGGCAGCAGGACACATACTTTATAAGACTGTCTATCATGTGTCAATAGATGCATGCGAGTATATCAGTCATCATCATATTTATGTTCTGGGTTTGTTCTTTTTTTTGCTGACTTTTCTTTAAAAAAAAAAAAAAAGATTGTGATACATTTTTGTGTAATCTTTTTTTTTCTATAGCTGTCTCATTTAAGTCAACGTTGTGAATTGTAGGAAAGGTTATTTTTGATGAAATATGAAAAACCTTTCCATTAAGACGAAAATAGAACTTACCAATTTGTACTACAAAGATATATAAATATATTAAAAGCAATTAGGGTAATATTAGACTGATATGCATCTGCATGTTTAATAATTAAATATACTGTATTGTGCACTGCTGTGTAGACATTTTTGTCCTATGGAAAAAATAATGACGACAACAGTGTTAATCATGAACTGATTTATGACTTAATTGCCCATGGCCATGGCTTAAATATTTTTGTGTGATTAAAGGCTAAGACATAACCTCAAAGTTTAGCAAAAATATTGTTTTAGAACTTGGTAGATTTAAATTCAAGCACTGGTTGTCCTGTTCTGTCACTGCTGCCTTAAAGCTACATACATTTTACAATTTACATTTTCCCTCTTAATGATTTATCCTCTTAAAAAAGGTCGAACATTGACAAAAGTAAAGTTCACCATTAAGGAGTCCTACACAGAATCTGCCAGGTGTTAATTAGCAATCGGCACAAAATGTTGTGACTCAATTAGCTCTAAAAATCATGAAGTTAATAAACATGCAGACTGCTGTCAGAAATAAAAGAATACATATTGGTGAAATGTCCAGCTGTATGTTAATAATGATGAATATTACTCCGTACTGATTATGTGTACTTACTATGTCATCAAGTAATCTGCTCTTCTCTGCTGCCTGTTGCCAGCCACGTTCCAGCTGATTCTTGAGTATGGTCTCTCAGTTTTGAGAGGCAATAAAAGCCTTTCAGGGACACTCGAAGCAGCCTAACCCACTTTTTCACTGGGGGCTCCCTGGGATAGGTTTACTGACATGCACTTTTGCCCTAAAGTGCTATAGGTTTGAAAAAGAGACACCAGCTGTAATGCGGTGCTCAAGGTTTCTAATCCCTCCCTCCCTCCCACCCTCAAAACTGGAATTTAAGCTTTAGTGCTTTAGCAAGGTGCTTTTGGCTGCTCTTAATGAAAAGGGAAGTGTCAAGGGAAGTGACAGAATGGACATGCACTGAGCTTCCTCACCATTAGCTTAATTGCACATGCAGGCTGCCTGCTCTTCATGCCGGCATTTAAGAGGTAAGTTTTGATGTAATTTAAATTGTTGTGAGGTCTTCATATATTTTTGGAGGCTATGTGTGTGTGTGTGTGCATGTATGTTGTATGAATGAACAGGGATTTTTGGATGCTGAATCCTTATTCCAAAATATTTGCATGACTCTTCCCATTTACACTAGTACTATTTGTAATAGAATGAAAGTTGGCATGTGTTTTAGCATCATAATGACCACTTCTCTTTGACACTGAGAAGTGTCATCCTACACTGGTCTGTCATGTTTTTGGCCGGGGTGCAACTGTTGAAACTCTCTTCTCCAGTAATGCTAAACTGGGACTAAAAATGCTTAGAGAGGTAATATAAGACGTTTGAACATAAATTACGCACATGAAACTTAATGGAGGTGAACAAGTGTCAGGAATTCTAAAACCTGCTGCTCGGGCTGTTCCAGTATCAGTTTTCCATTTTGAGTAATAAAACAATCTATCAATAGAAAGTTTGAATAATTATGCAAATTAGTCAGTTTCAACATGTAAGTCATTTATTGACTTTTGTAGCCCATCTAAGCACTTTGGATGATATTGTAAAATAGGGCAGACGCTAATTCATGACTACTAGTGGTGTGCAGGTATAGACGTTGATGTCTCTACATGAAGATAGTCAGTAATCATAGATGACCCAAAGGGATTATGATTTACATAATGATGCTAAGTGCTTGTTTTTTCTCCAAAGTGAAGTGCAGAACAAAGATTCCACAAAATCACAAAAGCAGTATGAAACGTTTATTTATTTTGTTTAACACCCACACACAGTTTCTTATGCGACATGCTACAACACTTTTCATGTCAGTATGTTTTCTCAGTTTCAGTTGAGGGAAAGATCCACAAATATGGCTAAATGAATATAATTTAGCTAGAGTGAGCTGCATTACTTAGGCAAACGCTGTTTAAAAAGCACATTTCAAATCAATAAGTCACTGCCCCATAGCGTAATGTAAACATTTTTGCTTGGATCATACATCGTCATTCCACAACTCCCACATTGGCAATTTAAGCTTTCATTTTATTTTGAAATCAACACC
This sequence comes from Solea solea, assembly GCF_958295425.1. Lineage (NCBI taxonomy): Eukaryota > Metazoa > Chordata > Actinopteri > Pleuronectiformes > Soleidae > Solea > Solea solea. The sequence continues at coordinate 11,286,182 of NC_081139.1, read as the reverse complement.
TTTTGTGACTTTCACTTGAGCTTCATGTCTACAAGTGTGACTTTAATAATGAATATTCACCAGTCTATCTACATTTGACAGAAAGAGCTAACCTCTAAAGACAGTGTGTAGTATCTGTGAATAAACAACACAATCTTAAGTTTGGGGGGTAAAACAGTTCAATCGTCTTCAGTATGTTCATTTAAAATTCTGCAAAAAAAGAGACAAAGGAAGTCATTAGATTCAAATTTCAAATAGGCTGTTCAGAATAACTATATACATATTAAAAATACAAGTGCATTCTATTAATTATTACCTCTGACTGTCAATTTAGTGGAGCAATCCACCCTCCCCAATGCGTTTTCTGCAACAACCTTGTACTCTCCGGTGTCCTTAGGTCCAACCCTCAGTATGAGCAGAGAGCACACTCCGCAGGTGTTGGAGATTAGGTAGTTAGTGTTGGTGTTGAGACTGAGATTGTTGCGCAGCCATGTCACGTGAGGTGTTGGGTCTCCTTGTACAGCACAGCTCATGTAGCATTCGTACCCGTCAGGGGCAGTGTGCAGTTTCAGTGGGACCAGGAACTTGGGAGTAGTCTGCAGATTACAGGTCTTTGACTCTGGTATGTTGATAGTGAACTTTTCTGGAAGACAACAGAATGCATTGCATCAAATCAGAATTCAAGTCAGTGTTTTAACATCCATTTAAATTCTAGAGTTTTCAAAGAGATTCTCGCTTCCTTTTTTGCTACCAGGTAAAATGACTAATTTGTGATTTGTAATATCAAAAATAGATTTTTTGTCCTAATATAGCGTGATATGTGGACCACATCAAAACACTATTAGTGTTCTACTTACTATTATTATCATACTATTATTGACCAAATTATACGTACACTATTCCCTTTCTGCCACTAGGAGTCTCTCATTCCAAACAATAACTGAAGACCTAGTTTTAGGAAGCAGCATGGCATCATGGGATTGTTGTCTTGTTTGGTTCCCCTGTGTGTTTGCACTTTACAGGAAGAGCTTTGGGCGGCAAAAATGTGCAGCGGACAACAGTGAGTATTTTTGATCCATTAGTGAAAAATCCACATTATCCATTGAAAAAAAAAAAAAGAGACATACTGACTCATTGTGTGTGCTAGTAATACTGAATATTTCCTCCCTCACTCTGATGTTTCTTAGGGAGATTGCCCTGGATGTCATAGCATAGAGCTTTTCAAAGCGAATGACGTCCTTTAAAGGCAACCAAAATGAACCGGTTTGTAGTCTTGAATAGAAATACAGAGTTTTATTCAAGGTGTTGGAAATGTTTTGTCTGATTTAAGTACACAACTTACTACACCTACTACAACAAATGTTACACTAGTCTCATCATTTTCAGATATTTCAATGATACAATGTTACATATTATATCTTTAACTGGTGAATATCATCAGACTATTATAATTTCCATTCGGATCAAGCACAATATATAACTGTTAATAACTGAAAGGTAAAAAAATAATTACATTTGCCCTAAAAAGTACTCTTGCATTATTTCATCTTCTTCCAATAGGTTCCAGCAGGGCGTACACTAAGAGGTGCCATGCTGCTTAAAGTTTCCAATGTCAATTTTAAGTCTGTATTCACACTTCAGATTTATTTAACACAGATCAAAGTTGTTCTTCATTGTTATCCTCATTCTTTCATCATGCTTCTTCGTCATATTTTAGTGTCCTTCAGTGCAGCTCAAAGTTCTCCACCCAAATACTTTCTCGTCTCTGCAGTCTTTTTTATCAAAGTTCAACATTCTCCTTCATTGTCCCTCATTCTTTTCTCTCTTGCCCTAATTTCTTTATTCTACTGGATTCCTCCTTGCACTCAAAGCTCCTCAGCCCCATCCTCCCCATTCTCACTGTTGAGAATCTTGCTGTGGCCCACGCTATATATTTTAAAATGGGCTTTTATATAGACAAAGATTTTACAGACATTAAAATAGAAAAGCATTTAGAAACAATCATTTACAGCGGCACAGTACATGTATGTATTATACATTGACATTGTGTCTTCAAACATGACGATCGATGCTCAAGTGAAAAAAAGGATGGTTCAACTTCATTTGTTGCTTAGTAAAATGTGACTTTCTAATAAAATAAAAGTCAAATAAAACAAAATGTTCGTACCTTTTTTGGCGGGAATGAGCCATTTGGTTGATTCACTTGGTTCGGAGGAGCCCATATCATTCTCTGCATACACTCTAAACTGGTATTCTCGACCCGGCAAAATGTTGCAGGCAGTGAATCTATTGTTGAAGATGTGATCTGCAGTGGTGTGCCATGATCTTTTGTTGGAGTCACGCTTCATCACCTTGTAGTGCAGCCTGTCGTCACGTTTCTCATCTGGAGATGCGGTCCATGAAATGGTCACTGTACCCGGCACGTTTTCATCAAGCTCCACAGGACCCGGTGGCTTTGGTTCATCTGGAGTACAAACACAGAGGTTTTTCCACTTCATTTTCAAAAGACTTGATTATGTTTAAAGGAGGAAGTTACACTATTTTACTATTTACTCACCTGTGACTCTAATTTCAATGCTGAATGTTTCTTGGCCAACAATGTTCTTAACAATGATCGTATAGATTCCAGTGTCCGTACGCTCAGCAGAAGGAATCAGAAGCTGGGATGTGCCCTCTGCATTGCTGATGGTCACTTTCTTAGACACTGGAGTTCCACCTTTCAGCCAGATGACTTCCGGCCAAGGTGAGGCCTACAAAAAGTATAATTTCACAAGAAATGATTCATTCCACATAAGAAGTATGCATGGTCATTAGAAGTCATGTTGAATAACTTGCCGAAATACCTCAAAGTTAATGTTGAATCGTGCAGAGTTCCCTGCTCTCACCACCATGAAACTCTTGATTTTTGCATCTGTGAATCGTGGCCTCACTGAGTAAACAATGAGATGCAGGTTAGTTCAACACCGGTCATTTGGTTTTTAAATTGCTCATTGAAGAATTAAGGGCAATAAAAGTCATTATCAGTCATTTGGGTCATTTCACTTTGAATAGAATCCATAATCCATAGGCCTCTTAATTTGTGACCTACTGGTGGAAAACTCCAGGTATTTAGCCTCTGTAGGCTGGATACCTGTCTAGAGAACAGGTTGAGTATCTGTCTTTAGTTACTTGTCTAGAGGCACAGAGAAACAGTTGGATACCTGTCTCTCAATACCCGCCTAAAAGGGGCAGAGAGAACAAGATAGAGGATAAATACCTAGAGTTTTCCACCAGTCAGTTAGAAGTGAAGAAGCCTCTTGGATAAGAGGTGAAACATCGTCCACTTAGCCAGCAAGTCAACTTAAAACTAGTTCAGTTAGCCTACATTTAAACTCTAGATTAGAAGATAGAATGACCTGGATGACTGATAACCTTCACAGATAAAATAAAGCTATATACATACAATTAAATCTGTTTGATATGAGTCATGAATAACTTGAAAGGGAATTCTTTTTACCAGGAGGAGGCATGGCAAGGATATAATTATTCAGCTCCAGTGGTAGTCCGTCTCCTCCATCATTAGTAGCGAGTACCCTCACCCAGTACATGGCCAATGACTTCAAGCCTCTCACTGTGTAGGATGTCATGGTGATAGCATTTGAATTGCAGCAATCCCACTCCGTGTTTTCAGCAAGCCTAACTTCAACAAAATATCCTTTGGCTTCATCGTGCTCCCCTTTAATGTGTTTGGGTTCGTTCCAAGACAGGGAAAGAGTTGTGTAGGTGGAATCTGTCACTTTCAAGTCCACGACTTTCCCCGGGGGCTCTGCAATGCACGATTTGCACGAAGTGAGTGCTTGTTGTATGACGTGTTAGCATGATAAAATGATGACAGTCGCAATATTTCTAAATGTCCACCTACTTTTAGGGTCCCTGGCAAACACATACTCAGAGGGTGAACTGTATTCACCCGCCCCAGAGTTATTGATTGCCGTCAAACGGAATTCATACGCCAAGCCCTCAATCACGTCTTTGACGGCAAATTCCTTAGCTGTGGACAAAATATACAGGCATACAGTTTGATCACACAACACACGTATGCAATAAAGGCAAGACGGCGTAAAGTCATCAATATGTAACACACTGACATAGCATGATCAAACTGAAGCATTGAAAGGAGAAAAACCTCTTATCAAGTCATCAGATGGGTTGACTTGACCCCACAGGTTGCTGCCCTTCTTGCGTTTCTCGAGGTTGTATCCCAGAATACTGGTTCCTCCGGTGTCAGAGGGAGGAGACCAGGAGAGGGTAATGCAATTTTTGCAGGCACTCACCACCTTTGGTGCCGATGGAGCTCCAGGGTATGCTGTGCACACACACAAATGTTTAATAATATCTTTTGATCATTTCCTTGTGTAAAGCAAGCAGCATGACTAATACTCATAATTAATCAATTTTTTTAAGGAATACAATGACAAAATAAGCTAATAATACTGTAACTAGGGCTAGGTGATCATGGCCAAAACATTTAAAACAATACAAAGTTTGCAATTTAGTCTGTCAATAATTATTGTGATAAAATGTCAAATGGTTAAATAATGAATTTTGCTTTTGAAAGAATGTTGAAAAAAACATTGAAACACTTGTTACACACAGAAACATTTTGGAACTATGTGTTTCACAATGCATAGAAATGATATTGATATATATTGTTAATTAAATATTGGCCAGCCCTAACTGTAACTGAAAATACTGTAACTTTTATAGGCAGCTTTCTGGAATTTAAACTCTGTGTCTGTAGAATTGAAATCAAAACCTGAAGCCATCAAATGGCTAATAATTTGTTAATGGTTAAAGATTTCTAATTTAATGATGGTTTCAATTCTACTGTACTGAAATTCACTTCACCATTTCAATGCTGGCACAATCTGGTTTTATAAAAAAGCAAGAGGCTTAATGTTTAATAATTTCCATCAGCGTCTACCTTTTGTGCCTGCTTGAATGTCTTCTGTTTCCATCATTTCACTGGTGTCTATTTCAGTCTCCGCTCTGATGCGATAGCAATACCTCTTGCCATGGTCCACATCAGTGTCCCTGTATTTGACCTCGGGCCCAATTGGCCCCACCTTCTTCCAGGTGTTTCGGCCAACCTGTTGTCGTTCAAGCATGTAGTTTCCAATCTTGCAGCCACCACTGTCTTTTGGGGGCCTCCACTTGAATTCAATTGCGGAGGAAGTCGCCTCAACGATCTCCAGAGGTCCCATCGGAGGAGTAGGTTTATCTGCCAATAAACAACATGGCATTGAAAACACTTGTCTTTGCTTAATGCATTACCCAAAGTACAACACTTATTCATGTGACATATTTATTCAAAGAAATGTTTGTTGGTTCAATTTTTCATCTTCATTTTCCCATACGTACCCATTACAACTAGCTCGGTGACGGCCTCAACAGTGCCAAACTCATTTTTGAGTTTTATCTTGACCTCGCCGCTGTCTTTGCGCTGCAGCTTGGTTAACAGCAGGCGGCTGTAGTCCTCTGCGTTCTCAATCTTGATGTTTGATTCCTCTGAGAGCTCCTCGCCCTCAAGGTACCACTGAACCTTTATAGGTTCCCGTCCAACATAATGTAATTTGAAGGTAGCTTTATGTCCTTTCTTCACGGCTACAGGTTTTGCAAAGGCTTTCAGTTCCTCAGCGTCAAACCTTGGTGGGTCTAAATGATAAAACAGCCATTTAAGCAGGATCGTACAGGCATCTAATAATGTACATTTTTTTAAATCTCAGAGCACCATGCAGTACTCTCAAATTTAATCACTGATTAAGTTTATTATTATTTTTTTATCTTTTACCTTCAACAACAATTATGGCCTCGGTTTTCCGTCCATCCGCTTCAAATTTATATTTTCCAGCAAATTCTTCAGTTACTTTGTGAATTTTCAGCCTGTGGAAAGTTCCATCTTTTGAAATGGTTATACCCCCAGATGTTTTGATCTTGAAAAACAAAAATAACAACGTAACACATATTAAAACACTCTTGCCTGAGCCTCTGATTTATACAAATCTGCGGGGCCATATTACTGCACATATAACAACCCGGCCCTTTATGCTACCGAGTACGTTTCAATTCTGGACTTGCCTCATTTCCATCTTTGTACCAGATTCCTTTACAGTCCTCACTGCTCACTTTACACTCCAGCTCTGCTGCTTCTCCAATAACAGCTTTACAGTCAGAAAGCCCAGCATGAAAGTGAACTCCGGGGTCTGAGGATTGATCGATCATGTAAATGAATGCACATCTGCATACAGTTTGTCGCTTAGTTGTTTTGTAGTGTTTGAAAACAATTCCATTGAATGTATACGTTCATGTACTGTATATGATATGAGTGCATTGTCTATGTAATCCAAGGATGTACACACTTACCTCCCTTTTTAAACAATCATGATGGCTTCTGTTGATAGCATGTATATTATCATTTACGTATAGAATACACTCGTCAAAAGCTTTAATGTCAGAGAATATGTCTAAAGGTTTCTAAGAGATGAAAGAAGAATACATCTTGTGTCAAACTTGATGACGATGCCTTCTTGGTTAGTTTGAAGCTTGATTGTCTTGTTTGGGAGTGGCCCTCTTCAAGTTGAACGTTTTGGGGGAGTTGAAATCTTGGCACAGCTTATACGGATATCATTAATTGACTCTTCTCTCCTAGCTTCTGTCTAAATACACATGTAAATAGAAATACCTAGGACTGATAGTTCCATAATCATTAGAAGAAAAGATCATTTTCTAGGTGCTGTGAATAAAGTCTTCAGTGTGAAGAAACCGGTTCAGAGCATGGTCATCCTCCATCCTGTCTTCATCTTTCAAATATGCAAGAGTTTGTGTGTGGATACAGTCGTTACACAGTTGTATCAAGACAATGGTCGGTACTACAGTTGTTCATTTGAATAATTAACCTCAATGCACTGACTCATCCTGATAAGGCAAGCAAGATTGTTAACACAGAAGCACAAAAAGCACAGATGCATTTAAACATTATTCTCACACAGGCACGCGCGCGCACACACAGCCTGCAAAACACAGTAAATGTGAGGTGGTGGTAAACACAAATAAAGAGTAAATTGACTGCTGATGTCCACCCTGCAGATCACAGACATCCAATTATATTACCAGTGCTAATATATTCTCTGCAAAAACAATTCTAAAGCAGTCACTGTTATAACATCTGAAAAATATATATACTGCTGTAGACCAAAAGTTATTTGTGCATGAAATTTAATTAGCATTATCTACAAGCAGCCTCAAGGTTAATACCACTATCGCTGATTGCTTTAACACAAGGCTTTTGAAACAGTTATACATTAAATATAGCATTGTGCTAAGTGGTCACACACTATTTGTTGTTTTTCCTCAATCCACTGAAAAAGTCATCTGCTCATCAAATGACTTTATTCAGGGACAATGCTTCCCATGAAGCAGTGAATACTGCACCTGTAATCTTACCACTAACTCTTTCCACAATCACTGGGCCATGTTGTGCATGGCCTGAATGCTTGCCAGCTGCAGTTGGCTCGCCACCGTCTGCACCTTCATCATTTTCAGCAGATTCATCACAGACTGCTGCTGGCTCTGTGCCATTATCACCACCGGCACCACTCGTCTGTTTTTGCTTTTTCAGTTTGAGGTGATATCATCGTAATTATCATCAATCCAAAGTTTCTCATTTGCTGTTGGACATGCCTTATAAATAAGATTCATGAAAACAGTGACAATAAGAATGCAAATGTCAAAATAGCATGGAAACATCAGCAGCTATAGAGCCAACTATAGAATTAACTTCAGTGCAAAAACGGAGGTGACTTATTATGAAAAATCTGAAAATAAATAAAAACGTGCTCCATATGAAAATATAAATGTCATGTCTGGAAAAAAAAAAGAATGTTTTATTGCTAAACTGCACTTGATACAGACTGAATGGATTTTTATTTATTTGGAAGTGAAACAACTTTGTGAAAAAAGGTTCCCATAATAACTTACTCTAGAAGCTATTCCGCTTGGCCTCTTTTCAGGCTTACAAATACAGAGTTTTCACTAAACCTACTTTCTGAATCAGAAAACTTACCATTGCCCTTCTTTCAGGGTTCACAAAGGCAGAGATTTCACTAAACCTACTTTCTGCAATGGACCCCTAGTGGCAGTGAATATTGTACATAACCTTCAAACAAATATCTATATGTATCTACTACACAATTTTGGAGGAAGAATGCCAATAGCATTGCTAATGCACAAAACTACGTTTGTTTCATTTATCGATTGAGTCATTTCAAATTACGTTTTATTATTCACTCTTGTCCAAGTTAGTTTATGCAAAAAAAATCTGCAGATAGTTAATGAGTTAATCATTTAAGCGCCTGGTTTTTGGTTGATTATGGACAGGAAACCAATTAGACATCAAGGCTCTGGGACATATGTGATCTAAATGGCGCCATAAGAAAACAAGTTTTATCATTTAGGCTTGACCTTTGAAACATATGTTTCTATGGTTTGGCATTTTGCTAATAAAGCAGAGCACTATAAACCATGTCAGTGCTATATGCATTTAGGTTAAACTGCATCTAAGTTAGGAGGAGCTTAGAATTTCCTACAGGCTGTAATGCCAAAGTTATTTTAATTTCAAAATGGTGTTAATAGTACTTCACTCCTCTACAGCATGCAACCACTGACAGCTCTTACCAACAACAGCCTCCTTAATGACCACATTTTTCCTTTTAGATCGTGTTCCTGTTTTCCCAGACTTTTCTCCTTGTTGATTTGTAGTTTCCCCATCAATATTATCCTGACCTATTAGTGATAATAAATAGCAGCTTTATGCAAGAAATAAAAAAGATGACTGTCACTGCTGACTTTATAGTTGTTTCCAAATTTGTGGACAAAATATTGTTCATCTGTTGAGAAGGTATTTTAATAGAAAACCTAATGAGGATTAAGATAAATATGATAATAAAAGTTCATAGAACAGACCAGTAAATACTAGATAGGGTAATAAATATTAAAAGAACTGCAAAATGTAGACATAGAAAGACATTATCAACAACAAAATACATACAATTTCTACTACACCTGCTATGTTTAATCTCAATGAACAGAAATTATCTCAGAATTAAACATGCATTACTATAAAAACATTTTATTGGCTTGCGTAAATAGTTGCATAGTAAAAAGGACGACAACTAAAACACTACTTAGTTTTGGCTCAACATGCATTCATGTGAATTAATTTCTTACCAATGGCTGTATCTGGAACAAGTTGACCTCCTGCACGCTTCCTGCGTTTTTTTTCTCCGTCCACTTCATATTCCTCAAAATCGTCTCCAAGGTCTTGACCTCCAACGCCACCTCCAACTCCTCCAGGTCCTCCTCCAATTTGACCTCCCACTCCTCCTGCTTGACCTCCCAGTCCTCCAGGTCCTCCTCCAGCTTGACCTCCCACTCCTCCAGCACCTCCTCCAGCTTGACCTCCTACTCCTCCAGCAGCTCCTCCAGCTTGACCTCCCACTCCTCCAGCAGCTCCTCCAGCTTGACTTCCCACTCCTCCAGCACCTCCTCCAGCTTGACCTCCCAGTCCTCCAGGTCCTCCTCCAAATTCACCTCCCAATCCTCCAGGTACTCCTCCAAATTCACCTCCTACACCGCCGGCACCTCCTCCAGCTTGACCTCCTACACCGCCGGCACCTCTTCCAGCTTGACCTCCTATGCCACCGGGACCTCCTCCAACTTGACCTCCTACGCCGCCGGCACCTCCTCCAACTTGACCTCCTACGCCGCCGGCACCTCCTCCAACTTGACCTCCTACGCCGCCGGCACCTCCTCCAGCTTGACCTCCTACGCCGCCGGCACCTCCTCCAGCTTGACCTCCTATGCCGCCGGCACCTCCTCCAGCTTGACCTCCTACGCCACCGACACTTCCTCCAGCTTGACCTCCAACTCCTCCGGCACCTCCTCCAGCTTGACCTCCCACTCCTCCGGCACCTCCTCCAGCTTGACCTCCCACTCCTCCAGCTTGACCACCCAATCCTCCAGGTCCTCCTCCAGCTTGACCTCCTACCCCGCCGGCACCTCCTCCAGCTTGACCTCCTACGCCGCCGGGACCTCCTCCAGCTTGACCTCCTATGCCGCCGGTGCCTCCTCCAGCTTGACCTCCTACGCCGCCGGCACCTCCTCCAGCTTGGCCTCCAACTCCTCCGGCACCTCCCCCAGCACCCCCTCCAGCTTGACCTCCCACTCCACCATAACCTCCTCCAGCTTGACCTCCAGCACCTCCTCCAACTTGACCTCCCACTCCTCCAGGTCCTCCTCCCACTTGACCTCCCAGTCCTCCAGTACCTTGTCCAGCTTGACCTCCTACTCCGCCGGCACCTCCTCCAGCTTGACCTCCAACTCCTCCGGCACCTCCTCTCACTTGACCTCCCAATCCTCCAGGTGCTCCTCCCACTTGACCTCCCACTCCTCCAGGTCCTCCTCCCACTCCAGCTCCAAATCCAGCTCCAGTGCCACTTGCACCCTCTCCTCCACCTGCGCCACCATAACCACCACCAGCTCCTCCTCCTATGCCACCATCAAGTCCAGCAGCGCCAGATCCTCCAGCACCACCAGCTCCTCCTCCTAAGCCACCATCATGTCCAGCAGCGCCAGATCCTCCAGCACCACCAGCTCTTCCAGACCCTTTTGACTTTGCTTTCTCCTCAGCCGCTGCCTTTCTGGCCATTTCTGCCTCTGCCCGTGCTGCTGCATCTGCAGCATTTCTCTCTTCTTGAGTTTTCTTGGCATTTTTAATTTTTTCTTCCATTTCCTTCAAATATTTTTCCTGCTGTTCCTTTGCGATTTTTGTCAGGTCTTCTTCATTGCAGCCCCCAGCCATAGTAGTTTTGCGCGCCACCTTCTTGCCTTTGTTTGTAGGATCTTTGTCAGCTGTAAAAAAATAAATTTTATCAAATTTTTATCTATTTGCTTAATTCAGAATTATTTGATGTGAGGGGAAAATACAATACATCACACTTAAGCATTCATCTCTCAAAGATTAAAAAAAGGAAATTCATCAAGTAATTCTAATTTTCTCACCTTCAACTATTAGCCAGGCATTGCATGATTTTATTCCTGCGACAGCGGCGTAGATACCGGCATCCAAAGGCATACAGTCCCGCACAAGCAACTTGTGGATCAGCTTATCTTCAGATACAATGATTTCATGTTTCTCACTATTTGACAGTGGCGCACTTTTACCATACCACTTAATCTCATGCATGGGTGCAGTCAGGACACATTGGAAGACGGCATCCTCCCGTTCCTCTGCCTTGACCTCTTGTATTTTGACAGCAAACTCGACCTCAGGAACTGCAGGATTTCAGAAAGGCATAAAAAGAAACCAACACAGTATTAGATTTCTAATATCAATTTACTGTATATAAGCAAGATACATTAGGGATTTAAAATCTAACCATCACAATCATTTTGATTGATGACTTACTTACCTTTAAAGTCTGTGGAAAATACATTGACACCCTCGACATCCACTGAGTAGAGTCCAGCGTCCCCTAAACCCAGATTTTTAATTGTAAAAACATATTTTTTGCCAGTTCTTTTCAAACTATGCTTCTCGGTCTCGCTTGCTTCTATGTCGAAAGGAACCATGACGCCATCCTGCAGAGTGAAGGGACATGTTGCATTTGTGATGACACATAAATGAGAAAGAAGACAACCAGATAATGTGAGAGCGAGCTAATAATGCCTCACCTTGTACAGGAAAATCTTGCTTGTGGGATCCTTGAGGTCCATGTCCAACTCAATTGTTGCGCAGTTCGCGTCATTGACCTCAATAGGTTTCAGTGTGCTGATTTGTGTCACAAACTACGATAGAAATCAAGATACAACACAAAATTATAAAGTATAAGCAAGTCGGTGTGTCCAGTTTAAGACCAAACGAACATCAAACATTAACAAAACAGGAAATACTGGTAATGGAATGAAAATGGCAACGTGTATATTACACACCTCTGCAATCTCAGCCTCTCTCTCTCTCTTCATTTCTTGGAGCTTCTTCAGCATTCCTCTGAAGTCAGTGATACCGTACTCAATGCAGATCTGCTCATAGTCTTTCTTGTCTGCGCTAAGCAGAATTTCCCAAACCTTCTCGTCTGGCTCCATTTTCTTTGCCTGACGTGTTCCATCAGTATTACTGCAGTGTGATAGATTGAATTACTGTTGTTACATTCCATGGGAAGGGTATTGCTCTCATACTATCATGGAAAATATAGGCATTGACATAATAGTCAATTTTAACATTTAAGACTCACCGTTTTTTAAGGCCTTTTCTTAAGTCAGATATGTCTGCGGAACAATAACAAAACATGTTGTTGATCATATGGGAAGGCTATTTGTTTATGAAAGAGTCAATTTTCTTTATAGTCAAATAAGTTTTGGGTCAGAAATATTCTGTTAAATTCTGTGTTCAACACCAAGTGTCTCCCAATTTATTTGGACTTTTAACTATTTGTTTACTGTTTATAAAATAAAGGAGCTTGTAATCTGGTGCAGTAGACATGGTAGGCGCAGTCTTACTTTGTAGTGTGGGCTATAAAGATTAATCACATATTGGTGGATCAGACGTTACATTGTGCCTCCTACTGTCCTGAAACTTTGCTCAGATGTGGAAAAGCAAGATAATCTTTTCAAGAGGAACCTTAGCAAGTGTGATCCATTGCAGATGATGAAGCCTTCACACACTCTGTAGAGTTCCAAGTGACGTTAAAAAGAGAGCCTTTCATTTAGATGTCGGTGCACGGTGACATTACACTTTGACAGATTCACCATGACGGGCATATTTTTTCCCAATAAATCCAATTAGTATCTTGTAGTATCACTCCAAATATTGATTGAAAAAAAAAATATATATATATATATATGTGAATGTGTTTTTAATGGAATTGTGATGCCAGTTTGTGGCCTATGTGTCTTTGAGAGACAAAAGCAGTTCATTTTAGCTTTCTTTTTGTGATAATTGTGGTGTATATACCCCTCAACACCCCCCCACCCCCCCCACACACACACACTCTCGTAAGATAAAACTCAAAACACAACCTCACCTTTTGCCTCGGTCTTTTGAAATTCCTTTTTCTTAGAGAATCCAACTGTGAACAAACAAAAACTTTGGTTTCTGTCGCCTGTTTATCACAGTCTCAGTAGAAAATTTCATGCAAACCGTATCAAACACATTTGAGAGAAAGAGCAGCGTGAGAACAATAAAGTTTTCTACCTGCAATAACATTCAAGACAACAGTGCAAAGGGCTCTTCCATATTCATTCGTTGCATAACACTTGTAGGTGTCCGCATCCTCTGGGATAATCTTAGGAAACTTGTTGAAATGCAAACTCAAAATTAATAAGACGTTATTATCACTGAAATCAGGACGTATTGCACAGCATCGAGTGCGACATGCAATGTTTACCTCCAGTGTGTGTTCGTGAGATGACTCATCGTACTTTTGCAGGCAAACATCAGGGTGGAAATGTATTTCTCCATTTGCTCTGCTCCATGTCACAGTAGGTGTGGGAGTGCCCACCACAATGGCTTTAAAAAATCCATATTTACCTAGAAGAGAGGACAAAATGAGGATTTCCTTTCAGTGACAAATTATTCATGGCTGTATGTTCAGTGGCAATGGCTGTGATGCTGTTTGTGAAATTGTGGGATTACATTTAGATAATAGAAATAAGTGAAGAAAGAGGTAGGGCACGGCTTTCAAGGTCCTATGACCTGAGCCACCAGGACATTGTCTGCATGTTATTTGTGAATTACTGTAGGTTTAATTGTTTGACCTAAAAACTATAAATTGCCTTTAGTCTTTTTTCATGGAGATGTGAGTAAATTACCTTCTTGAATAGTCAAAGCAATTGGTTTGCGGGTGAAATCAGGAGTTGTCATTCCCTCAGGAAGTTCCTCCATAAACTGTGTTATCATGACACCGGGAACTTTGGACTTCTTCTTGATACCTAATCAAATAAAAACAACGGAAATTAGGAAAATCGTGATGTCAAATTTAAAGATGCTCAAAAATAATTTGTACAGTTAATGTGGAAGTGATGTTGACTTTTTTTTTTTTGGAAGGATCTCTGGAAATCAGTTGGTGTGTTGGAAGAAGCAATGATGCTTACCAAGACATTTAGTTTAGACAAAAGTGGATGAAAAATACCAATCTAAAACCCAAACGATTAAGAAAGTAAACATTTGTCAGTGTAAAATGCAAACAGTCACATTTAAACACGTCAGGAGAAGAAAGAAATGGGTTTCAGCTAAAAAAAAACGGCCACAATAATATAACAAACTCTTTAAGAATTAAAGAGATAACTAACTTCTTTTTGTCTATTGTTTACTTTTGCCTTAATATTTTTAATATTATCAGTAATTGTCTGTATGAATATGAGCCCCTAATGAGTATTAGGGCCACATTGAGAAACTTTTTTTTTTGACAGACTTCAAGAATAAAGTCTTAATTTACGAGAATAAAGTATCTCCTTGTTTGTGAAACGAGAATAAAATCGTCATTAATGTATTTGTTTAATATTCTAACCTGTTTATGCTAAAATAAAATATCCTGTTACGAGAACATTTCACTTCAAAAGTACTACCCCTATTCTAGTAATACAAAGCTGAATGCAAATGGGTAAAGTATTCCTCTAAGTGCTATCCATACTGATGATGACTTTTTAATGTATGCATTAAAACTATTTTACAGATGTGTAATACTGTATTTAAACATCTTTATAAAAATGCACTTTGACAAATTTTAGGCCATAATAATAACAATACTTTCACATAACTCTCACTTTCGGCTATAAACATAAATGTTTTTGCGTTGTTGAAAATGCGAGCAGAAGTTTTTCAGAATGTGTGACAATTCTTATTTAACTTTGAATTCATTCGTTTTCTACTTGGAGCTTACATTTTTGTCGGACTGAACCCATACTTTACAAGTTATTATATGCTTACTATTGAATTGTAGTTATGCAATATTTATGATTTAATACTTGTCTGCTGTTTTAAATTCTACAGTAGCAATCGATGCTCACTTCATTTGAGACGTGCTGCTGCGATGTTTGGACAATGACACAAACCTGTTTTCTGTTGTCAAGATGTTTTTGCACGTTGGATTCATATGATCGGCATCATTTATTCATTTGTAGGGGCACAGCGGATGACATCTGGAGTTAAATAAACACCCTACAGTATGCAACCATATTAAATAAATAGTGCACGTCATACATCTGCAAAAGGCCTTAGGCCATATGCATTTTCTTTTTTTTTCTTTTATTAATGTCTTTGTGATTACGTGTTGTTGCATTGTTATTGTGTTTTGCAGAAACCCCAGAACCCTAAGAGTATAACAGGAATAATCTACCCAACAGAAATCTTGTGGGGGGTCGGGGGGGGGGGCTCACCAGCTGCTGATCACAGGGATTCTGCTGCTCCAGGGATCCCTGCTCTTTAAATATTTTCACTTGACATGAAAGACCTGCAATAGGCAGAATATTAACTCTAGAATATATATATATGTACTGAATGGAATGAGTAGGATGCCCCAGCATTTTGCAGTCCAAAGTGGAATGGAGGTGAATTGCTTGTGACAAGTGCGAATGAACAGAGTTATGTTCTGTTAGGGTTCACACCGTGGCACAGCGAGGATGACACAGGCGCCGGTAAAAAACAATAGAGATAGCAATTAAAACTGCATGTGTAAGCCGTGCAGGCATTGATTTCATGGGTCAGTCAACGGGAAGTATTTAATGGAGGAAAATTAGCATAAATATGGTACTCTGAGTGTTAAATAAATGCCCTTTGTTGCAGCCATTAGATGTTTAAACATGTCGACGGTAGGGCTGTCACTTTTTATTTGAAATTTGAACATGTGTTCGCAAGTTGGAGGGTGCACTAGTGTGTCACCTACTATTTGTTTGAGATTTTGTGGAGACAGTGACAGCCCGAGTAGATGGCCTGCTATCACTGCTCAGCTCCCATAAAACCTGTTACACAGCAGGACCTGTTTTGCCTGTTTTATTACCCGTTTTTTATTACCCATGTACCTGCTTGTGTTTTACATCATCATTGTCACTCTTCAGTACTTTCTGTTGTAATTAGGAATGCGCTGATTTACTGGCTGTACACGGGTATTGCCTGATATTCACCTTGACTTTCATTGGTTTATCAGCAAAATAGGATGACATGGCTAATTGAATAAGTAGTTGAATGAGATGCTAAAAGGGCTTCAAAGTGCTATCTTAAATCACGGAAAGGTAGTACTAATAGTTATTTAATACATTTTGGTGATTGAATTTGTGATAACGATAAGTGTGATGGGCTTTGTTTTTATATAATGTACCCGTATAAATACGTCATTGACCACTGCTCAAATTAACCTTATATTATACCTTATATTTATTTGTGTGGAAGTTGTCAAAGTGGCATTTTTGTTATAACCTATGAGATAAAAAATAGACTCATGACAATCAACTGCTGTGCCATCCAGCAACAGGCTGCAGCTCTTATTCATATGGAGGTTGTTTGAGATGTCACAGTGAAATGCATCTGTTGTGACACTCAAAGTTGGCTCATCCCATTCTGGGTGACGAGTTTCAAGCAGTGATGATGATCACGTGATGCATGCGACTCAACGCAACATGAAGTCATGCACTTACAGGAAGGTGGATCGTTTGTGTTATCGGATTGTCTTTTTCTTTTTTTCTTGCATACCTTTGTCGTCTGGGTGAACTCCCTCAGAACCTCCGACTTAACACGCAACGTGACAGCAGGAGAGGAAACAGGACAGGGAAACATTAATCCTGACAAAAGCACCATGGCAGGTTGGAACTTCGACAGGATTACGGACACATAATGAAGATACAACACAACAGTGTAAAGTAAGTAACCCCAAAATGGGAAGCACACAAAGACACACAGACACACAGACACAACTGGAGCAGACCAAAGTCTTCAGAGACACACAAAGAGAAGTTAGTCAAAGACAAAATATAATACAGTATGTTAGCAATATGGTTACTGCAGCATGTACATGTTTTGCTAGTGCTGATCAGCCTTCATTTCAAGCTCACTCAGACATTTCCTCATCTCAGGATGATTCCTGCACAGTGCTTGAGAAACAATTAGTTGGAATTTAATTTAAAGTAAATCTCCATTTTGTCTTGTACCCAAAGAGGAATGGGACGTTGTTTGATTTTCAGTTTCCTCTTCAACCGTGGCAGCTGTTAGTGACGGTCTCATTCATTTTGGGTTGTTCTTCAGAGAGACCGAAGCAACACTTTGTCTTAACGTTGTTTTGGTCCTCCGGAGATTATTTCCTTTGAACATCTCATTGTCGGACATCTCTGTTACCTGTGATCGTTTACTGGCGCATTGGAACATTTGCATAATTGCATCCTTGGGAAGTGGAAATTGACCAGTAACAAAGGCCAGTGTCACACTCTAATGTGTTGCTTCTGCCAAAAATACGGCACCTGTTCCTTGGCTCTAAGAAAACGTCTGTTTTCTTGACGTCATGGATGCAATCAATGTGGTCATTTCAGAAACCGTAGATATTGCTTAGAAGACGTTGCTCTGGGGTGCGTCTTTATCAGAAATGCTCAGGAGTCACTTTTAATGCAGTGTTATTCCAATATTTTGTGCATTCCACGTCTTCAAAAAAGATTTTCTGCACAGGGAACCAATCTTCTGTAATCGTTGACGTTGCCTTCTTCTTTAGTAAGTTCTTCTTTTTTTTTGCTAGTGATTTGAGTCTTCAAATGAGGATTTCAGGTGGCGACAGCTGCAATACAAACCTTTGAAATGCCTAAAAAGATGGGGCGTCCATCATTCTGCACTCACCCGCCTGCCCAGCGGCAGTTGGCTCGGTCACCTTTGACTTCTTCGACATCTTGCCGTCTTCCCCAAGCGCTGCTGATTCACAAGGCTCTGAAGAAGAATGCAGAGGTTAAGAAAGGGGAAGTCTGCAGAGTAGGCACACGTCACAGCTTTATTCAGTCATTCTCTTTTATAAAGGTTCAAGCAGAGGCCACTGCACACAGTGAAACATTTATTCCAAATCTTTGGAGGAAAGTGGTTTCAAAGTAGTGTAGACTTTTCCTTTCAATCCCTGCAGTTGCTGTGAGCAGTCAGTAAGAGGCAGCAACCAGTGTCATTTACAGTAACTGCAGGCCTTATCGTGGGGGTAAACATCTATCTTAGGAATCCTCTCCAGGAATGTGTTCATTAAGCAAGGTAGTTCAAGATGCCTCTGCTACTGCTAAAGTGTTCCTGTGCTTAATATTATCTGATTTATTTTACAGTTAAAAAAAATGAATATATTTCATGGAATGTCAGATTTTAATCTGCCTTTTCACCGGCTTTAGACAAAACAGCAGCTAAGCCCCGTCTTTCACCAACCTTCCACTTCTCTGTTCACTTGATTTAAATATTTCTGATGTGGGTAACTCAAGGATTTACATTATTCTTTCAATGGAACCGGATTACCACCCTTAAATCTGATTTTGGTGAGTTTTACATCAAAGAAAAAACAAAATAGTATGGCATATGACACTTATAGGCATCAACTGACTAATATGACACTTGTTTAAGTGCGAGCCACAGCTCATCTTTGTCATTAAAAGGTCACATGCGTCACTTTATATCATTATTACTTTGCAGTTGAGTTGATTTTATTCCCAGAAAAACAACAATAGGTGAGTCCTGTTTGAGCTTTGCTTTTAATGCTGTGTGTATGGTATTATTACTATTATTATTATTATTTTATAACATTATAATTATATTGCTTACTTTGGCAGTTATGAATAATGCAAATCAGTCATGTTCACCTCACCTCTATTCACCTCATAATCCTACGTGTTGATCCCACCTGTCTATTTGGCAATGTTTTTTTTTAAATTATATTTATTTTAACATTGATGCTCTGTCTGTTTCTCTGAACATTAAAAGCCCATGGTGCATTTTCAAATTTCAAGTGTTTCTTTTATAACCTTTAAATATTCATGAAATACAAAATGAATTGACCTTCTGCATATTTTATTCATTTATAAGACCGACTTTAGAGGAAGGAACACAATTGTCCAGAAACTGTAATGTGTGGTTTCACGCTCAAATGTTTCCCCTCACATTTCAAATGTACTCTGGCGTCTCATTGAAAAATAGTTGTGAAGTCAGTATTTTATTTCTACTTGTACACAAACAGCAGCATATGTTCGGAGAGGTTCTGTGCTCCAGCAGTAATCTTGGCTCTTGGTGTTTCTTCAAATTGAACCGCTCATCACATATGGTAAAAGCAAAACAGCCTGAAACAGGAGTCACTTTGGCAGACGGCCCTTTGCATTAAATGAAACCCACTCCTCGTCCCCTCTCACTGGAGAGCTTGCCATTTTAGCTGATTACATTTATAGTGCTGAGGCTCTTGTATGTTTTAAAGAAACCTGACTGGTGGTGGGGCATTAGAGACAAAATAACATAGATCTGGAACATGTTTCCCAATCACTGTTTCTCAGATTTGAAAGATTTGTGCTGCAGGCTGCATTACAGTAAAATCTTCTGTCACCAAGCTCAGAAATAGAGACTGCTCATCTGAAATGTTGGATGACTGTAGCAGAGAGGGTTTATTTATACCTCGGGCTGTTGTAAATAGAGATTGGAGGACATGTGATGATTGTATTGTGATTAAAAACACACACACAATCATTTGAGCTTGCCAACATACAATCCAAGTCATTTTTTTTTCATTTTTCAAGTCATCCCCATACCTTGTGATTCATAAATATTAAAATATAAAAAAAAAATCATAAAATCATAAAATGTTGACTAAAGAGAAATGTTGACATGGAATGTTCATATCGTTTCATGCACAGCTGTAAATAACAACTGCTTTTCACACAGGATGTTCATGTCCTAATTAAAATGGGTCGAATCCTCTAGTATCTTGGCAGTTTGTCACATGACTGGATTTGCATCATTCTTCGCTGATACAGTATGAACTGAACGATCAGTGAGTGCATCTTGTGCGTGGCCTCGTCGCGCACGATTAAACCCTGTGGTGTTTGTAATTCCATATCTTTCCATATGCGTCATTTGACATCATTTAAAGTTGACCTCTTCTCATGTTAACGCCATGAAATGACTTGAAAGATGTCGTGCCGTGGAGTCTTTTGAAATATAAGGGGATATGGGAGATGCAGGGCTGCAGACAAACAAATTACAACTAATGTGCCACTACTTCGTGACATGTCTGACATGTCAGCTCCCCCCACACACACACACACAGATGACTGCACGACTGACTACATACTCTTGAAAATGTCATTTCATCACGTCTCCTCAACTCACTGAGTGTTCAACGGAGAAAGTGTCTTCAGCTGTGTAACTCATGCAGAAATAGGCCTGATGACAAGGCCCTTTGGTGACAAATGAGCACTAATGCTGCTATTTGAACCTCCCAATTACATTGCACCTTTGATGAATTGTTGTAAGAGAGCTGACAAGTCCGGGAATTCACTGTAGTTTGTTGAGAGTTGCGTGAGAAAATGCTTCGGCTTGTTATGTAACTTTATTCTCTTGAGCCTTTCCCGATTGGTCGGGCTCTTCCCGATCTATGAAGTGCAATCGCATTGAAGGTAATTGCGTTCTGTGAAAATGCACTTTGCATGTGCACATCGTGAGAAAGAATCAGCGTGAGAACACAACAGCTACAGCTTGAGCAGTGTCAACCACAAGCCCTGTGTGCTTCTTTAATGTAAAAACAAAACTCACTTTCTGCCAAACGTACAACCCACTCCCTCCTTGCAAATCTCAGTATCTCAGGCTACATTGATTTGATACCTCCATCTAAAGTTAGTCATCAGCCAGCAACCTCACAGCACTGACCTCACTGCTATGATCCAGCTCTCTCCCTCCATTTAAAACAATGACATTCAAACTCAGAAGCCTGCATACTTTACTAAAATCATTATGAACACCAAATGACTCTCCTCCATGTCACTTAATCCTGCACAGTTTAATGTACACATGTACATTATTAATGTGATAACTCACTTTAATTTGATCAACTGAAATCAGAGAGCACATAAAACCCTATTTACTGTTAGTCCCTTTATTACTCTTCAAGTGCTGCACACTCGGCTCTCTGTAGAGGACAATGTCACGTCATTCACATGTGCTAGTATGATTTAGGTTTTTACTGTGATACGCCCACTGCACCTGCTTACACTGTGCGATGTTGCACGTTGCAGCTACCACTGATACATGTTTGCAGGCACTGACGGAGAAGCCATAAAGGCCGACTTTAGTCCATGTTTCAGCTCTGAATAAACACATTTCGTCTCATTCAGCCTCCTAATTTGAGGGCCACCTACCTGCTCACAGTCCTCAGTTCTCGCAGCTCTGTTCCCTGTCGGGCAGCAGTCTGGTCACACTGTGCCTTCCTCTGATTTTTTTTTTTTTTTTTCCCCAACGTAATAGAGTCTTCCACCAGTGTCCAAGTGTCGGTGCTTGATGCTCCTTTACTGCCCAGACCTGGTGGCTGCCAAAAGCTTCAGACTTTTTTTGTATCTGGGGAGACTCCAAAGACATTGGAGGCTGAGTGGGCGGTGAAGCAGTGGTGGGGGGGTGGGGGCAGATGAAGTGACACTCATGAAGATTAGAGTTTGTTTTGAAAGCCTTCAATGTTGACGAGTTCAAATGCTTAGACAGACAGGCAGAGAACAGCGGTCAGGTATTCTCTCAGTCCACCTCAGTGCTACAGTAACGGTCAACCACAACAAATAGGACATTTGAAAGTACAAACTGAAGGTGTCTGCTTTGAGGATGCCATTGGCAACAGCAAACACTAGAATGAAAATAGACTTCATATGGCTCACACGTTTCGCAGATGGATGCAGCTATGCCACTGTCAAAAGTTCAAGGCTGCAGCCCTTAAACACCTTCGGCCCGTCTCTTACACGCACGACAATAGCCTTCCAGTTGCATGTCTTGTGAAGGGTTTTTATTTTGAAGCGCATGTAAAAGTTGCCAGCCGCTATTTACGGAGAGGCTGAAATAAAGAGGTGATGTGTGGGTGCGTCACATTGTCCTCCTCCCGTGGAAGAGTCGTGCCAAACGCACAGCAGCTGCTCCATCAAACATCTGAAACCCGATCACGAGTATCAATAATAATACACATAATATAGCAAAGAAATATCGAGCATTAAAGCACCCTAAAGTGAATTTATTTACAAAAATAAGTAGAACTGTATGTATGCTGTATAACATAGATTACTAACAGGATGATTAGTTTATAACAACCCCAATTAATAAGCAGTTGAAGATGGATGAATGGCTATTCTGACTGTTATGTGTGTACCACACAACAGTCGTAATGACTGCATAAACCTTTCTTGCGCAAACTGTAAAACCTGTGAACTTTGCACCCGGCAAACGACAACAACCATAAACCTGTCAGACTTAAACAAATATACCTTCAGACTCGAGGAGGTCTGGAAATCTATTTCTGTCGGCCAGTATTCAGTGTACAGTACATGTATCTGTGCATAGATCAGCGCTTACATCATCTTTTAATGTTAAATATAACTCTGGGGTTTTTGTTACTTACTGAACTGCGATGGGAGTTCCATAATAATCCAGTACAATCATGCATTTGTGCCCGACATGATTTTAGGCGTCATATAAAGCACTTAACATTGACACATACATAGTGTACATGTTCACAAGCTACTTAAGTGGCTCAGTGGATTACTTAACATGACATTGGGGGATACGTAACACCACACACTTTATTGGCCATAGGTTTATCAGATGTCGTCTGGTTTCGCTGGTTAATTATTAAAACCGTAGTTAGTATTAACATGTATTAACAATATTATAGTGAAAAACCCAATGGTTCCAGTACTGTGGAAAATAATATGCGTCAGCTGATCAGGTTAAGAGGAGAGAAACAATTAACCATAACTAACTGTAACATTGACCTAATGATTTTCAAAGTATATACTGTGACAGATTGAATATAGTTTTTAAAAATAAAGCCCACACAGGCTGACCAAAGACATGCAATGATCAAAACCTCATTAATAAATGAATTTATCTTTTATTGTCTTTTATGTATTTATGAAATGCATTCATTATTGTTGATATTTGATGTTATTTCACTTCATCACCTATTTCTAATCCTATTTTGTGTATTGTCACTTTGTCTGTATATTTTCCTTGTCACTTTGTCTCCTACCTCCTACTACTTTTTTGTTTCTGTAAGGAATTCATTTCCCTGACAATGAATCAATAAAGTCTAGTCTTGACTTAAATATGATTTATATCCACGCAGGACAGACAGCGTTGATGACAAATAAGGATCGATCTGATCTGAAATGACTATTATTTTAACCAGAAAGTTAAACAAAATTACATGATTGCAACTCAAAATTAAAGAAAAAAACTATTACCTAGAAATAATAAAGTGCACTTAAAATAAAATGACGACTCTCAGCCTTACCTCATGATTCCCTCCGTTCTCTCGTGGCTCGTTCAGTTTGCTGTTGGCACATTTTGTGGCTGGCTGCATCATCACCCTTGATGGATGCTCTCATCACTCTCACACTGTGATTCTTTGCACTGCGTAATGAAAACGACACGCTCGTCCTTGTTCTCCCTCATGTGCTGTCACTGTTTTGCAGAATAAAGCTTTTAGGTGTCTGTGTACAGTGAAGACTTCTCTAAATTCCTTGACCTGGATGTCACTTGGCTCCTTAGGACTGTCTGTGTCTGATAATGGTCAGTCTCATAATTCACACTGCACCTCCTCTGGTTCTCTGTAACCTTCATTTACTTTCCATATCCAGACATTTTCTTCAATATTCAAGTACTTTCTTTCTGTCTGTTCCCTCAAACACTGACTCACCTCACTTCTCAGTCGTTAATTACTGCTTCATTACTCTAAGTGTTTGTATGTGATATTTGACTGTGAAACTTCCTTTGGTCTTTGTGAAATGTCTTTTCTTTCTCTTCTTTTGTGTGTTGAGATAATGAAAAGGTTCAATCTTCCACAGCCCCACACCAATAATTTCAATCATTTTAATAGTAACAAAAACGGATCCATTTTGTGTTTCTTTCATCATCATGGATACTATTGTGCAGCTTCAGGGAGTGCACCATGAGATCAGGAAGGGCATGCCCCCAAAACCTAAGAGTCAAGTGGATGATGAGGTCAAACCATGTGTCTGATTTATGGCTGTGTAAGCTTTGCTTTGCTGATGCACTCCGGTCAGAGGTCAGCTCACAGCAGCATGCATAAATAAACCAAGAGGTTCTTTAATATTTTTGGTTGGGAAAATGCAAATGTATGCAATGTTTTTGTTATACTTTCTTTGAATGCTGCATTTCCTAAGCAGCACTAAAGTTGTAGCACTTCACAGACAACGTCACCTGGATCTCACAGTACACTGGCACAGACACATGTTATGTAATGTAATGACGACATCAAATTAAGAAAGTGCCGATCCGCTTCGCAGAGCCCAGGAAAACAATACAACACTATTTTCTCAGCAGTGGCTGAACTGTTTGTTCTGAAACTTTAGGGTTTCATAAACGAGGTAATGACGCAGATACACACACAAACGCAGCGTTAATTGGAGCTTCCGGTCCTTTAAATATGCTTCTTCTTCAACTGTGCTGTGACAATGCTGTCAGTAACTTGTATTAAGGTTTAGGCACAAAAAAGCCCCCAAACAAGCCAGGAGCTTATCATCATTTTGAGTCACAAAATGTTCTCCTTAAAAAGACGTAGCAGTTTTTTGATGTTTGGTATGAAACTGTGGTCTGCTGCTTGGTGAAGGCTCCGCCATGTTTCACTGCACTAACGCCTCTATTTAAATGTTGATATCACACTGAAAACAATTTGCCCTTAACTCAGCATACAGCTGTGACACTTCCCATATGTCACATTTTCAATTTCTAACTTTCTAACTTTTAACTTCTAAACTTTGCTTTATTAGCAGCTGGTGTTAAAAATCTGGCCCTTTTTTTTTTTTTTTGCGACCCCCAAACCGCGATGTTGACATGAATAAAACCTTTTTCCACCTTCTCAGTCTGCACACAACTGACCAGTGAGCTGGAGGAGATGAATAAACCTCTTACGTATAATTCTCACTTCTCTGACTCTAAATAGACACTCATCTTGTCGCCGTCATGGACTAAACAGTGTGGAAAAGTCAATTATTGCCTACTTTGCAATGAGTTCTTTGCAGGAACTGTATAAGAAGACATTGACTGGGGTCATCTTCATGAAGAAGTTGCATACTGATGTGAAGTCAATGGGAATATTCTCCATGTGTTTGTCTGTGAGACATAAGCTCAGCCAGTTAGTGCAGCATATTTTGTCATGTTAGTTTAACTGTGGGTGTAGAAGGCTTTACACATCACGTTATCACTGTGAGCAGTGATGCAGTGTAGAGCATGCTGTTCAGAAGTGAAGTTACTGAACGTACCTGGGGGAGTGAAATCTAAAAACATCGAACACAATGTTGACGTGTGAACAAAAAACTCTTAGAATTGAATGCAGTGGATGTGAAAGTAGCAAATTCAAACCACTCAGTCTGTTGTGCAGTTTTAGCTTTTCCACTGGGGCTGAACGCATTTTTACATCATTATTCTCATTTTCATAAACAAAAGAAAACTAATTTAAATGGATTAATGTGTGATATATGTGCAGCTCTTCAGTCTGTAGAATAAGATGTGTAATAATAATTCATCTAAAATTATATTTTGACACGTTTCGGCTTGAAAAAATTGTAGTAAGTTGTTTTGTGATTTCGATAACATTTCGATCAATTGTTCAGCACTATTTTCCACTATTAAATAAAAAAGGTCACAGATTTTGAGTAACTAGCAATATTTTTTTGCCACTGAAGTCGTATGAAATATGAAATGTAGCAGATTAGAGTGTGTGTTAGTGTTTCAAAATGGAAAAAGCCTACTCAAGTGAATTGTAAAACTGTGCCTAATTAAAAACAGCCTGTCTAGTTACTTTTAAATGACTATTACTGACCTACAGGAGTATTCTCAGCCATAAACACCTCCGTCTGTATGTATGGTCTATAGAAGGCTGTGGCAGGGCACAGATGGATGAGCAGACCCGTGTGGCAGATACAGTCCTCCTACGTTGAATTGACAAATTAGCAGGAATGTTAAATGTCACATTGTGGTGTGATGCTGTCATAAGAGTCTGAGCGAGAGACATCCTGTCAACACACCTCACCAAGCTACATTAGGATTTAGGATTAAGGCGTTCATTTAATTGAAGTGGGTGTGAGCATGGGTGTAATTCCTTAAAAGAGCAGCCACACTGTTGAACTCGCACAATTTCACTGATTGATCAGAGACAAACAGGCAATGTGTGTGTATTAATGTGTGATGGGTGTTCATGTCTTGTACGTGACAGTATGGATTAACTAAGCACATGTTTTTTAACTCAGGCAGCTCACAGTCGGTGATGGTGGTCCTGAGCACGGATGAGGGTCAGCTCAGGGCTCACAGTTGAATTTGACCTCGCCTGACCCGTCAGGACTGCGTTCTATATTTAGAACATATTTGAGCCATTGTGGCCACAACCGTCATAAACATTAAAGCTGTTAAATTGTTAGAATGAGGTGATACATGAGTTCATTTATTTATTTATTTGCTTGTTTAGTATTTGCCCTCAACACTGCTGCTTTGAGTGACATTGGTTGATTCAGGGAGATGCTATACCAATCGATTTTTGTTCAATTTGAGGTCTTCCTCATACCAGACCGCTTAAGATTTTAGAAGGGCTCACTCAGCTTGCTCGAGTCACGACTAGCTGCCATTTCAGCGTGGAGAGACGTGTGGGTCGAGGTGAGCGTGGCCTCCCTGGAATCCTCTGTTGATCATGTGGTTTGGCTGCCGAGGGAGGGAAACTGAGATGTCTCTATTTTCAGCCGTGGTAAGATTGGCCTCATTTCTTCACACCACTGTTAAAAAGGGAAGATATCATTGCATAAAACTTTTGCTTCTTTATGGCACTTTTCTTTTCACACCTTTGCTAAATCACACTTTTCCCTCTGACGTTCTTCTTTCCCCTTGCACGTCTCTTTTTCTTGACTGCAGTGAAAAGCCAGTAGCTGTTGCTGTCATGCTACACTCAGGACTCATAAAGGCACCACCTGTTGCTGGCGCATGCAGTGACGCTTAACTTGGAATACTGCAAACTTGGCACTACCCACTTTTTTTTTTTTTTTTACTCCCCCACCCGAGTATCCATTTACTGGTGATGTTTTTGTAATTAGTACTCCTTAAACCACAGAAGGGCTTGTTTTTTTTGGAAGTTTTATAAACTGTTCATTTTACTCCAGGCTGCACCATCTTACTCGGTTGTACAGTACACCACCACCACCACTGCCTGCTTGAAGCATATTGCTGTAATTTTAGCAGAAAATGTCAAGTATATTCATTTTTTATTGACATCATTAACAAAAAGTGCAGATCCCAGTCTCCTTTACTGATAATACCACTTGTAGCAACACCTTTAGATAATATTATTCACCTGTTGGAGAACAGATTGATTCAAACACAGAGTTCCACTGTTTTGTTTCCTGTTTTGTTTTATTTTAACCACGAGTTGTGTAATATATAAATATAATTAGAAACAGCAGCATACTCTACATCCATCTTCCAGCTGTTACATCACTACATTATTTATTTCTTATGGAAAGAACAGCTGGGTGTTTGTTTTTTTTTACCGTGTGAAAATAAGGAGATGATGAGAGCTGAAATTTGACGTCTTAAATTGATTTCTACTGTATTACTTTACCGTGTGTTATCAGCACAATTAGCCCTCACTGAATCAAAATGTATGTGGACTGTAATGATGATGATGATGATGATGTCATTTAGTGATATAAGGTTTTAAATGTGCAGGAGGCTGAAGTATATTTCTGTGACTTTGAAGTTTGAATTTAACTTTCACCGCTCTTGCAAAAGTGCACATTCATCGAAAGTAATATCCTAAGTGAAATCTGTGAAAGTAATTATAGTGAATTGTGGCTGTTTCTGTCAACATTGGCAGGTTTACAAAGAGCAGTTTATCTAAAATACTGTGCTCAAAAGTAATTGCATGTGGACACTTCCCATGTTCAAACTGGCATTAATTGTACACTCTGTTTCCCCGCGTCAGTGATCATTGTGGTACATATGGTTGTAATTATATATATTGCTATCTTCAAGTATATTGTACAAGGCTTTTCACTGAAAAGCCAACATCCAGCTGTTTTATACCCAGATGTTATGCTGTCGCAATCACAGCTGTGATGACATTTCATGGACTGGTGGAATTATGTTGCACCCGGGTCACACTAATGGAAGTTGCACATCAATCCATTATCTTTAGTGTTTCTCCTTATTGCAGGAAGAGCTGGAACCAATCCCAGCATTTGGTGGGAGGTAGGGGAGTGCCCAAGACATGTAACAGGGCCAACATACAGAGACAAACAACCATTTATGCTCACGCTCACGCCGCAGTTTAGAATCTCCAAATAATCTGACCCCGATCTGCATATCTTTGAACTGTGGAAGGAAGTATGGAGAGAAACCACTTGAGTCAGGATTCCAAACAAGGACCTTTTTGACATGAGGGAATTGTACTAACCACAACACCACTGTGCTAACAACACAGAGGTCGCAGCCACTTCCCCCCCCCCTGTCCCGTCCTACACAGCAGATGATGGATAATTCACTGGTCCAAAGGGTCTGACCCATTTGAACCTGACTCCTCTGCAACAGCTAAGGTCAAGGTCAAATGTATTTGCAGTATAAAGAAGCCCCAAAGTGCTTTGCATTCTTAACTGAGAGTTTAAAGCAAGCAATAAAATACAATAAGGAAAGTCACCATATGGAATTCATATATATATATATATATATATATATATATATATATTTATACAATAAATAAAAGCTCAACTGGTATTAAACACCAAAGCCTGTCAACGTTTGAGCTGCCACTGTGTTCCTGCGTGGACAGCCTCCGTTTGTTTTGAAGTGCCAGCATTTCTATGAGATGCGGTGACAGTTTTCCGGATGCCTCCAAGCGAGTCAAGATAATCCTTGAAATTGTCCATCAAAGTGAGACACATTTGACTATTTCAACATCTGGGATATGTCCATATGTCCTATTATTGACTAAATTGTGAGGTTTCGTGGCAATTCACCAACCAGCACATGGGAAGTTTATGTGTCAGTTTCAACCAGAAGAGAAAAACAATAGATTTAATTGTATGTATAATTAGTTCCACAGAAGTGTGGAACTAAATATGACACTGTAAAGCATTTATTTTTTTATATATATATATAAGATATTTTTCACTGTGAAGAAATGTGATATAGGCTTTTATAACTGTGTGGGTTGTGAATTAGTGAGCAAAGAGGCCTTGTATTTTATCATATTACAAATTACATCATTAGAGTTTTCTGTGGAATTTTTCTATGTCCCTCTCTTCAGTAGTCTTTAGTCCAAATGGCTAGTAGTGGGCATATTGCACGCATTGTTTTCTTTTCTTTTCTATACATTTACAGCTGTGGAAATAGTAATACAAATGAGGAAATGTATCTATAACGTATAAATAGGTTAACATGTTGATGCAGACACGGTATATTGAACCAGAGGAACCAGAAGAAATCATCCTGGTAATTAGCATTTAATATCAGCTCGACATTTATCTAAATTTACGCAACAGAACTATACCATGTTTGTGTTTTGTTCATAATAACTTTATTAACCATAGCAAAGTGTTTTTGTTTTTTTTTACTTGAGTGTTTCACTGTTAGTAGAAAAGATCATTCTGTGGATGTGTGTCAGAAGGAACCAAAGGCGACGTCAGGATTGGGAAACATCGATCTCTATACGGCCTCATCCATCACCTGATACTATGACCCGTCATCCAAACTGTACAAGTCATTGATCGAACTGCATTTCAGAGATTGGACACGCCCATGGGTGTTTGTTAAAAGCAAAATATTGTGAAGGGAAAGAAGTGATTGTTGCTTTTATCCAGAGCAAATTCAGTCCGTCGCTCGGTTACAGTCCATCTGCAGGAGGGCGAGGACCCGATGCATATTCTGGTGTCTGTGGCCTGTGTGTGGCCAGCAGGGTTTAAAATAGTTCCCAGGAAACTCGATCAGTGCTGAGCATCAATAAAAACCCCGCAGATCACATTTCTACACGGTGTTAGAATGAGGACAAGACATGATGGTCCTTATAAAACAACACTGTGCGTGTAGAAAGTAAATCATATAAGATGATTCATTTCTGTTGTTTTCAGTTAAAATTTCACCCTAGACAGAAACACTATTGATCGCCTGTCATGTTGTGTGTACTATTATTACACTGTGTCGACTAATGCCACTAGATGTCATTGTTACACCTTATTGTGTTGCACCACCCACCAAGTCCTCCCTCAGTGCAGGGGATGAGCTTCATACATTAACAAATATCCAGCCCTGCATCACGCTGGTCAGAATTTATAGAGCCTGAGTCACAGTGTGGTTTTGAGATCGTGATCCCATTGTGTTGATGGTTTGGTGTGACTATGAAGCATCGATCGAAGCATGAAATACACTTGGATGATAAGTGGTCTCTTGGAATATGTATATTCATAAACGGAAAGATTTCCATTTCTTAATGGCCATCCATTTCCTTGCAGGCAAACAGCAGTGCGTTAAGAGTAGAGAGGGAAAATTGGATTGCTCTTCCAGAGAGGGGAAGCATTTTTTACTCTGTTCTAACCTTTCACTGAGGGCAAACACGCAGCACGTTTGGTGCTCTGTGTTTTTTATACCACTATATAACAAACTAGGGGTCGCTTTGGAAATATTGTAATTACTAGCTGTCACACGCTATTTATATTTGTCTCCATAATTCAAATCAATTAGTTTTGTCAATTAACATTTTTTTGAAAACCCCTTTCTATAGTAAAGGCTTAGATACAGACTGATTTAAGATTTTTTTGTATATTCATTTATTAATGTATTATTTTATGACACAAAAATACAGAGGTAAATGAGAGGTAACATGCTATGCGTTTTGTTGATGATTATCCTTGAAAATGATCCTATGAAAGGCAAGATGTGTGTTATTTATCCCAAAGAAGGCCTTCTCGTAACCTCTACTGGTCAGGGAATCTTGTTAACTGTCCCAGACTGTCTATACCACTGCACTCCACTGCACTTTGCAGCAATGCTGCTTCTATAAATGGTAGAATATCTTCTGAGCAAAAACAAGCATACAAACAATGTATTCATCATGGCAGACATAATATTATGACAATTGTGCAATTACAGCACAATTTATTGTATGTATTTGGGCATAACATTCACTTGCTCCCGACTTCAATGAAGTTAAGTCAGGCCCATTATATAATTCACTTAATGAAGAAAAATAATGAAAACATAGATAATGTTTGCAAAACGTTCAAGAACTAAAACTGGTTTCAGTCCAGGCCTGATGCAGAAGAAGCCAGGTGCCAAATAATGACCGTCCTCACCAAAAATCTTCCATACCTCCATCTGTATCTACCATTTAACCTTTGATGGTGGCAGTCCCAATCCGCGCTGGTGATGCACGTCCTGGACAAGTCACAGCCAGTGTACAGACTAACATCCATTCAGTGCACTTCCACTCACATCTGCGGACAATTTAAAGTGAATTTATGAGATGCGTGTCCCTGCTTGAATGCTGACTATTAGACAAACGTGTAGGCAATCCGACATTACCTTGCAGCGTCAGAGAACCTTTTATCTCTCATGTTCATCTTGGCATATTTACATATTTACTCATAAGCGCGAAACAGCGTTTATACTTAGCTGACGGGGGAAATAAAACCAAGGCAAAATGCAACAAAATGGCACGAAAACAAACCAAAGATGAGTAAATCATTGAAGACAAGTCAGTGAATCTTTCACTTACATGAACAATAACCGCAGACAGCAATATCAGGCCTGTGACACTGCAACTGTCTTAAATATGATAAATAAAACGCTTACATTAATGCCACATTACCATCACGTTTTTTTTTTTTTTTTTACGTGGTTCTCCACCATTCGAGGTTTGACTGACACTTTTTTAATTACAGTATATGTTGCTTTGCCCTTTCCTGCAGTTGTTTAACGCTTCTGGCTGGAGAATGAGCTGCACCAGCTGTTTATCATGTTGAATTCCCTAATACCCATAACTGCCAAAGGATGGAAAGTGCAATCATTTGCAAATTCTGGTGAATATTATCTGTGAAAGTGGTTCAAATTTGTGCTACATTTAGATGGAAACCTGGCCAGTAATGGGTACGTTCTGTAAATCTGTATATTATGGGATTAAAACACATCTATTTTTTGCTCATTTGGTTCATTGCTGTAATTAAAGCCACGTGTTTGGAAATAGATACCGTGTTAGAATGTACTGTGGCGATGGATGTAAATAGAATAGAACATACATCACATGTTACAACCTACATTAAACATTGTATTCTGTTTTTCCCCACCTCCGTTTTCCCTTTTCTTTGCTTGTTGGTCTGTCTGATACCTAACTGGCCTGACAGACTACCTCAAACCACCTCTGAATCATGCCACAGCTTTTTGGTATATATCACAGCCGACCCTAAGTACCAACGAATAAGCCCAGGCGAAGTAGTCATTCATCATGTGATGCTTTGCTGTTATTTATCTTCCTGTCATAGTGACCATAACTCTTCCTCATAGTAGCCGTTTGAACACTGCAGTGTTCCCAGGGACAGGGGTGATAACTCTGATGTAATAATGGTTCTCTGTGCAGCCATGATGACAGGCGAGCCCCCCTTGTAGAAATATATTTTTAATAAAACACACTTCCTTAATAAAGATTTTTGTCTCGGCTGGAAGCATCATGTGAGAGAAATCTTAGGAGACTGAAATCCGTGCACCCACCCCCCTCAACTCTGACCTATGTTGAATCATTTGCTGTCCAGTCGTGCTCGGGGGAAAAGTGTCTCATTTACCCCTGGAAGTCATATCTGGGCCTCACGGTGCCAGAGGTCATCCTCGTACGCGACTCTCAGCATTTTCTTGTGAGGTTTTAATAATGGTAGTAATTTTGTTTTGATTGAAATATCTCCACAATTAGAGCTCCACAGGATCCCTAGAAAAAAAGAGTTGATCATTGAGTAGGGCTGCAACTAATGACTATTTTGAGAGTCAACTCATCTCGGTTTTTAAGCTCCTCTCATCACATAAGCAAACACAGAAGCACTCATTTCATATGCATCCTCACCATATCTGAAACACTCTGATGAACACCACTGATGGGGACACAATTGTGTTTATGCTCCCTCTCTCTTTTAGACTATAGACTTGACCAATAATGCAACATTTATCCTGACTACTCTACCCTAAAAGAGAAGGATTTGTTATGACTTAGAAATCCCAAGGCTTTATTATGCAGCTAGCACTTACAGTGTCACTCTAATGATACCCAGTATGGGTCCGTCTTTTAGACAGTGCCTCTGTCTCTGTGGTGTAGTGGTTAGCACTCTCGCCTTGCAGCGAGAAGACCCGGGTTTGAGCCCTGGTTGGAACAAGGGCCTTTCTGCATGGAGTTTGCATGTTCTCCCCATGTGTGCGTGGGTTCCCTCCGGGTTCTCCGGCTTGCTCCCACAGTCCAAAAACATGCAATGTGGCGATAGGTAAATTGACCATAGGAGTGAGTGTGAGAGTGAATGGTTGTTTGTCTGTCTCTGTATGTGGCCCTGCGATGGACTGGCGAACTGTCCAGGGTGTACCCCGCCTATCGCCCGATGTAGCTGAGATTGGCACAGCACCCCCCGCGACCCTCTGGCGGAGGATAAAGTGGTAGATGATGACTGACTGACTAATATGAGCCACTTTTATTGTCAAGTAAGTAAAAAAAAAAGCCCTGATACCAACTGGATGGATTTACTGTACATGAAATATGGTGTGTGATATGATCTGATACTGACATCCCCTTCAGAGCTGCTATTTACTCTCATGACAATGATAATTCTAACAGATTGTAAGCCTTGTAAACACATTTCCACCATATTGCGTGATATAATTGTCATTATGAGCAAGGAAAGCTTTTCACATTTATCTCAAAGCACAGCTTTTCTTGCAGTATCCTAGCATGACTGTAGATACCTATCCTACACCCAATTCAAAGTGGTGCCAAGTGCAGCACAGTTGTAATGTTCGTGTCTCACATTGTCGTTGTTTCAATAGCAAATACACACGAGCGCTAATGGATGTGTTGGTGTTTAAAATTGTGGTACATCGCCATCTGTGTCAGTAGAAAATGAATGCAACTGACTCTTAAAAACCTGCTCTGAAGTCAAGGACTTTCTCTCACTTCATTTCAAGCTCATATGGTCAAGATATTATTGGGAACATACTCTGCTTGTTTCATGCACATGTGATCTGCTCGCACACTTGTCATTCACACACAAGCAAATCCGTCTCCTTTGTGGAGAAATGTTCCAATTCCTTTTTTTTTTTTTCGAATTTCACCTTTTTCTTGATGTCATACCGAAAAGAAAGTCAATTATTTTAACCATATTTTAATTCTGCAGCTAAACCTTTCTTTCCTAAGTAAACAACTCAAGCAGTCTCTTAGCATTTAAATAAAAAGAGAGGTATGCACATGAGTAACTCCACTAGTTTTATATTTACCAAACTCAACATTCTGCAGCATCAATCCCACCAAACAACCTCTGCATTGGGAAATAGCAGTCATCATTTAGGCTAATATCTCAAAGGTCCCTATCTCAGGCTTTGCTTAACTCTGAACACCATTCATCTGCCTGCAGCTGATGAGCTGTCTGATAAGCCTCAGGGTAATGGCCCTGTGAGATACTTCCCCCCATCTCTGCCTCTTGGAATGGATCAGGTGAAGAAAAGGGCAATTGGAATCGAAATGAGAAATCTGACGGCCTTGCGTTACTTGACCCCTTCGAGCCATTCAGACACTGTTAGTGTCGTCGTCTGGTAGCATAGACCATCGTAGGCAGGTTTTTGCAAGGCTCAAATAGCCGTAACGGGCTCTAGAGTGTGATCAAAAATCTTTGGAGTGCGACTACATTTTTTCTTTGGTCGCACTGTTGCACTTAACAGTTTATCATACATTGATCAGTGCTCTGTGACAGCAAAAGGTCTCTAACTCTTTCTCTCTCTCTTACACACACAATTAGCTGATTCGTTTGCCACTTATCTCCACACATAGCCCGTGTGTCCTATAAGAACGTGATGTTCATGATATTTTTCTTCTACGAGTGTCTAGATTTGTATGTTCGCTAGATAGCATTAGCTTGTTAGCACCCTTCTTTATTGGTAAACCCAGACATGGCACACTATTGACATGATCTCCTTCCCAGTTTATTATTTCAGCAGTCATGCACTGTCACCATTGTAAGTGAACCAGGTCCGGTTTGACCGCAGCAAGATGCCGTGTGTGTGCGCTGGTGTGGGGTGGAGGTGATTGACAGTATACTCACTACAGTAGACCACACTACACCACACTATAGTATAGTAGTATTCATTATATAGTGGAGTAGTTCCATATTTTCAAAAGTGTTTGTTAGTTTGTGTGCCGTCTTATATTCACCATATATTCACTACAAAACAGTCAGAATTGTGTGTGTTAGTGTGCACTCACACTAAGTTTGTGCTTCTACAGCAGACAAATGTCAAAAAGGCAACCCTTTAAAATTGTGTCGCTGAAGGCGGTGAATCGGGTGATTTGGGTGCACCTATATTTTGTACATGGAAAAAGTTTGCGCACCAATGCAAAGATTTAGTCTGGGGCCATGCCGTAATAGTAATAATGATGATAATAATAATAACAATAACTTTATTTATAGAGCACTTTCAATCAAAGTGCTTTACAATTAGAAAAAAAACACATTCACATCAAAACATACACAATAACAAATACAGTACAAAATAAAGCACATCTCACAGTAATGAAGGCCTCAGAGATGATGCCTGACTCAAGATCCATACACCAAAAAAACAAGCGAGTCTTGAGCTTCGCTTTAAATACATCAGCTGAACATGCCCGTCTGTTCCAACCTGAATCTGAACATACCAACTCAGATTCAGAACATATTTCATCCTCTTCAAATGAAGCCTCCTTTTTTTGTGTGATGGATTACCATTGTAAGCACATAATAAATAGAGCTTGTGGGAGAATTTAGAAACAAGGGGGGAAAAAAATCATTCGCATGCTGAGTATTATACGAGGAACAGAATTGCTCATTTTACGTTTCCTGCTGTCTCTGCTGTTTCTGACCTTGAAAACAGCCAGTGAGGAAGAAAGAAATCAACAATGTTTGTGCAGTCGATCACCTTCCATCATAACAACCATTCATCCTCTGGCCTCTAAAACTGTATGCTGTGTATTGAACAAGAAATTACAGCAAATAACAGCAAAAAAGTCAGTGAGTGGAAAAACAAACAAACATATACAGTATACGTGTATAGAGTTTGAGTAAAAATAACTTTCCCCAATATATTTCACATCCACATTGCTTCAGTGTGTGAGTGACAAGTGTAACCCCAAGGTTGAAGGGGGAGCAGATATTACACTATTGTAGACAGCAGTGAATAGGTTATCGCTCCAGGTTCTCCACTTGTCACACTGTGAGCTGAGGGGCTTCACCTATTTTGAACTCCTCAAGCTATACAGCAAAGAAAAGAAGAAGAGGTTTAGCATTAATCAAGACACTCCCGGGATACCAGTGGATAATTCCCCCGCAGAAAGTGATGCTGGTATTTGCTCTCCTGCTATGAATGATAGTCAGTGTCAGGGCCAGGGTGGGACTCATTTTCAGCCCTGGATTTCCATGGCTCAGACCAGCCTACTTAAATCCAAAACATTTTACTGGATATATTTGACTTGCTTTAGTAGTTCGTAAATACTTTCATCCTGTATTTTATCAAAATTCAAAAATAAACGTCCATTGATTATCACAGAATCACTGTATCATGATATTATTGGTATTGTGGACCATATATCGTAGCGTATCATATCGCATTGTAGCATATCGCATCGCATTGTATCTTATCATATCATATCGTATCGTATCACATTGTATGGTATTGTATGGCATTGTATCGCATCGCGTCATATCGTATCACATTGTATCATATCGTATTATTTCGTTTTGCGAGGTACCCTGTGAATCCACCCCCATCATCAAGTGGTTAATATTAGGGCTTGGCATTGTTTTGAATGTTTTCCCAGCTTTGATATTTGGCTCCAACATGTTTATGATGCCCAGATGAACAATATAATATGTTTTCTGCCTGTAATCATTCCACTCAATCATATTAGCCAACAAGAGATCTCTTGCTGATTAGCTCCCAGACATGTAGCATATAGAGCTGTAACTAATGATTATTTTCATAATCGATTCATCTGTTGATTATTTTCTCAATGAAACGAGTAATTGTTTGGTCCATAAAATGTCAGAAAACCTGGAAATGATTATGATGTTCTCGAATGTATTGTTTTGTCCACAAACCAAAATGATTCTGTTGTTAATGATTTCTGTGTTATATGGAGCAAAGAAACCAGAAAATATTCACATTTAAGAAGCTGAAACAATCAGAAATCTTCAGCTTCAAACGGATTATCAAAATAGTTGACAATTTATTTAGTAATCGATTTATAAACGGTTAATCGTGTAATTGTTTCAGCTCTAGTAGCATACAATCAATAGTTCCTTCCAGGAGCAAAAAATACAGTATTTCCCAATGTTTAACCAAAGTTAAACTAGAGATTGTGTTTTAAAAGACATACAGCTTAAGATATAATTTTTCTTTTCTTTCTTTCAACATAGAACTTGCACGAGCTTGTGGTATCATAGTGCACAGGACACTGTCCGTTGTGGTGCAACTGAGTGTCCTATGTACAGTACTGTGAGGGTGTGGCTAGCCAGCTGCTCAGCAGCAGATAGAAAACCTCAGCTGAGGGTCATAAGTACAGCTGAGTGGCTCAGTGGCTGCTCCCTGCCTTCTTTAAATGACATTGTAGGCTTCTAGTGCCTCAGCAGAGCCACAAAAACAGTAAGAGACCCTTTCCTGGTCACAGCTTTTACACTCTGCTGTCCTTAGAAAAATGGCAAAGAGGTACCGTAACCTGCACGAAAAGACAAATGAACAGCGTCTCTCACAAGACCATCAGAACCTGAAGGACATGCACATATAATAATAACTTATTATATAACTGTTTTCTCAAAAATATATTATTGAATGTAATTAGTATTTCCTGACATGTATGTATTTATATGTATATATGTATAAAAATATACATATACTGTATATATATGTAATATATATGTAAGATCCACAGCAAATTTTTATCGTCATGCACAATAATAATAATAAAGGCTTTCTATTCCATTCTAACCATAACTGTGAATATTGTCCCACATTTGAGAATGTTTTGGGGACCTATTCATCAATAAATATTTGTTCAAGCATATTCCCGTAATGTGAAAATAAGAAATCAATATTTTAAATAAATGTTTTTTTGGTCAAATGATCAAAGCAGCCACTCAGTGTTGTCTTACTCTTATTTCGTCAGTATTTTATGCACTACTTACTTCTCTGTCCAATTATACAGCCATAATTATATGTTGAAGTGTAACATGATATATACTTCCAGTACAGCAGAATGTGTATATACCTCATTATTATAGCCTGTCACACAATCTCCTGTCACAGCGTTCAAGCTGTCAAAATAATGTTCTTTTTTTTTTCAATGGTGGCTTTGAGCTCCTCATCATCTGTGACGCCGGTCATTCTTGGCTGATTGACAGATGATTTGGTCCCTGCTGTTTTCTGTGGTGAATGTTGGGAAATACTGTCAGTTAAGTTCATTGAAGTTTTCACTTGGCAGGGATTTATTTTCTCTATGGCAACAGAACATGCCAACCGGCTGACGAAAAATGAACGATGGTAATGAAGACACTGGATCGACTCATTTCATTGAAGAAGAATTGGTAATTGTCTTATAGCACCTGCCTTAGTATTTGTTTCATGCGCATACTCACAATCAATATGCACTCAATATATTTAAGGAAAACTAGTTGTTTTGAATAATGTCTTGGCGACTATCTGAAGAAGAATTAGTTTCTTGAGGAAACTGCCTATTTTGTGGCATGTGGTGTAGACAGCGGTTACGTGCGCCAACAAGTCTCTATTAACAACGATCTGTTGATAGAGCGCAGGTAAATTAAAAAACCAATAGCCAAGGCATTTTGGTAATTGTGTTTCATCTGTGCTGCTCTCCACATATCTGCTGGCAATTAAAGTCTGCTCACATGAGATTGGCCAATCTAGAAATGGGAACCCAAAATGGTTCAGGTCCCAAGATCCTGTCCTTCATCGACAGAGGGATAGTATTTAGGACATGTGTGTAGTAATTCAATTATTTAGTACATATTATTCTAATATGACCATTTGGTCACAGGTCTTGTCATCAGTAATTACCACCTCTGTTTTCTAATTGCCAGAACAGTTAAACTAATGCAACAAGCTCAAAGAGGTTTTAATTTGTCAAACTTCACATGGCAGAACAAACAAAATCACTACAGGCATCCTGTGTGGGCCTTCATCAAGAACAATTTTCAAGGAAAGGGACAACATTACTCATTTACCTCACCTGCCCATTTACTTCATGACTCATGATGTCCATCTGATGAGATTCATTCACTCAGCTGTATGTGCAGGATGGAGGTGTATCTTTATTTTGCGCTGTGGGTTTTCTTCACTCATTAGAGCAGCTTGAAAGGAGTTTGTCAGCTTCAAGGACTCATGATTGTACTGAAACAAAAGCAGCAGGGAGGCTCTCCGTAGAGCCCACAGGCAGTGCACTAAATTATCCGAACACCTGCAGGCTGTTAAAGTGATCTACTTCACCCAAAGCCTCTGCAGTATGAAAACATCTACACGCCGTCGACCTGAGAGGTGTCTGTTGAGATCGTTTGAGTTTTTCACAGGGAAGCAAATATTTTCACTATAGCAGCGTTATCTGTGTCCCCACCTTTCATCTACATTATATGCCCCCAAATACCCACAATTAAACCATAATAATTTTAAATATGTCACACTGCTCACAAGCAAATATGAGTGTTCATCACCCAGGCACAAAAAGATCTCCCTCATACCAAATCTGCTTCCACTCTCACTCTGTGCACTAAACCAGTCACCATCATGTGCCCATCATATAAAGTGAACCTGGCCCAAAGCTTTTGCCTCTTTTCACACTGGTTCGTGATGATTTGGTTATGAACAAGTTATTAAATAATTAGGGAGCACAACGTCAGCGACAAGATAAAGTAATGACAGGCCAGTAAACTGAGAAATTATGTCCATTTTGGATTATACTAAATCTTGTAATTAACATCCACCACCAACTGTTCTGAGCCAGTGCTGGAAATATAATGGCCTTTATATAACAGACAGCAAAAGGGGGTTGATTGTAGTATATGAGCTTGGGATGGGGACCAAACTTGGTACTTTTAATCGTTCTAAATGAATTATGTTGGTGCTGCCGAGCACCAATTTAGGTGGAATAAATTGGTGTAATTTGTAATCCATAATCTCTAATTGGACAGTGACAAAGCATTGAGACTATTGGCTGTTTTACACCATAGTAGAAGCCTGATGCACAGTTTATCAACTGTCTTGCAATTAGTGTGTTGTCAGTGATTCGGATGTGTCAGGTCTTGCCAGAGAGTATGTTGTAGCGGCAGAAAAAGACGAGAGGGAAGAGAAGAAGACCTCCAACATTCATTTTATTTGGCCTCTGAACATAATATACATCTGTGCTTTCTTGACAGATATATCTGATGCTACATCTAATGCAAACCCCAGAAGGTCGTATATTGGCAGCACAATTTTCAAGACCAAAACAGTGTTAGGTTGTTACACCATACTATGGTGAGCGGCGGGGGCCACAGTGATTATCTATGCTGTCTCGACTTTGAAACATAAGCAGAGCACATCTGTGGACTTCTTTCCTTGAGTTTGAGTTGATTTGCTTGGCTTTTACAGAACATGTCGTCCTGAGTTGTCACTGGGATTATCTGCAAAGCTTCACAATCTGATTCGGCTCTTTTGAAATACTGAAGATTGTTGCCCTTTATGTTTGTAACATACACTGGCTTAAAGATGAGAACAGTAAATTCTGCAGTGCATCAGGATAAACATGTTTTTTTCAGGATTTTTCTTTATTTTTCATGGTTTTTAGGGCTGATTTACTGTGTTAATCAGTGAGCTTTAGAGGTGTTGACAACGTCACTATTTTGTAGCTTTGTACGTAATCATGAGCAATGTTAAAACTTTCATTTATCACCCAGAAAGAAAGGTTCCAAACATAAAAAAAAAAAATGTTTTTTTGAAAACAGTTTAAAACAGACGTTATTGAGCACACAACATAGTCATCTCTATGAGGGCATCACTTTTTGGTTTAAGGAGAAAAGGGAAACTACAAGATGAATTTCCATCAAATATAATGCAAAAGTGGGTCACACAGTGGTACAGTGACTAGCATTGTTGCCTTACAGCAAGAAGATCACTGGTTCAGATCCTGGTTGGACTGAGGGCCTTTCTGTGTGTTGGATTCTCTCCATGTTCTCCAACTTCGTCCCACTGTTTAGGCTAAGAATGATTGTACTTATCTACATGTTGGCTCTGTGAAGTTCTGGTGACATGTCCAGGGTGTGCCCCGCCTCTCACCCTATGTCAGCTGGGACTGGCTCCAGCCTCCCTGTGACTGTCATGTGGAAAATCAATTGGTAGAAAATGGATGGATGGTGCAGTCTCCCACAATGAAATATATTATTTGTTTTTGTCAGTTTGTGTGCTGGGACTCATTGTCTAGGATTTCCCAAACAAATCATGATAATCCCTCAGACACTATGCAGATGGTAGATGATAATTAGGCGCCTGAAATATGTCACTTTTATGAGCATTTGGCTCTTGCTGTAGGAGTGTTGTGCTCAGCGCAGAAACCAGATTGCGGCCTCTTATTCCTCACAGAATCTGTAATCTATGAAAAAAAAAAATATTTTGATCAGCAATTAATCACTTTGAGTGTTTTAATAATGAAAAAAAAATGTTTTCAGCTTGTTAGATGTGAGTATTTTCTGGTGTCTTTGCTGCATATAACAAAGGTACCATTAAAACTGAATCATTTTGGTTTGTAGGATTAACATTAATTGAAATAATAATTAACCGGTAAATAATTGTGAGTTGCAGCCCTAATTGACACATCAGTGAGGATCGGTGTGGTTAAGATCTTCAGCCTCTGACTAATCACCTGTTACTGTTTCTCGATTGATGCAGGATTTCTGGTTTTATATCTATTACTCACCTTTGTCCAGTGTATTCTCCCATGTGAAAAAAAGGACATTTTATGTCTTTGATCATTTTGTCATTGGGATGATTTGAAGCCTTGCGGTGACAAATGTGAGAGAGTGAGAGGAAGAGGAACTTTGTGGCGTTGTGTACTCTTCGTCATTGTAACTACTAGTTACATTTTTGTGAACGTCACCTTTTAGACATTTTTAGTGTCTCTCATAGTATTTTAGTGTTTAATATAGTATAATTGTAAATATATTAATATCATGTAATATAATAGATATTTGTAAGTATGAGTAAAGTTAAGCATGTATTAAGGTCTAGGTCTCACATACAAAAAAGATTCCCATCTCACTGTGACTTCCCAGTAAGATTAAGGTTAAATACAAACAAATTAAAAGAAAATGATGCAGGTAAAGACACAGGAGGTGCATTTCTTCATAGCCCATGTTGTGTTGTGTCATGAACACAAATGAAAACTGGTGAAATATATTCCCTTTGTTGTTTAATATATGGAATAACACACTTCCACTCTGTTGTTGCAAATCACTTTTTTTCCTCTGTCCCAGTGGCCAAGAGAATAACAAATAAGGAAAGCAAGCTTCACAGGGGACCAATATAAACAACTGTGTTGTTTTACTGTTGTCATTACACTGTGCAATCAGTTGTTACAATAAAAAATTTAAGACAAAATCTTGTCCATTTGAGCTTTAATCTCATTATAAAGTTGAACAGTCAATGTGGTAGATGGGTGAATCACACAGAGTTAATCCCCCAGATGTAAATCTGTGCATTTGTGTTGCTAATCAGCCACAATGGATAAATATTATTCTGAGGAAACAAAGTCTTATAAACCAACAAGTGTTGCTCAGTGTTGACCACAATTGTTGCAGTGTGAGTGTTCATATCCAGAGGGCAGAGCCAACTTTTATAAGTGGTGCTTCATTAAGTAAAGGGATTTCTTCTTCTACATCTTGTGCTTTGTCTGAACATGCATGACTGTGTGAGCCTCCATAGTCTCTGTGACCAGACATCCTTCTCCACTCGTAAATGTGGACTGCTGGTGTCATCCGCAGTGTCACCGTGGTAAGGGAGGGGCTTGAATGGCTCGCCATAAATCCTGATTTTCAACGGCTTCAGGGATTGAGTTCACTCTATCTAGACTTGACCTACTTCTTGGCAAAGTCCACACAAAGTTATTGTACAATCCCCTGTGGGAAAAATAGACAAATGTGTCTTCCCCAAGTACTCATTGTCCATCATGTGGTTTCATTAGTTATAATACACTCAACACAGTCACTACTCAAATCTAGACTCACATCCTCATCTATTACTGTGTTGTTGTAAGAGTAACTTACTCCATGTCCTCACATGGAGTTACATTGCACCAATTCTCATAGTTTTGGTCCCAACTGAAATTTTGGAGCTAAAAACATAAAGAAATAGCACCCTGGTTGTTGTTGTGTTGCCAGAGGGTCCTTTAAATGAAAGGTCCCTTGTGTTGGGATCTATGTGTTTGTACAAGTTGACTTTTTCTTTGGACTTTTCTATTAAAAATACAACTAGACAGGCATGTAGGATTGTTTGGCCTTGGAGGAGCTGAGTGCTTCTCTAGATTTGCCACCCCAAAACACATGCTTGACATTTCAACTGCTACTCATTTTTTCATTAGATTCTTGGAGATTCACTTATAAATACCAATTTTGCATAAAGTGTGCCTCAGAATTATTGCAAGGAACTTTTAAAGTGAGCAACGTGCATATGATGAATGGCCTGGATTGATATAGCACTTGCAATTCAAACAAGTACTTGACGTTTTGTGTCTCATTCACCCACTTACGTACACATTTAATCAGCGCTATCACAGGAACCAGAGATCCAA
This sequence comes from Solea solea, assembly GCF_958295425.1. NCBI lineage: Eukaryota > Metazoa > Chordata > Actinopteri > Pleuronectiformes > Soleidae > Solea > Solea solea. Next base: position 11,241,840 of record NC_081139.1, on the reverse strand, counting down.
TCACTAACATTCTCATTATTGACCTACAGTACATTCCCTCTGGAAACACAGTAGCCCATAAACCCATCACTGGCTCAATTGGAAACACGTCTGTCTCAGTTATTCAAATCAGTCCAATTCAATCATATATATATTTTTTTGTGTTCCACCAATCATTTGTTATCTCAAGGTAATTTATATTTAAGGTCAAGTTCTGCCAATATTAAAAATACTAATACTGCAAATCCTACCATGAGTGTTTGGCAACAGATGAGATTAAAGACAGAAGAAACAACAAACAAGGTAGACAGTGTATGAGGAGGACATCCACAAATATCTTAACTGACCTTTTCTTTGACTAAATTTAAAACAGGCCTTTAGAGATGCGGCAGGGAGGTTTGCATCCATTGATTTGAGACTTATTACACTGTCACAGCTCTCTGTCCTGAGCTCCTCCTCACCAGATGAGCATGGACAAGCATACTTGTGTCTTACCGAAGAGAAAACATGAGGCAATCTCTTCATTTCCGAAAACAGCCGTTGTTGACACTTGATTAATTGCATTTAATTAGAGCTGCAACTAACGATTATTTTAATAATCGATTAATCTGTCGATTATTTTCTCGGTTAATCGATTAATCGTTTGGTCTATAAAATATCAGAAAACCTGAAAAAATGTTGATCGGTGTTCGTCAAACATGGAAATGATGATGTTCTCAAATGTCTTGTTTTGTCCACAAACCAAAATGATTCACTTTTAATGATTTCTGTGTTATCCAGAGCAAAGTGATGAAGAAAATATTCACATTTAAGAAGCTTAAACAATCAGAAATCTTGTTTTAATCAAATAAAAAACCTTTAAACCGATTATCGATTATCAAAATAGTTGTTGATTAATTTAGTAATCGATTAATAATCAATTAATCGATTAATCGTTTCAGCTCTACATTTAATGTACCAGATTTGGTTATGAGATTAAAGCTCAAATAATCCTTACCATTAAAATCCCTCATAAGTACTTGGACGCCTGGCCATTACACCGACAAGGACTGTAATGACGTATTCAAATGCAGTACTTTAATATGGAGTTGTTCCCCCTTTTGCAGCTATAACAGCTTCCACTCTTCTTAGTAGACTTTCCTCAAGATTTTGAAGTGTTTCCATGGGAATTTTGACCTCATTCATTCTGTAGAGCATTTATGAGGTCAGGCATGTTGGACGAGGAGACCTGGCTCACAATCTCTGTTCCAGTTCATCCCAAAGGTGCTCGATGGGGTTGTGGTCAGGTCTCTGTGCGGGGCAGTCAAGTTCTTCCACACCAAACTCCTCAAACCATGTCTTTATAGTTCTTGCTTTGTGCTGTGGGGCTCAGTCATGTTGGAATAGAAAAGGTCCTTTCTCAAACTGTTGCCACAAAGTTGGAAGCATAGCATTGTCCAAAAATGTCTTGGTATGCTGAAGTGTGAAGATTGCCGTTCACTGGAGATGAGGGGCAGAGAGCCCAAAGCCCGATTGAAACATGTGAATTCAATACTTAAGAGGTGTGGCCAAATACTTGTGTCCTTTTTTTATTCTATCCTAGTGATTGAATGGTTTTGTCACCTGCATTTGGTGTTTCTTAAGTTTATTTTGAAAGAAAGTTTTTTTTTTTTGCCACCAGCTGCAGCTGTTTTCACTGCTCAGCAGAAGCAGAAAGATATGAAAAGAATGATAGATGTTCAGAAAGAGCTCGGCTATCAATGCAAAAGAGCCAGTCAGCAGTATTACACTTAAAATAATAATAATACTACCTACTACCTTACTACCTACCTTAATTTGTTGAGTTTTAGCTCCCGTGAGGTTATCTAATCACCTGTGTTGTAAAATGAGACTTATCAGTTGTGTCGTGGCTGTAATAATAAAAGCAGAACTGGCCATCAATCGATGTCAAAAAATAAAGAGGTATTTGTGCTTTCAGTGTAGAGAAAGGCATCCAAATTCAGGTCGAGAAGAATTTCGCTAGTTTGCTTTTTAATCAACGTTTATTGAATATTTTTATGTCCGTGCCACTACATTTCCATAGTCCATGGTCAGAGAAGAGAGTGTACACACAGTGAGTGGAAACTTTTTAAATATTTGTAGTGGGCAGGGAGAAAGTGTGTGCAGGTGCTAGTGCAATAATACAATCTGTGGACATTCTTATAGGTTCAGCAGACGTACGAACATAAAGCTTTAACAACCACAACAGCATCTATGTTTGTCTTTCGTCAACAGATTTTTATTTGAGCTTCTATTTTTATTTTAACTTCTGGAATTGTAACAGCTCCTTAGACTGCAGGTGTGATAAATTACAGGAATGTGAATACTACTACTGGTACTGCTAATAATAATAATAACTCATTGTTTCTGTAATTGAACATTGAGGCATACAAATGTGTTTTAATTTGCTTAATTAATAATAAGTTAATCATTAACTTAAAGAAGTCATAGGTGCTGCTATCTTCTTACAGCTTCTCCCTTTGGCGGTCACCTTCCCAACATCCATAAACCTTCTCTGTGGTCTTCCTCTTCTCCTCCTACACGGTAGCTCCCTCTTCAACATCCTTCGTCCAACACAGTCACTGTCCCTCCTCTGCACGTGACCAGAACATCTCAACCTTTCCTTGCTCACTTCATTTACAAACCGTTCAACACGAGCTGTCTCTCAGCCGGTGTATTCTTTTCATCACGGCTGCTCATCACCAATGGATGTCTTTAGCCCACACAAGATGTGTTTGTTTAAACGGTTAAATTAGAGCTTGAAGCTGGTGCCAGAGCAATTTTTTTGGGAATCAGCACAATCCTCTGGCGGATTCATTATCTGGAGAGGACAGCGCATTAGCTGCTGGAATATTTCAGTCAGAAGAACTCATTGTGTCCCAAGATATGATAAAAACAAATTAATATGTGAACTAGAGGTGGGGCAAAATCATCATCTATCATCATCCCTTGCACCAAATATTGATATTTTAATTTAGAAACTGTAGTGCTCTAAACAGATTTATATCAATTTGACTCGCAGGGTAACAACTTCATCTCTCTTCCTGGTTATCGCAGGAATGGGGACAACACTAATTAAAGTTAACTGGCTGAAGAAGATGTTGGCAAAGTGATAATAGTAGACAGCCGTGAGACGAATGTAACTGGGGCATTTTGTATTCTTCATTTAGGCAGATGTCAATATATATCTTGATGTGTTTCTGTCGCCCAATCACCTGACTGTCGTGGGTCGAGCTTTGGTACCCTAAGGGAAGGGTACTGAAAAATGGAACAGTTGGGGCGGGTTATTTTGTTACCATTCCTAATGGAAACACAAAAAAACACATACTGTACCGAAATAAACCGTTCCACTCAGTGGAAACGTGCCATCACAGTTCATATATATATTTTGTAGTAGTTGTAAATAAAGTCATCATATTTTTCTACTACAATAGTGTTACTCCTACTTGCAGTAGCATGTCATCATTTAATTCTGTAAAATCCAGATCCTTGAAGTGAAACAGAGCATCATAATGTTCTTGATGTTGGCAGAGCTTAGAGGAGAAAATAGGATGGCGCATATTGCCAATGAATGAAAGCAGTATTGGTGAGTGAGAATGAGACTCCCTGGCTGTGGTGTACAGGGCTCTGTATTCCACTGTCACAGTCTTTCCCAGTCCTTGTTAGGATGGCCTAGTTTCATTGAACCCACCTCCTCACACTTGATATTTTTTTTTGTTCCTCCCTAAGGGAAACATGTTACCCACGTGTCTCTCCTCAACCAAGGGATCTCTATATACAGCTCGTGTCTGGTTCCTCTACTTCCCTTGGGCTCAATTAAAGACGACGTCCTCCAGTGGACAACTGTGATGATTGCTAGCTGTGTGTTATGCACAAGCCACAATGTTCTCCTTAAAACCACCACCATGGAGATGAGGCGTCTTTGTCTGACATCTTTGTCTGCCATGGGCGACAGCTACATGTTGTTCATGATGACAGAAGCAGACAACAACGTGAGAGACAAATTAAATCTGAGTCAGGGAAAGTTATGATGAGAAAGTGATGACAAAAGCAGGACACTCTTATATCTAACAAAGTAGATATATGAGTGTCCCCCGATGTATCCGTATTGTTATTACCAAGCTACTGACTATAGAAATACACTGGTATTAACATAATATTTCTCACATATTACTATATGATTACCACAATATAAGTATTAATGTCAAGTGTTTGTGTGGAATTGTTCAGGGAATCGAAATAAATGACAGCCAAACATTTCACACAATACCAAATAATAATAATGATCAAGTGCTTGCTGATTTTGTCTGTATTTTTATTCCAAATAACTTCAAATTAAAAGGCCAAAACAATGCTGAATTGTTGTGTCACAGAGCTTCATCGTTGTCCAAACCTGTTAAGCAGCCCCATTCTTGCCTTTGGTGACATGTAGCCTTATTATGAATAACGTGTTTTACTTTGGATTCTTTTGTCCTGCCGCTGCTTTAAAATACTAACACGTGCAATTTTAACTCATCCGTAGCTAAGCATAATGCTCTTTTGAGCGATGTGTGCTGAAATCATTAGCGGCGCCATGTTTTGGGGATATTAAATGATATCTATATTTTTTTTTGTTTTTGTTTATGTTTACATTGTCAATAAACTTGACTGAGACACAGTCAAGACAACTTGACTGTTGGTCTGTGTTGAGACCCAGACCAACATTGGGTCGAGTGTGGTCTTTTCACTGAATGTTTTGAGTCTCTGTGAAAGAAAAAAAGATGATGTCAGTTGCTGTAAGAACGTTTAAAGAGTGATTTATTGTCATTTTTTGCAATTGGGTTGTTTGCTCATGTGGATATAAATGATGTGGCATTATCGACCCCTGGAATTTGATGTTTCTGCACCCCTTACTGGTAAAAATATAACTATAAATAAACGGAGCTATATGACATACGTGCGTGAACGATGTGGTCTGGACTGGACTATCTAAACATCGTTCCATTTGATTTTGCATTAACTGTGAGGTATTCATGAGGCACTGTCTCCTAGCAACATAGTATTAGCGCTGTGTACTGTATAAGCTGCAGCACCATGTATCTGATCATTTGTCACTATCAGAAACTAAAGGTGAATGAAAATGTAATTGAATATGGGGGAGAAAAAAAAAATATGGGGCTATGATTCTTTTAAACACACCGGCATCATGAGCGCTGTCATGGTTTATAGTAAACTGCTTTACTATTCCGTCTGTATTTCTCCTTTTTCATACATTTAGCTTGATATGCATAGTCTTACTCCTCTCTCTCTCTCCCTCTCTGTCTGTCCACAGTGAATTGTTGATGCGTCAGAGTCTCTTCTTGTGTAAAATCTTGCCTATAGATTGGGTTCAAACCCCCCACTTTCTGTGTGGAGCCTTTTTATGATTGTATACGATTTCTGCACAGCCGAGAGAGCTCAGTCAAAGACCTCTGAAGGAACATCCCCGCGCTGCATCTCTCTCAAACCTGCTGTGTGTAGGTGCGTGGTTGTGCTCATTCTGTCACCTGAGGGCAGTTGTATTGTATTGTATTATCATCAGCTCTGTGGGGGGAAAGGACTGTGAATTTTATTTGCTCATCTATTTAGACTCCAAGAAGGATTTGTCTTAGCTTTTTCTGCTGAAGAGAGCTTTTGACTCAGTTTCCATCCTCTGCAATGAGCTCCCCTTCAAATGGGGTAATGCAGTGAAATTGAGTTTTAATTACAGGAACCAAATGAAATTACTGTTCCAGAGCTTCCACTGTTCAACGTTTACACTTTATAGGCTCATAGACATGATTCAGTTGTCTTCGAAAAGTGCACCAAGATCATTTCAAGAACATGCGGGAGGATTAATAATTGCTCTGTGATCCACTGCTGTGACAGGCTTTGTGTTTGATATTTCCAACAGCCAGGTGAGCAGTGTTTGAATTAATTTACTCCACTAATCTCAAGCTGCTGTCATTGTCAGTGATCTCATTGGAATGAGCTGAAGTCTACATTCAGGTGGAAGGCGTTTTTTTCTTGCTATTGTTGTTCACGTCATCAATAACACGGAGCAGTTAAAGGCCCATGTTACTGTGTCATTAGTTCTTAAAAGTCACTAGCCTGTGTAGCTAAATCCTCTTAACCACTGTCTTTGTTTCTCTCTGTTTGCAATTACGCAGTTGAGTAGATTGCACTCGGCCTCTCAATAGACTTATCATTCTGAATGCTCACAGAAAATTGTGTTGATGATGAATGTGTTTTTGACAACAGGCTGCGGGACAGTATCTCAAGTTGTATTGAAGAGTGCTGCTTTTAGACTAGGATGCACTGAAGCAAAGAGAGGCCAGCTGTTGACAAACAATGTGCAGCTTACTTCCAGACAGTAACATCCCCTCCATTTAAAAAAAAAAAAAAAAAAAAATCAAATACTTGTGAAGTCAGAGTCAGATTTAGTATAGCATGTCAAAAACAAACAAACTAAAGACAGAAAACAAAGTTATACATATTGGGGATAATGCAGCCTTTCGTAACAGGTAGGTTCACTGAGTTTGTTTTGTTTCAAGTGACCAGGAACGAAGCATTGTGGGGTTTTTTTGCTAGGTGGGTGGAAGCTGTCACACTGTTGTCATAGTAACTCAGGCAGGTACTGTATGTGGGACACCTGTCCTTGTGAACTGATTTAAGAGTAAAAAAAAATGTTAACCTTATATGAAACAAGGACAGACAACGTGCACACACACACACACAGACACACCAAACACACTCACATGCCAATAGAGCACACCAACGCACTGACAGACAAGTGACAACCTCCTGTGTGACAGTGAGAGTAGCTTCAGCTCACTCTCACTGTGTCTCTACTGGCTCCAGTATGTTGGGATCGGGTCACGTTGGGACAGAAAAAAGCGCCTCACTCTAATGTAGACATGACCACAAAATGGCCAACTTAGGTTGGCACCAGGAGGCTTTTTTTTTGTAGATCTTGATATATTGAGTTTCAGATATCCCGGGTCAAACATACAGCGAGAGCTGTCTTTTTGAAATCTACCATCTCATATTGATATGTACCGCAGATGTGTAACAGACAGGGACTCTAATCAAAAACTCGAGTTTGGGGTCCGTTTGGACGACGTTGAGTCAAATTACAGCTTCCTGTGTCACAGTCTCCACAGTGAAGTATCCTCAAGGTTTTTGAACCTTTCTGACCAAATTCAAAGTGGATCAGGTCAGCCCTACGAGGAGAAGTGCATCAAAGAACATGTCATTTCGTCTTAAGGGCTGGCTTTTCATCAAAACATGTGAAGCTTGCGGAACATTCAGCCATGTACAAGCAAATGACAGTCATTTTGTGTTTTATGACAAAATTCAACATGGCATCGAGTCATTTTCAGCCCATTCTATCAAATCACTGGGAGGAGGTTGTTAAAGTGCACTCTCATAATTTATACTTTATAATATATATTTATACTTTATACTTTTAATTTAATCTTAAATGGTGGAGAGAAACTGGTGGCCTCGTCTCCTCCCTGCTGGAGCTGATTATGGCAGTTTGTAGGTCGTCAACTTGTCTGTGTTATTTATTGAAAACACATTGACTGACTAATTTGTTTAGTCAACACCTCACATCACAGTAGTGCCGTGCAGTGTCTCACACATTGATTTTATGACTTATTTTCCTTTTTAATGAATTGCATCTCCTCCACATATTTCCCAAATATGTTGTTTTGAGCTGTTGTAGTGTCAACTTAATTAGCTCAGACTATCATTTTCTAATGCTACCTCTTTGATATTGTGATCACATTTGTTGAAACAAAAAGTGAACCAGAGAGACTGCGACTGTGAAAACCCTTGTCGTCTCATGAGGCTAAACATTGGAGACACCTCATTCTGTCTCCGCCGTGTGAAGATGATATATACTCTGCTCTGCAAATTGCAATCATCTCATGCTTGTGCATGCATTTAGCAACCTTTGCATTGCAATAACTGTTATTTCCGAGCCTTTTGTGTAGCAGGCACACTGTATCAGGGAGGCATAGAGAAGATGAAAGATGCTTAGAGCTCGCTGCATGCGGAGGCTGCGGATTCAAGTCGTGGCTAACCATTAATTTAAAATAATTTCATGTTTCTCGCCACCAATTTTCTGTCCTTCCAGTGCTATTATCAGAGCAGTTAAAGCAGCGTGTTATTCAGAGGATGACAGCTATTGTCTTTCGTGTCTTTCATCTGGACTCGCAAGCATTATTTTAAAGTGAAGAAAATATTCTTATATCAGGAGTAAGATCAGAAAATAATCTGATATGTTCACTCGGAAATGCTGCCAATTGTTTATCCGTCTGTGTTTCATAATGCAGCAACATGTTGGGAATGTTTTGCCCTCACTTTTTGAAAAAAACTGAGGGCTTTTGCACAACAATGGCACAAAGAAACGCCATGAAACGGCATTGAGGTGAATTTAATCAAACCCTCCACAATTCACATTAAGCACAGTATGATTAAGCCACAAGAGTACCACAAGAAAAAAACTGTGTGGCCCCAATTCACTGGTATGATTGGCTGAGTATCAGAGTTATTTACAGCGCCTGTAATTGGTTTACATTTCCTGGACCTCTTGAAATACAAATGTGCCATGAAATGTGGCACTTATAAGTCAGTGCGCTTACATGCATGTTAAATGTCCGATTTTAGTCGTACTAAGACAACAATTTGGTTTCTTAATGTCATGTAAACACGTTAGTCGAGCTAGTCTTAGTCGGACTGAAGTCTAACTTGGCGGTAGGAGGAGATGATGTATAAACTGCAGTAGTGTTATCGGATATCATACTGCAACGGCGTCTTCCTTTGGACAACACAGCAACCACATGCACTTGTTTTTCTAATATAATCTGTTTTCCTTTTATTTGTCAGTTGCGTACATTTGTAACTGTGTAGAGTTTTTTGTATGTATTGCTGCCTATCTTGGCCAGAACTCCCTTAAAAAGAGGTTCTTGATCTCAGTGGGATTTCCCTGATTAAATAAAATGAATATCTACATGTCAAAATTAGCATGTACAGCAGGTACGAAACATACAGAGCCACAGCATGATCCATCTCACCGCTGTTTGTTTTTCTGTGACGTAAAGGTCAACGGGAAACTGATTTAATATGTACTAGCTTATAGAGAGATACAGATCTATAGATTTTCTCCACATTCCTCCACGTCTATTATCGGACTCGGCAAATTGTCTAATTGCTGCCGAGTGATTCAGGTTCTGGTCCAGCTAGGATGGTGTCTGGGTCCAGATCCGGACTGCAGTCTGCCTTTACCGACAACAACATGTTTTCTGATTGGTTAGATGTGTACCAGAGGTGCAAGTGAACAAAAACCAAACAAAACAATCTTTGTCTCTGATGTGAAAAGTTCACATCAGCTGGAGTAAAATAGATTAACATGCAAATAAACTGTCCAAAACAAAAAAAGTGTAAAGGCCTCAACTTTGCCTAAACTTCACAAACCTGAAAGCAGATGCTGACATTTTAAAACATTTTTAATAGAAATAAAACTTTTGTATAAAATAAAAACAAATGAAAGTAAAATAAACATGCTTCAGACACTTCATTAATTTTCATGACGTTTTACAAGTACATAGGTTGATAGCCAGGCACTGTATCTTTTTGTACATTTTCCCCATAGGATATGTCAGGACATAAAGCAGACATCATCAGTCTATTTAATAACATACATTAACTTGCCATTTAATTTGGTCAGCACTCACATTTTATTCAGCAACACAAATGGTGTTGAAAGTAATACAGAGGGAGGCATGAGGAGCGGCAGCATTGAATTCACAACACAAATGACCCCACAGTATTTTCCCCAAGACATTAGAAGGCTTTTATACTGCACAAAGCCGGCTATTAATCTGTTCAGTGAGTGGGGGGCTGATGGATTGGTATATTGTATACTTTTGCAAATTAGATTTTCATTTGTTGGAAAAACCTTACAACTTCCTGACACCTTCCTCATATCTGAAAGTGCCTGAGGAGGACATGTACCATAATGAATTTTCTCAGTGGCTGGTCCATTATGGATATCACCTCCAGGGGCATATTGCAAGATCCTCTCAAGGGCATGCTTCATCTTAATTCCTTTCCTAATATCCTTACGCCACATGTGACCGAGAGAGGAGCTGGTGGCAGTGATGGGAGGGTCATCCTGAATGACTGCTCGGAGGAAGCTCTCCTGGCTTTAAATGCTGTTTGTTTTAGCCAGGAGCTTCTGCTTTAATACACACACAGGTATGTTGAGGGCAGTGGCAGTCTTGGGTTAGCTGGTAATACAGATCATGGCCTCACTTAAGCACAGATAAACAATCACTCACTAGACCTTCACCATTGGAGAACAGTTGTTTTTTTTTTTTTTTTTTTTAACGCACAGAATAGGCTCAAGCCCAAACAATTGCTAACAACGCTGCAACTGAGTTTTAACGCATTCCAAAGATTTTTTTTTTTTGATTTTTTTTTGCTCTTCATTTTCACTTTTTTATTATTTTATTGTATTTATTTTTTAACAACACAACACAGGATGTTGAAACTGGCATGCTCAAAATCAGCGGAAATTGTCTTACGCGCGTCGTCATTCTTGTTGAGTGAACGGAAACTCGGAAAACAAGAAATAAAAACCCACGGTCGGGTACAGAGTTGTTGATCAACTCGTGAGATTTCAGAGACAACAAAAAAAAAGAAAAGAAAAAAGGAAATTAATAAAATCCTTCTTGGAAATCCATGGAGCACCTCTTCGTGCCTTTTTGGTGATGATCACTCCCCTTGTGATGCCTTGTGGATTTTAAGATTAATGGACAACATTGAGAGCACCTGAACATATCATTGATTACAGTTGAGTTGAAGTCAGTGCTGCTCAGGGAAACAGAGACGTCTTTGAAAGTGGGCATAGCTCAAATGTAAACACTCAAAAGGAAATCTCCATCCGTTCGTCTCCAGGTCTCTGCCATGCAAGTATTTTTCTTGTGTGTGTGTGTGTGTGTGAGAGTTTATATTCTAGTGAGGCAGACAGAAGATGGAACCTTTATTAATGTACTGTTTATCTGTTCTGGTCTTGTGTTTTTTGTCCATCCGTGCACCTCTTTGTGGTTTCTCCTCAGCTTGTCATGTCTTCGGGCAACATCTCCACCCATACAATGACACATCCATTCATCTTTCTCTCTCTTTTTTTTTTTTTTCCATTCTCAGCCGTGTGAAGTTCCAACTGCATGTTTTTTTTCCCTCTCTCCATCTGTCAGGGTGGAAATCCTGAATTATGATAAGAGCCTCTGTCTCTCAGATTAGATTCCATGGTTGCTGTAGCTGATGTAGGTTTGCTTTGTTGGGAATGCTGAAAGAGAAAAAATGAGAGTGGAGATTGAGCCGAGGTGAACTTAGGTGACCTTTCAGAGGGAGATCCGGATATGTGTTAGTCTGTGTGTGGCTCTGAGTAAGATGAATAACTGAACGTGTGTGTTCAGTTGCTGCCACAGTAATGACCCCTTTGCTCTCTGGCCATATTGCAATCTGTATAGATCCTGTTTTACATGCAGCAAATTGGGGGGGGGGGGGGCAAAGCACACTCCCCCTCCCCCACCTTATTTTCATTTTAGTATCCGACCTCTACTTGCCAGTTTGTCTCCCCAGACCGTGTTAGCTGGTCCGCTGAGGTGGAGCAGATAAATCCTGACATATTGCCACCAGATCTCTGCAGTCGTGGGTGGTGGCCCAGACAGGAATTTTTCAATTTCATCAAGCCATATATCCACACTGGCTATGACAATGACAAATGGTGCTTATTCAAATAGCCATGCGCTGTATGGCCCCTGCAAATGGTAACCCCATCAGAATAAATTGCTGCTAGCTATCAATTCTGTGTCTTTGCCTTCTTGCCACTTAAAGTAACAAAAGGCTCCATCAACCCTCGACAAAAAAAGCTTAAAGCCACATAGGCATTAATGCTGCACTGTTTAGCCATTGTGCTGGTGCCTCTCAGCAGCGTGCCATTGTTGCTGCAGTGCATTGTCGCACAGTTTATATTGATTTGTGCTTTTGTGTTAACAGTAAATATGGTCAGGTCTCTCTCTTTTTTTTTTTTTTTTTTCTTAAGTAAACATTTCTGTCTGCTGCTGGTTTGATGTGTGAGGAGTAAACAATTCTTCAAAATGTGCAAGAACAGGCTCAAGTCCTCATTAGTGTAGACCAGACGGAGGGTCGGTATCTCTGATGACAGACATGACCGATATAGGTCCCCCACCTGAGGGCCGAGCAGAGGAAGAATGGTTTGGACATTACACGAGCAATTTTCTGCTGACTCACATGCTGAACTCATCATTTACTTCACTTTAAATTCAGAGTCGCGGCTAAAGGTTTAACAGGTTGTCATACATTACTGATTTACACTGATATACAGTAGCCCAAATGTCCACATTTAAAAGCCGCAGCCAGCGAATATCTATCTTCAAATGATTAGTAGGTTAAGAAGTTGAATGACTTATGGTTTTACTCAATGATGTTGAAATTGAAAATGTATCAGTGACCTAAACCACATAAAAGTGTAATTGCTTAACTATATTTTTATTAGTCGGACACAAAATAGAACTAATTTGAAAACTGAGGTGTGATGTAATTTTCGCACAAAACTGTCCTGGCATCCAAAGCTATAAAAATGTACTATTGTGTAATTAAACGCAATCATTCATCGATAATTCCCAGTAATGTGACCAATTAAGTTTTAAACTCTGAGTTGTGAGTCTACATACACATTTTAAATGAGGTCACTTCAAGCCCACAGATGCTTTTTATGAAGCCTAAATGAAATTAGTGGGTACGCAAAATAAATAAATAATAAATAAAGAACACCATTCCCATCAAGAGCAATTAACACCATTCCCATGGCCAGTAGATTGTCTGCCCAGTATTTTTTCTTTCTTTCTTTCTTTCTTTCTGTCTGTCTTTCTTTCTTTCTTTTGTAAGACCCCTCACAAATATTAATGGTAATGATTTTGCTTTTTGAAATGATGCTCACAGCTAGAAGCGTGTGGTGTTCACCTGGATGTTTTGTTCCCACTAAAGCCGATTGCAGCCTATAGGCCGATAAAAAACCTGACTGAGTCCCTCGACCTGCTGATTTAACCCAGGATTAAATGTTTTTGGGAATGGGGTATAAGTATTGTCATACTCTGGATCCTGCCTTTGAAAAAAAATGTTTTAGAGACAGACAATGATAAAAAAAACAAAAGAAACGTGCCCCAGTGAAGGAAGAAAACCCTCTAACTGTTGGACTCAGTTAGAGGGATTTCTTTCTGTGTTCATTTGTGTTCTTACTTTGCGTTTCAAGGCTTTCACACAGCTCAGTCTTGGCTTCCCCGTTGGGTCTCAGTCCAGCCTTGGGGTTAAATTTGTTGGACATGGTTGCAGCAGTAACCACAGCCTTGAGGCTGCGTGTGCGCTTGGGCACATTCTGCTCCGGGTGGAAGAGAACCACGTAGACCTTTGGCATGTAGAGCAACCCGAGGGACACTGAAGCGCTCAGGCTCACCGAGATGGTCAGCGTGGTTGTTTGGATGTACATCTGCAAGAGGGGAAACACCAAACACACACAGCATGAACAGTTTAGCTCGTTTTCTTAGCTCCAGATTATACATATTTTTTCAATATTTGTGGCAGCCACAATGACAGCTGTTATGTGTTATTCAAATTAGAACATTCAGTGACCCATTTGTCGGCCAAGCTGTTGGTGAAGCAGTTTCTTGTCCAATATAGACGTTGAAACAGTTTCATGCGAGTGATGTAATTAAATTTGTTTTAATTCAGCATCTCATCTGCTCTCGTGGCTTGTGTGCTGAGCCAACAAAGGCCAGCTTGATTGTTTTGTTTTCACTCATTCTAATTCTAAAATGGCCGTCACATCAACTTGAACAAGAGTTTGCTGATGCACAAGAATTGTGTCCTATTGTGACTCGTAACACATAGAAAAAGGAAACAAGCTCATGAACATTTTACATGTGGCCATTCCCTATAAATCTTGGGGGAGGAATGACACCGGGTATTCTTCTCCCTCATTCCATTTTAATTATTTCTAATACTGCAGCAACTTAACGAGTCATCTTTGGAAAAACTTTAAAGACGCAATATAAAAGCTGGACTGGCCATCGGAGAGAAATGAACTTGAATATTCTGTCAGAGAGCTTTTACCGTACTGATACTACGGACTGAGACACATCCTCTCTGCATTCTCTGCAACAGGCCAGCTGACCTGCAGATGGCCTGACATGATAATATACTGCAGGTGCTAGAGTTATTTTATTTATTTTTTTGTTTAATCTCCCATCAAAGTCAGAACAAGCTTTGAGGCTCGCCCATTATTTTCTACCTTGTCATAACAGCAGTATCTTGTCATGTTGTTTCACACTCCAACCATAGGTCAGTGATTTAAGATAGTTGTCACTACTAACGTTAAAGTAAATCCAGTATGGACACAAACACTTATGTGTGGTTATATTTGTTGACAGTCCTGCAAATACAGTGTGAACTACAAACAGAAAAAAGGCTCAGTTAAATTGCTGTATAAGTTGCTGTACAGCCACCAGTGTAAAAGTTGGAATAATGAGTTTCCTGCTCAGCTCATTCTGCCAACATTACATAAATAACAGCAGCACCCACATGGCTCCAGCTTGAACTTGGAGATGAGAGTTAGAATTATTATAGGTTTTTTTTTACCATGCAGGAGAAGGATCTATTAACCCCTATTAATTAACTAATAAATATAGATCAGACAGCTTTTCTGCTTCTTAAAAAAACAATAAGTAGAAATATTTTAGAAATCTTTCAAAAACCTGTTTAAAACTTCACCTTTTTATACCCACATTTGAGTCGACTCACTGGGCGTCTTCAAGTAAATAACATAATAATAAACAATAATGTGCTTTACAATTATTTCTGTACTCTTGTAAAACAGTATGTTTGAAAATTCATGGATAACAATAATATATGTATTTTGGCATTAAAAATATCATTTTGGTTAAAGAGCTTCTACATACTGGTGAAGTAACCATTACAGAAACATAAACACATATTTGGATAATGACCAATGCTGTTACGTTAGGGCAGCTGTGGCATAAACCTTACATTGGGTGGTGATCTAATCCATTTGTTAAGCACTGTATATTATGTAATATTTATATTTATGTATTTTTTATTTCATTATTATTTAACCTTTGTTAGTATAGCTATAGCCTTTGGCTGATATATGACATGATATTGCTATATTTGCTGTTAAGCAGACTTTTATTTTGAAAAGAAAATGCATGGCGTTATGCTTGAGGCACTTTAATACAGAGGCATTATGGACTTAGTTTCTAAGAAGAATGCTAGCTCTCCAATTTGCAAAAATGTTGGCTTCAAAGCCGTAGAAATTGGAGAGCTGGAGGATTTAAACGAGGCCATATGTCATCTTTGACACAAGCAGGTAATGACTAAGCAGGGAGAGCCACGCCACCAAGTCGTAGTCTCACCTCAAAGTCCATCACCGGGCACAGTTTGCTCGACTTGACTCCGCATCAGCGCGGGAGGAATCTGCCACCAGCCAACAATTATTGCAACATTCGCCAAATCCACTAAATATAACTGCTGTTACCTTTTACTTTGGAATGATGCCGTTTCACATGGTGGGGGAAAAATATAGTTCATTCAAGGGCGTGAGAGATGGCCAACATGTACAATAAAGTAAGAGAGGAAGCATTGGTTGGTGGAGCAGAGTTCTCCTCACTAACAACATGTTCCACCAGCGCCTCATCACATCGTGTTTCCAGCACCGCCACACTTGTGACCCCATTGCGTTTGTTCCCTGCTGCTCCTTCTATTATTAATATATATTGTCATGTAAAAGTTCCCTTTTTTAATTTAAAATGCCCTGATTTAAAGTTTAAGTTTAAAAGTTCCTATTTTTGTATTTAAGGATATAAAATCCTATTTTTCCATTCACTATTAAAAATGTGAAAAAAAAGGGTTATAGACGTGAAGTGTTGTATGACAATTAAATAATTATATATTAACCCTCTTAACCTTATTCCTCTCAGGTCAACCAAGTTTCTAAAGTGTCCTATAGCTCTACTTTGAAAATTCAAAAAAAGGCTGGGTTTCTTCAGACTTTTACACCACCTCGAGCAGAGAGTACTTCTTCTTTCGTCATTTTCCTTATATCAAAACAAACCCCCATAACAGCTAGAGTATGTGTCTTATTTTACTCTGCAGAGTGATTTTCATCATAAAACACGTGTGTGGGTGAGAGTGATCTGAATCAGTAGATGCAGGATCATTCACTGGCATAATTATGATCTGCAGCAAGTCAGATTTTGGTATCACTGTGGTCCATGTGCTCTTGTTTAAAGGCTTTGTGTTTTTAAATGCAAATATTACATATGGTTTAACCTTTAGACTAGGTTAATATATCTCTGGCTGAGTTCCTTTCAACCACTGATTGAAGCTCCCATAGGCCCCGGCTGGTTTTTCATTAAAGCTCAGTAACATTTCCCTGAAGTGCAGATGTGACCTCTCTTTGAATATGTTGTTTGTTTTTATTATCCGTGGCTCTCTGTGGTGCTTTCACTCCAAACTGGATCTCCATCTCATCTCAGTCTGCCCTGGTGCCATGTGAGGCTGCTGGCTAGAGAGAAGAATGGAGGGATTGAGGCAGTGTGATGGAGGGACAGCTGCAGTGGTTCTCCCCAGCTGTATGGAATGTTAACCAGTGGACTTCTCTGGGGTCATTTCACTGCTGCCTGAGGGAGAGACTGTTGAACTCAAGCTGTTACTCATATAAACAAAAAAAGGGACACAAATCTCAGTTGACTCTCACCCAAGAATAGCAACAACTCTTGGTCTCTTGCATTTGCTGTGAGATAATGAGAGAATAATCTGCTTGAGCCTCTCTCCCATTTTGTGGGTAACAGCCCTTAGATTACCACTGTGGTCACATTTGGTAGCTCCTCTTTCAGCTCTTGCTATCTTTTATGATTTCTATTTATTTGACATATTTATTTTACACAATTGGAAAAAGCAAACACAGAATACCCAATACAATTTTACAGAAAGATATGAGAGTAACATCCAAACCACTCAAAGAACCTTGGAGGACGAGGACCAGAGAGATAATCCAGAAGGCAACATTATAGACGCCAAGTGTTGAATAAAAAAAAAAAAATCACAGATTGTCCAAAGCCAATTGACAGCATTTGGCAGAATAGGAGTATATTTCATTTGCCAGGATAAAGAAAAATACATTCAAAAAAGAGTACAAATGCAACAATTATAACCATTAATTGTTGCATTTACTGCCAGACAAAGTGGAATGTAGAGCGGTGTTAAGATGCAATAACATAGCAGAGTGTGGTACAGTAATCAGTAATAAAGTAAACGTGTTCAAGCTGGTTGGAATGGGTGGAGAAAAGTGTCAGGAGCCAGAATGAAAGGAAAGATATACAAGACAGTGGTGAGACCAGCGATGCTGTATGGTCTAGAGACAGTGGCACTGAGGAAAAGACAGGAAGCAGAGCTGGAGGTAGCAGAGATGAAGATGTTGAGGTTCTCTTTGGGAGTGATGAAGATGGATAGGATCAGGAATGAGTCAATCAGAGGAACAGCACATGTTAGATGTTTGGAGATAAGGTCAGAGAGGCCAGAATGAGATGGTTTGGTCATGTACAGAGGAGGGATAGTGAATATATTGGTAGAAGGATGCTGGGGTTGGAACTGCCAGGCAGGAGGTCCAGAGGAAGACCAAAGAGAAGGTTTATGGATGTAGTGAAAGAGGACATGAAGTTAGTTGGTGTGAGAGAGATGGATACAGAGAACAGGGTGAGATGGAGGAGGTTGATTCGCTGTGGCGACCCCTGAAGGGAGCAGCCGAAAGGAAAAGAAGAAGAAGAAGTGGGGTACAGTAATCTAACATGTCAAACCAGTTCCATTTTGGCAATAGAAGACATTTCAGTGTGGCTCCTCTTGAATCATGGGAGTCTTACAGAACAGTGAAATAATGCTTCAGCTTTAAGAGCCTGCTTTTGATGAGAAACCAAATATGCCAAGTTGCAGTCTGCCTGAATGTTAGTTCCATATTGTTTGAAGAATCATGGTAATATTTCTCACCAAATGCTACTCAAAATAAATGTGATCGTGATCCATTGGCACCTCTAAATCTATCACACACAGGAAAACAGGACTCAAATAACTTCCTATATTAAGTGTTAACAGTATTTACAATCCATGTATGACTTCAACATCAAATTAGTCTGTATCTGGAATTAGCAGAACAATCCCCATCCTATCCCCATACACAGGAACACCTAACTCTCCAGTCCAGACCTCTCTGAATCCGACTCTTTGGTTTAGTCATAAACTCTTGGATATGTTCCTGTCCAAAATGCCTAATTTATAGGGGGAAGAGGAGGAAAGAAGCTATGAGGGAATGAGGCAAATTAATCATCTGTGTGGACACCCACAACACAACACAGTCCCCTCTCCTTTGAGTCCACAGATGCGCTGGTTTGAACAGATTATTGTACTGTCAGTATTAAGGATTAGTACTTAAAAATATCAGGGTTTTTTTTCCATTTGGTGTAAAACCTCCAAGGTGGTTCTGAGAATAAAGTAATCTCAAAGTAATTAATTGGAGGGCTCTGTAAAAGAGCGGCACTGTAATGCTTATGGAAACATCAGCATTAATAAATGCATCATATCAAGCCAAATCAAATTGTATTTGTATAGCGCCAAAGCACAGTAAACATTCTCTCAAGGCACTTAACATAGTAAGACAGAGACCGTAAAATATTAGAGAGAGAGAGAGAGAGAGGAGAAGAGAAGCCCAACAGTTCACGCAACAAACAAGCACTTGGCGTCAGTAGAGAGAAAAGAAAATCCCTTGAAATCTTTAACAGAACCAAACATCAAAGATCTGCAGCCATCTGCCTCAGCTGGTTGGGGTGAAAGGAAAAATGAGAGACAGAGGAGAGATGGGGGACAAAAAGGGGGGAGAGTAAAGGAAAGAGAGATGGGGGCATAGAGACAGAAGAGAGTAGTGATGGGAAGTCCAGCTCTGTTAAAAGATTCTTATCTTTTGGCTCAGCTCTCTTAGAAGACGGCCTCCCAAATGGCTCTTCACTTACCCTGGATTTCCACTGGACGCGGAACGGCCGCGGAACGGCCGCGGAACGGTAGCCGTTGCAAATCGCTTCCATTCTAATCAATGTGAGCATTCCCACCGGCCGCGCTGCGGCGCGGATCAGCAGCGGCCCAGAAGCGGCTCGCCGCGCCGCAGCGCTATCGATAGGAATCAGTTCTATTTTTTCCGTTGCCGCTGCTGAACCTCGTAAATTTCAACGAAGCAGATCGCACAAGACAGGAAGTCCGACACAGTATCAAAGTAAAACACTTCCGCCCCCCTTTCAAAATAAAACACAATACGCAGGTCACAACTTCACCTCAACGTTACGTCATAACCGGTGCTCCCAGGTCAACAGTCATTTGATCCGAGGGTCTCGGAGACAATGGACGACGAGAGACTGATTATGGAAGTGGAGAAATGAAAGAAGCTGTGTTGTTGTTGTTTCCTTTATACACACAGTCTATCGCGGGATCTCGCGTCCGTTCGAGATTATCGCGCGATCTTCCGTGAATACCGCTGGCTCCCAAGGCTCCGCGCCGCTGCCGTAACGCGCCCGGTGGGGATTGACGTTTGGGAGAGGACGAAGCAGAACCGCGCCGCGGCCGTTCCGCGGCCGTTCCGCGTCCAGTGGAAATCCAGGGTTAGACTGTTCTACTTTATCCTAATTTAGCAATTATGACTTTGTTTGGTTTGTGTGTTGGTGTGTAAGCAGTGGTTTTAAATATTTTTATGTCAGTTCATTGCATTTCAATATTATTATGTCATATGAGGTAGCATGAATTGTTCCGATGTCAATTTTAATCACGTCATAGTAATGATGATGTAATACTACTACTGCTTATAGTAATAGCCTTGCAACTACATCTGGATCCTGCAGCCTAGGAGTCACAGGTACCTGCAGAAAGAGGACAGAGAGCAGACGCACAAACTGGAGAAGATGACGAACTACATTAGTCATGTTGCGTCGTAATGACATATTCATACAAAGAGTGTGAGGGAGTGAGAAAGTGAACGCTCAGTGCAGCAGTCACAGCCTACAGCAGCATAAGCAAGGAATAGTTGTCCACAAGAGAGGAGCCTGGTAACTGAAGGCTCTGCCTCTCATTCTACTCTTACACACTCTGAGAACCACGAGTGATTTTACATTTTGGGAGCGAAGCAATCTGTTTGGATGATGAGGTACAACTAGGTCTTTAAGGTATAATAGGGCTTGATGATTGAGTGCTTTGTGGGTGAGGAGGAGGATTTTAAATTCAATTTTGATCTGTAAAGGGAGCCAGCGGAGAGAAGCTAACACCGAGTAAATATTGTCTCTCTTTCTAGCTCCTGTCAGAACTTCAGCTCTTGTGCATTTTCAA
Source organism: Solea solea (assembly GCF_958295425.1). NCBI lineage: Eukaryota > Metazoa > Chordata > Actinopteri > Pleuronectiformes > Soleidae > Solea > Solea solea. The sequence continues at coordinate 11,221,320 of NC_081139.1, read as the reverse complement.
CTGGAGGGTTATTGGAACATCCCAGCAGTAAGGTGTCGCAGTAGTGCACTCTAGATGTAACAGATGCACAAACAAATTTTTCAGCATCCTTTAAGGACTGAGTTTCTTTCATCCCTAAAGGATGGGGAGGAGAGGAAAACAGTGTGGATGCATGAGTACACAGGAGTTAAAAAGCAAAGAGAAAAGACATGTCAGGAAAAAGGAGCGTGACTGTCTGGGATAACTGATTACATAAGATTAATCGAAGGGTTAATAACTGTAACCATATAAACGAGTGCTATTTTAAACAGGAAACTCTGGGGAGATTCTGCTTCAGGATGCAAACATCACATTCATTCAAAGTGCATAATTGTCATTCTACAGCAAGCTACTGGGGTGTTTCTCAGCATGCTGTGTAAACATTCAGCAGAGAGGCTTGCTGGATGAGAATTCACTATAATTGCGTTCTAATTAAGTTTATAAACAAATATCAGCCTGAGGGGACACAATAATATACCTTTGTGGGAGGATGTCATTTATTAAGATCACAATCCTTTGGCCTTGATTAGCTTCACTGTCTGTTCACCCATTACTGGAGCAACCAGAGGTCAATAGCCAACACCCCGAGGGCTGCTGTGCTGTAGGCCTAATTAATGCAACAACTACTCTCTGAAGTCCAAGATGATGCTAAATTCCCTCTGTAGCATCAGTCTTCATTATGTTTTACTGGGCCCGTGGGACATTAATGTGAATTACGCTGTTTGTCTTAGCACTGAAAAGTGATGAAGAAAAAAAAAAAAGAAAAAAACGCACCCCGAGCAAACTCCTGTCTGACATCTGGTTATGTCAAACTCCCTGCAAAACCCTCCTTTTGTCCGACTAGTGCACTAACAGCAGTTTTCTGTTGTCAAGCTGACAGAGACAATGGCGTGAGAGGAACTTCACAGAGAAATAAACAACACCACTCAATTCATCAGCCCATTCATGCACTGCAGTGGCAGTAACTCTTCGTGGGAGCTGATTGAATTTGAACTGAGCCCATTGTCCCGGAGCCTATTTCCATGCACACTATTGTGCGACGCTCCTCCTCCTGCCTCTGTCTTAGAGACAGCTGCTGATTTAGACTCTTTCTCCAGGTAAGCAGGTGTCACATCTATTTCTGAAGCTAGAACACAGTTCAGCGATCATGCGCCATAGATAGATACCAGGTGTCCCTGTTGGAAGGATAGAGAAAGCCTCGCGTGGCATTCACTACATTTATCCTGGCAGCAGATGACAAATAAATGACTGTGATCCTGAGGCAAGGACCTGCTGTAAACTAGTGATGAGCGCATCGGTGACTAGATAAGGTAAATCAAGACCCAGAGGAAGAGGAGCATTTAATTGCTCTGACAGATCTGTCAACGTGGGCTGCGATGCTTTGTGGGGCCTGTCATTTACAGTATGATGATTATGGGGTGTGTATGCTGTGACATGTTAATTTCTTAAGTACGAACAATGTTTTTTTATGTAACAGCTCAGGGAATCAGTCACTGGGTTCGTTTTGTTCCACGTGAAAGGTTGGGCAGTGAAAGACCAAATGAAACAACAACATATATAGTTTTTAACTGCCCTTCACGACATATTCATGTTTATTGATTTCTAATTTGGCCCCATTGGCAGGATGGTATAAATACACCAATCTTTAAATGTGGCTGAATATTAAGACCTGAAACATAGTTTGGACAAACCAATAACAAAGACTCTTTTCACCAACCTATATTTGTTACCTTATGAGTGAGTGTTAAGTATTTTCTGACTCTACATTCAAAGCTTAATATTAAATACGATTGTTCTATCTCAAGTGAATAAAATAAATAGTGGAGTATTTCCCCTCCAGCTACGTTTCCATTTTAATCTTACCATTGCTCAGGGTTTGCTCAAGTTTTCTAAAAGATCAAAATAGAACTCATCTCATAACCACTGTGTGTACAGCATTGTGTGTACAGCTTTCTACAGCATAATGAGTGACTCTTAAAATTTGGAGGCCCAAGTGTATTTCTTTTTTTATCCAATCCCTTTTTCTTTCTTGTTTTTACTTTTCAGAGTCATGACAGCTAATGGATTACCTCATCTTCCAAAAAAGCATTTCAGTCTCTCTCTGATTGTATAATTCTCTTTCATCTTCCGAGGGGAGACGGGATGATTAAACAAAGAGCACGATAATATCCCTAGCCGCTGTTGACATATGATTTAAGATGTGCAACAATCTAAAAATGATGTGGACTTTGTACTTGGCCAGCTTTTTCTCTTCTGTCCATGCTGTGTGTTTGATAATCACGAACGTATGCCACTGAATCATGATCATGATCATGATCATGCTTCTGTAAATGTGGTACGAGAATGTTTTCAAAGTGTGGATGCCACTGCCACACATGTACGTTGAGGCTTTAACACAACACACAACATATGAATGTAAGCCATTAGTGCTGTTCACATGCTGCCTTATTATCATTAATAGGATATAATGGGTTGCAGTCATGTGCACGATTCCTACGAAGCTGTGGACAATAGAAATTGTTCTAGGATGCTGAGCGTGATGCAGTGCACACGCCCAGTCGCTCAAGACTGTTGTTCCACAAAGGTAACTACTGCAGCCAGTTTTCTGAGCCAGCATTTTTGATCCATTGTTTTGTTTAATCCCAGAGGGAGAGAGGTAAGGATTAATTTGTAGCATCTGTCAGACCCATGCTGGCACTGCTGATAGTGTCCATGCCAGTAAGAGGCTTTTCCCTCTTGTCCTCTCTTGTAGCCACTGAGCCCCCTTTGGCTACACTGCCAAAATACCTCTTTCAACTGGATGTACACATTTGGACTGTGTCATTGTTGTACCCCTTTGGCTCTGTAACCAGACTGTCTCCTCTGCATGTAAGTTCCAAGACCGATTGGATCACTCATGACCTGGACCCCTCCCACTGCTCCCACTACTGTAGATGTGATGCAGGTTTCCAATTATTTCCAATTCACCGTGTCGTCATGTGTTCGTAAGTCAGGTTTGCGTGCCCGCCTGCACATTTATTTGTGAATATACTCATGAAAGTGTGTCCACAGCTTGTCAGTGTTTTCACAATCAGAGATTTCCACATGACTTGGCATGTCTGGCGGCTGTTAGAGGTGCGGAGGTCTTTTCACTTCATTTTCTAAAATTGCTATTGTCACAACAACAAAGGCAGAGTTCTGTATTTTGATAAGAAAATGAGGGATAGAGGTTTGAATAAAAATATTGATTTTTGCTGTACATTTTGAAATGTTGCTTTAAGTTACGTAGTGGAAGAAGACCATAAGGCCTTTACAGTCATAACAGCACACTTTAAACAGTACATCCAGTTATACAATTGTTTAATTATACACTTATTTTGTGTTAAGGGTATTATTGTTTGTTCAATAAATTATAACGTCATTGTTATATAGGTGCTCTTATTTATAATTAACTTATACTTTATACTGTTGCGTAGTTTATTCCAAATGGTACACAATGTGATGGTTGGCACTGGGAAAAACTCTCAGTCCTAGTTTTAATATGTGATCATTCAAAGGATAGTGATACTGTACATATATATATATTATATTTTCTGATGATATGTGTTGTCCGTACACAATGGGAAATTTAGTGGAGTCAATAGTGCAATAATTCTCTCCTAAGATGTAAGAGTATTGAGTTGCAGGAAACTGAAGAAACTCTCAAGTACCTTGAAATTATAGTAATTGTATGAGTAATAACTTGTGAGTGGGTGTTTTCTTTAAATTGCCAAATTGTCGCAGAATAGAAAGAAAATAAATTGTACTCTTTTGGTAATTGTGAGCTTACCTTTTCTGTGGACTGCGAAGTGCCGAAGAAGATTGGAATGAATGCGAGCCAAATAATGCAGGTGGTGTACATCGTAAAACCGATGGGTTTTGCCTCGTTGAAGGTCTCCGGCACCCCTCGGGTTTTAATGGCATAGACTGTACAGGTGACCATGAGCAGCATGCTGTAGCCCAGCAGGCAGATGAGAGACAGGTCAGAGATGTCACACTTGAGCACACCACGAGCCAGTACTGGGTTAGATGTCCTCTGGTCCTCATAGTCAATGATGGCCTTGGAGGGGTCCACACCAAACCAGATGCACACGCCGAGCAGCTGCACTGAAGCCAGGGTGAATGTGATGGCTAGCTGGGAGGCTGGAGAAATGAACCTGGGTGCGCTCACAGACATGGAGCCTTGCTCAAAGATGCGGTAAATGCGGTTGGTTTTGGTCAGCAGGGCAGCATAACTGATGCTCATCCCAAGACCCAAGAAGATCCTCCGCAGGGAGCAGATTCCCACATCTGGGGTCGAAATCATCAGGAACGTTGTGGCGTAGCAGAGGAAGATGCCAGTCAGCAGCACGTAGCTCAGCTCTCGACCTGACGCTTTCACAATAGGAGTGTCATTGTGGCGGATGAACGTAACCACCACAAACAACGTGGCCATGATACCGACTACAGCAATAAGCACAGGGATGACTGCCCACGGAGAGCTCCACTCCAGCTTAACAATGGGGATTTGAACGCATCCTGTGTGATTTTCATTGGGCCGCAAGTCGAAGCGACACATCTTACATGTGTAGGTGTCCGCTTGATACTGATAGCCATCACACCGCTCGCAGTGCCAGCAGCACGGGATACCCTTCACAATTTTCTTGCGCTCGCCGGCCTGACAGGGCTGGCTGCAGATGGAGGAAGGGATCTGACGGACACCACGGGGCCACTGCATTGAACGAACCTGTGAGGATGACAGAAAGACAGACACACTGATTAGGAGAGTTAAAATGGTGGCATGTTTGTTTACTGATCCAAAAATAGCATCCCAGCATCTCTTAAGATCAAGGCAGATAAAAGTAAAAAAAAAAAAAAAATCCTTTTTTAACTTGTTCTTACGGTAAGTCTCTGTTTGTATGCTACTTGGTTACCAGCTGTGACAGCGGGGCTGGTATTGTTTTAGTCATGGTAGTCTGTGTAAGTCTGAACATGTGGTCCTGGAGATGACCTATGACCGTGAGATCAAAACACACATTCATAGATGGGTGTGGTATAAGAATGAAAACTCATGCAACAATGTAGTAATGACTATTGAGTCGTAATGGGATGAAAAAAAGCCTCTTCTTTAATTTATTTACGTGGCTGGGAAATAGGGAAAGTCAGTCCAAGGTTCAACTGAAGCCCTCATCATAAATTGAGCAACATTTCCCAGTGGGAGGTCAAATTATCTCAAGGGAAAGACACAGGAGAAGAGAGGAAACTGTGTTTCATGCTCTTTTTTTGCTTTGGTAAGTAGATGTTTGTGCTAAAAAAAAAAAAAAAAAATCAATAATCCAAGGAATGAAAGATAAATCCATTTCAGGATCCTACTCTCTTTTATGGATTGTATGCCCTTTTTATGCATACTGTTTAAGAGGAATTAAATTGCTCATTTCAAACAGGGCTCCTTTCTTTTATATTACATTATCAGTTTTATTCAATTGTGTCTGTTTGTCCAAAGCCAGTAAATGTGTCTCTAAATGTGCATTTAATTAAGAACTCAAAGAACACTAATTAAATATAGCCAACATCAGAGTCACAACTGGCACATTTCACAGTAGGTGCCCACCGCAAATCCTTTTTAGAAAATTCCATAGCGTGTGTTTTCTAAAGAGGCAAAGTGGACAAAGCTCCTCTCAAGCTGCTTCATGTGTTCAATAGTATTCTCTTCTGCCTGCCCAAAGCCTCCTCTTCATTTTGGCAAAACATAATTTGTTTGGTTGTATGTAAATATGTACTGTTATAATACTGTTTCTTCATCTCACACCCTGCTCACAAATGTGTGTTGACAGTGATGTCGATTAATACGTCTGTCCTTAAGCTTTCAAAGTGTTCTTTTCATCACAGTCTGTCTGTCATCACAGTCTTGCCCTCTAGATATTTACACCTTTAAAGATGGCATTACACACTATCAAATGTTTTCTGCACGAGTTAGTGGGAGAAATTGCAGCAGCAGAGTAGAAGGTCACAACTTTTCTTTTTTTTTTTTTTGCAACTACAAACATTAACAAAACACATAAATATGCATAGACTGCAGAATATGAACGTAGAATGCTCACGTTAATGTGGAGCTGATTTGTCCAGTGGCCAATGATTTTATATTCAGCCGTTAGGTTTTGGATCTGGTATTGGTAGATCTCGTAGCGTCCGGGGGCATCTCCGTTCTCGTTGAAGAGCACAGGGTTGCCAGCTATGCCTAAATGACAAAACAATCATCATCATCATCATCATCATCATCATCATAATGTAGCGCACATGAGTGAGTTATTGTTTTCTGTTGTGAGCATGAGTCTGAGAAGTCTCACTAATGTGATGCCATTATTATTGTTATTATGCCAATACTTACTATAATGTGATGTACTGTAGGTGGATTATTTTTTTTTTCTTTTAATTAAGCAACTGGGAACAAAATCTTAATGACTTAGTGGCTGAAGATGGGCACTCCCTCACATGAATCTAAGTGCATCATGACTGGACAATGAAACTCTTTACACCCAGTGCCAACATTGTCCATAACTTTCCGCACCTTTTTGGTTTTAAGGCAGTAATTATGTGATGTGTTGAGGTTGGATTTGTTGATGAATATTATGCTGTAAAAGACCAACAATCAATGTTGGATTTTTTTTTTTTTTTTTCCCAAGAATATGAGTATGATCAGAATTTCACACTTCTTAAACACTGCAATTGTTTTTAGTTTACATTTGGAAAAAAACACATTATGGTGTTAGTTAGTTAAAAGAAGATTTTTTTCAAAGTACTATAACATGTATGCGTTCAGTATTGGTATTTTATTTGTATTACGTGGTATTTTGTCTTTGACAGTAAGCCAGTGTTACTATATGTGCAATAACAGTTTTTTTAGTATATACTGGTCAGTTATGGCTGGTTTTATACAGCCAAGCAACACTCGTAGACACACCTTTTATTATGTCAAAGCTACACAGCAAGCAGTGGCATTTATTATTGTCATATTATTTGTTATAGCAATCAGACTGACAATTGTCACACAACTGTTCCTGATCCTTCTCCCCAACTTCTCCTTTCCCTCAATAATCTAACTTTGGTTTGGTGTAACACTAAACAAATGGATTGTACAGAATTTAACCAAATTTAGATCAAGAGATACATTTGGTTCAAACCAAAACTGGTACATTTGTGGGATTGATAATGGACACTCTTTTGCTCTTTGTAAATTTAATAAATTAAAATAGAAAATAAAACAACATCAAAAACTCAAACCGATATGGACACCTCAAAGATTTCAACTAACTAACTCTGTATACTCTTGTGCGGTGTGAAAATGTTGCGTAATGTAACCGTTGTAATGTAAGCCCAAGCTGTTGTCTGTTGTGATAACTAGGTTTAACAATGTGTTCCTGTGTGTACTTTCAAGGCGAGCCGTAACAATGCATCACAAAGAAAACACACCACAGATTTCAACGTGTGAGCTCCCCAATCGAGACTAGAGGAGCCACACTTCCAGTGCAGCAATCTGTTTAATCATGATGGAACGTGGAAAGGTTCCCCTTAGAGAGAGCGAGAGATAAAAAGGGAAATTATCTGATAGCTATTCACATCGGCTTCCACAAACATCCACACCTTCAAACACTAATGAAGGCTTTCAGGTCATAGGTTTTTAGTTTATTTTTCCATGGCTGGTTTATGATTAAGTCTGCCAAAACAAAATAAAATCACCCCAGTTAAGAACAAAAGGGTAAATGTGGCCAATTGCTGCTGATAGATTTCTGCTGATGAGTTCCTCCTCCTCCCCCCCCGACTCTTTGTTTTAACCACGGAGGATGCGGCCTAATCCACATCACGATTTGTCAGCCCTGCTGGATTACAGCATTCCATTTTTCACTCAGCCTCACTTGTTTAACAATGCTGCCCACATCACAAAGCAGTTAGTGATCATGGGAGGATTACAGTGATTTAATGAAAAGGAGCGGTGCAATGTTTATATAACGATATTGAGACGATCAAAAGTGTTGGTAAGCTGTCGTCATTTCTATCAGAGATTTGAATCATGCTAAGCTGTTTCTATTTTTTCCTCTATTTTTCCATCTATTTGTCCAGTTTTTTTACTTTTGGACCACCTGATTTAATTTTTTTGGGGATTCTTTTTAGTATTGATGTATGCCTCAGCTTATTTGCACTGATAAAACCATATATGCTCCACCTCTTTTAATGTTGCAATTACTGTTGTTTACATCCTTGTACAAACAAACAGTTTGGAAGTGACGGCATGTTCCCGTGCTGTATTATTTAACTTTTATGGTCAGGCAAAGCTTTTTATTCGATCGTGAATTGTGCCTTTAGTGTTACTTTCACAAGCGTTAACTTTTATTTTCCGTTCCAAGTTGCCGATCATATCTTCTGTTGGGAAAATCTTTATCACAGGTTAGAAACTCTGACAGCCGTCTTAAAGAAATAAGTAATCAGCAGCTGCACTAATAACATTAAAAAACCAGACTAATCACATTGTTGGAATGGGAGGTTTTGGCAGCTTATCATCAAACATTTCGCTTTAATAAAATGTAAGCACATACTTAAAGCACTAACATATGCATTACTGCAGTAACAATCAGGGCTTCTTGAGCTTTAGTCTGCGAGCGACAGCAAAATATTTAAATTGTCTTTCATCGTATTACAGCAGAGTGGGAGGTTATGTTTCCTGTCTGAGGAAAAACATGCAAGTGCTCGCACATTGTGGGGTTTCTCTCTTAACCACGTAAGTGTCTACACTTACTCTATAATGTGAAATGTTACTCTTTAGGTACAGTGGAGGAAATTCCTCCAGGAGGTCTGTCATTCCTCACACACTAATGGTCTTTATTAGGAAGGAAAACATTTGAGGGTCGTGATGATGTGACCTGTCATATCGCACACTGACTACTCACCAGCCTGGTTAATAATGAGTTTCTCCGAGGCCTCTGCACCACTGCATTGCACTGAGCGGTGCCATAGGTTACTCATTACTTTATTGTTTTGTATGCTCTAAAATGAATGCTGGGGTTAATGGAGTGCTTGTAATTACATGAAAATATCTAATGATTGCTGCGCTGGCCCACCTCCCTCTTCCGTCTGCACAAACATGTGTGCTCGCACGCCTTAATAATTACCCGAGTGTGATCATTAATCCATGTGCTTGTTATGCGTGGATGCACAACCAGAACACCCCGGTGAATGGCAGCACATCTTGCTGCCCTCTACACGGGTCATTAACTCTTAATGATCAGCGCACAGGTTAGTTGTGCAGAGGCGGTTTAGCTCTACTTTTTAATTTACCACAGATCTGCTTTATTTTGACGTGTGTGTGTGTGTGACGTATGTCTGAGGCTGACGTGTCAAGATTACACGGCCACAATCATTACATGTGTTCATACATTCAGTATATACATGTAGCACTCAAAAGTCTTTGTCCATTTTTCTATCTTATAAATGCTATAATGACCATATATAATCTATACAGTATTTCACAATAGTTTTGTTAGAAAATACAGAAAATGTGTATGCACTATACTGTAAAAAAAAAAGAAGAGGAAATAAAAAAACATTCTCTTCAAGCTAAAGTATTTAGTGTGACCTCCTCTTTCACTTAAACAATAGCAGGCTCTTTCGAAACTAAAAATGTCCATTGAAAATGATTTAATGCCGGGTTTATTCAAGGCTTGCTTCATCATTACAAATGTTAAACTCATTGGAGGCTTGTTATTATTATATGAGACCGACCTTCAGTCACATCATCCCAATTTGACAGACATGACATTATAATTTTAGATCACTCTCAAAGGAAAACCAGCAATCAAACTGGAAAGTATGTTCTGCCATTCTTTCTAGAAACCAACGACCGTGGATGTCATTATTATTTTAGACCTTTGCACAGTGCTGTATAGCTGTCACATAGTACACACCACTCAGCTGTTTTGGAAACTATTAATGTTAATAACAGTGTAGACTAACAGTGTGTGCAGATGCTATTGGGATAGATTCTGAACCTCCCGAACATTTGACTGTGAAACATCTGGCAGAAGCATTGAGTTTATTGACTGTGCCCAGGCTCCAAAAAAAAAAACAGCAAACTGAAAGTGGAAGAAATAATTGATAGAAAACAGTGTTTCTGTTACAGGGTAGTAACTCGGAGCAGCAGCGTTGTGATTTCCACGGTGAGGAACACTGTGGAAATGGACATTAATCCTTTAGTTCTCAACATGATGGGAGAAATCTTGTCCGCGAGTAGCTTGTTTAACCTTTATGAGTCCGTCTTTAAATATGGGCATCAGCAAATCCTTAACAAATGAAAGGACTTTCTTTAAAATGTTGAAATGTACTGTTTCAAAGAAATTAGGCATCAGATTCTGAGATGATGCGTGGACACATGAGAAATCATTGCATGTATTTAGAATTTTATATATCTGCACTGAAGTTAGTTCACAATTAATCGAGTAATCGTTTGGTCCAGACAATGTCAGAAAAAGCAGATCAGCGTTTCTCAAACATGGAAAGGATGATGTTCTCAGATGTCTGGTTTTGTTCAAAAACCAAACAAAAACATTCAGTTTTAATGATTTCTTTGTTACATGGAGCAAAGAAACCAGAAAATATTCACATTTACAAAGCTGAAAAATCAGAAATGCCATAAAAACATTGGAAATAGTTGAGGAATAATTTAATAATCAATTAATCGAGTAATTGTTTCAGCCCTATTTAAATGTGAATTGGCATTAATCGCACAGGGAGAATTTAACTTAACCCTTAACCCTTTAACACCTCAAAATGTCCGTCTGGAATTGTTTGCTTATTTTAACCATAAAGGTGCCAGAAAATGTCCTTTTGCCCATTATAACCTTCGATATCTGGCAGTTATTTACAATTTACTTCATCTTAAAATAGTGTAGTAACAATGTGAAATGAAGAAAAACTAAAAGTTGTATGTAAAAAAAAAACAACAAAAAAAAAACACCAGTTGTACATGAACACCTGATTGTGCGTGTTAATTTCGAAATTTGAACAGTATAAAACATATTTAAAATAACATTTGTTTGAGTCTTTGTCTCAATGTGCAAAAACAGGCCAACAAAATTGAAACTATGTACAGGCGTTTTTCCAACCCTTTCCTCTCTGGTGACAAAGACACTGACTGATTAGTCGGCTCCCTGCAACAGCCCAAATGAAATTCTCGTAATAACCTCATGTTGGCATGCAGCTTCTCAGCTTTCAGAAACCGCTGCGTAGTTACGGTAATGCAAAGTGCGCTTGCACAAATGTGTCGCCTGCGATGGCCTCAGTGTTAAAGGGTTAACAATATTGTGGTCAATAAAGATGCATTCATTAGCTCTAGTGTGCTAATCGTTGACATTGCAAATATGATGATACCCTTTTAAAACCATGAAATTACGGACTTGACTTTGATATTAATAAACCTTTTTCAAATGAAGTCATGGTTCTTTCTCATATGAGTAAAGGCTCTATAGGCTAATACTGTAAGATGACAATGTAATGAACAGGCTTTATATTTAGAGTGATCTATCCTCATATTGGATACAGAGTTCTATGAATAATAAGACAGTATGGGGTTATCATGTCTATAAAAGAATAAAATATTTTTGCATTATGCAGAAAAAGCATCACCCGAGATCATCTGCACAACAGTGAAGATGTTGCAGATCCTCGGCAGGGAGTGAGACATCGGTGAGGAAATACAGAAAACCCTGAGAACTTGTCTTTATTCCACAATCTGCAGTCACTAAGAAAGACGCTGCAAGGCCACAGCTTTTTCCACAGTAACAGAGAAAAAAAAACACAGTTCCGTGATGTGATAACAAGAGACAGGAAACACTGATGGGAAGCTTTATTCAACTGTCTCCCACTGATGTCTGAATGACTCTCGGAAACGCTGAATTTAGAGGTGGGAACAAGAACGGGGAGTGCTCTAAAGAGTGTCAAACAGTGCATTAAGATAGACTGAAAGCCGTTGATTCTCTGCTTTTATTGGTCACAGCTTCAGTCAAAGAAAAAAAGCGATGGGCACTTGAGAAGTTGGTGATTAAAAATAACAAAGACTTGCAACTCACGATTTAATGGAGAAAATCTAAAAGCTGTGATATCGTCCCAGACTTGGAAATATCCCAGCCAGACACTTGTGTTATCTTTTCTAAAAAGTTATCAACCACCTTGCAGTGTCCATTGTTGAAACCCTGACAGTCGACTAAAGAAAATGACAACTTGTTTTGTCAGTGACTGTGCCTTTGAAAAAAAGACACCCAAGACATTATCTGTCTGCATTAGCTATGGTTTTGCGAGCCATACATGCACATTTTAACTGCTGACAATTAACAGAAATTAGATTGTTTTTATATACATATATGTATATATATATATATGGGTGATTCTTGCATTTACGGGTGCATGACATGTTAATAACAAAGCAGAGAGCTAAATATCAGCTTTGAAAACAAAATACAGTGAGTCCAGTCTCGGCAGCCAGGTTATTTTATGTATTAGCAGTGTAACCTTGAGGCAACCCTCTGGTCAGATGGTGTAGCATTTGTACAGTTTGTTTGGTTTTCGAAAAAGCTCAAATGCATTTATGGAATAGTGCTGAACCGGAGATTCAATTCCCTGCTTGTAGGTTTAAAACTTTTTTGAATTCACTTTAAATGTTCGACCTAATTGCACAACCCAAAAAAATAGGTGTAATAAAAATGCTCCATTTCAGATAAAACCCATTTTTTAATACCATATTTTGGTCCAAAACATACATTTCTCATTGAGTAAAGATCAGTGCCAAAGGGAGGATGAAAAGCTGCGATATTTTCATAGATTGGTACAATTTGAAACTCCTCTTCCAAACATCATGTCGGGCTCAGTGACTTATTTCAGGGAAAAGAGATTATAGGACTGATACAGTGAACATGTTTACAAACAGGAAGCTAGAACATTTCCTGAAAGACAATTTTATAAACTTGTCACATCTTAACATAGATGTGACAAATCCACACATAACTAGCATCACATAGCATCATAAATGTCCACATAGCATTTCCCTGTGGACGAATCCAATTGATGTTCACGATCCCAACGCCTTCCTCCACAATACAATTAAAGTGATAAAGAACTGATATTAAACTTGACAGCAACTGTTTTTGTGATCTATTGTGTTGCTGAGTGTTGTGGAGGTTCTGATTATTAGGTGAGAGTTTCTGGGGTCAGCGATGAGTTGAGTTGAAAAGCTTTATTGAAGGCAGCTCAGATCCGGGGAGAACTCAGACAAAGGAGTCGGGCATCCTCCGTCATTCTGCCAGTGAATCTCAGAGTTAAGCTGTAACTTTTGAACGTTTGAAGGAAAGGGGGAGAGGAGAGAGACATCAGGTCAAGAAGTCTGGCACCTTCCTCTGCTGATAGGGAGGACTGCGTAATCGAGTTATTGGTCCTTTGCCCCAGTTAGGTTAGGTTCAACAAAGATATAATGAGGAACACTCTGTAGATAAATGACGGTTGCCAGGGTTACACAGAGGCCTTTGTGATTTGCCAATTTCAGCTGGTCTATACTGAGTTGTTAGATTTGTGCTTAGGAATGTAAGATACTGTAATGCTGTTAATGTTATTATTATTCTATTGAACAGATATTGTTTATGGTTTGTGATGTAGTTATAGCATTTGACCTCTGCCGGAACTGCGTGTTAGTGACAGATTTCCTGTGTTGTGGTCAGGGTCTTCCGGTTTTTAGTACAGTGTTGTTGTAGATCGATCACCTGCTTCGGGTGGGGACTAAAAGTCTGTCTGCATCAGAGCTAGAGTGTTTCATGGTATCTGTACCTACCTGTGTGTTCGCCAACTTTTCAGTAAAAGTCTGTAAAGTGAGTCTCCAGAGTCATCCTTCATCACGCACGTACACTTACATCCCCTGTCAGCCAAAGCTAATGATACTAATTTAAAGAAGTCAGAATAATACGTTTTTCTCTTACACTGAGAACCCTGGAAGTGACGATTTAGCCGCATGTATCCTATCGCTGAGCTTCCAGTGGTTTTAATGTGCCGCGCTGCTACAGGAACGTATGAGAAGAAAATCACGTCAGACGATCTGTGATGAACAGCTGACTCTGAACAGCTGACTCTGAACAAGCTACTCATATACTGTAGTTGATCGCATTTTATCGCACCTTTAGTAATGAAATGTCACCGTAACAGTACGTATTTGACCATTTCATTTTATGACATGTTAGAGGAAGCAGAGCTTCCCTTGCTGTCTCAGATCAATCATCTCTGGTGCTCACGGGCTCCTTTTAAATCTTTGTGATGTCGTTTTGTTGTGTGTAAATATCAAACTTTCCCATGTTGTGCAGTTTGTGGCAAAGAAAATTAGCTTTGTCTGTAACCTGTTTGTTTACATGCTATTTTTTTTCTCGCAGCAATTGTATAGGGCAGAATGAAAAACTCATTCTGAGCCAATTGGAGTCGGCTTGCTGACACCAGCTTTGACACATTGGATACATGAATGTGGGCTTTTAAAAATCTAAATAATTGCTGTATGATGTATTGTGTGGCTGCCACTGAGCACACACTTGCAAACTGAGTTTTCGGCACATGTAGCCTGTCGTTTTGCCTTGAAACTCGACAAAATTACTGTATATCTTTGCATTACTCGCTCACGACACCCAAAACCCTGCAGCAGATGAACAATTCCTGTAAAGTGTTTTATAAAAGCCCACATTACACCTCTTATAGTTGAGACAAATAGGCTTCCCAGCATCAATAAACATGACTGACCTGCAAAGTTTAGACGGCGGATGTGCTTCAGCAGATGAGTGCCGTTGATGGGATCCATTTTACTGCAGAGGCCCACTTTTCCTGGGCAGAGCTCCTGGTGCATGTTGTGTAGAGCATGTGCCATCGCGTAAACAGCATCAATTACGAACTGCACTTTTCCTTCCTGCTCATAATTTGAATCCTTTCCTATCCGCTCCTGATCTGTAAGACACAGACAAACATAAGTTAGACACATTATATATACAGTATATATGTGTGTATGTGAGTGTGGTTTTCTCAAATGTGTTACCAATCCATCGATTAATACAAGATTAGCGCGTTAAAATAATTTACGGCAAGTTTGTTTACTTCTGGTGTGCACTGACCTCCGACATAAAAGCTGGAAATTTATTGACAATGACTGGACATTGCGATCCTGCCTTGCCTTGATTGTCCACAACAGATGTGAGACTAATTGCTGAGACCTGCGCAGAGGTCAGTAGTAGGCACAGTCAGTAAAAGAAAAGCAAACTTTTAATCGTGATTAATCTAGATTTCAAAATGTGAGATTATTTTTTGACAGCCCTACTTAATTGCCTCTGAAGTACTTCATCAAGAAAAAAAGATATGCAATTCTATCAGCCTTATTATGCAATCAAGAATAAAATATTCACTTTTAACAGAGGTGTCTGAGAGGCTTCACTTGAATGATCTATGAGTTTGTCCCAGACTCTATGTGTATAAATATATATATATATATATATATATTTATATATACAGTATATATAGGTGTGTGTGTGTGTGTGTGTGTGTAGTGGCTTTTCCACATAATTTATATAAGCGCCAAAAAGATCCATAGAACATACAAATCTGTTTTTTTCAACACTTATCTCACTGGGTCAGACCAGACGGACTCAACTGAAATACCCCGAATCTTCTGAGTGAAGAGTGTGGCATGGGTCCAAAATATCATTGCTCCCGAGCGACTCTTATTTTGCCTGTACCAAATGGCTCTTGCCTCTTGCAATTAGCTGCAAGGTAAATATCTGCAGAGGAGTGAATCAATTCCAATATCTGGAGTGCAAGGTAGTCTCCTCTGGGAAATCTCATCAGTTAAAAACTCTTTCTTGTCTGCCCAGCAGCAACACAGGACTTCTCTCTGAGTTATTTTGCGAACATTAAGTCTCATATTTCTGCAATTAAACATGCTTATGCCACTAAAAACGTCATGATGTCTCTATTGATACTTTAAAAATAAACCAAATTATTGAAGTCCAAGAATGGTGACGTGTTCAACACGCTGTCCAAATGTGAATTCAAATGTGTTTAGAAGCACCAGTTATGCAGGAAATTGAGACCTTCATTCATAGCACAGGGATAATCTTCTCACAGGCTTAATGTAATAACTTGACGTAGGACTTTATTAATCCTGGCTCAGGTTGTTCCGTAGCTCTTTGTGATTGTTAATTACTCAGAGGAAGTGGATTGTGAGATGGAGATACAACATGCCAATCCTGACTTCTGCTTTGTCCTTTCGAGCGTCGCGTCTTAAAGCCGTTGCCGCTGTATTTGCACACCAGGTGTTTTTCAATTTAGATTAAGACTGGGCTAATTACAAGGGATGAGTTAAGAATTAAACTGCAGGTTCTATATACCTGCCACTGGTACATGCAGTTAAGCTTCATGAGTTAATAAGCAGAGAGTGAGAAATCTGCTGCAGACATTTTCAAATAATGGCCACAGTGTTGAATGAACTGTGTAGATTTATTTAAATTAATCACCAACTTTAATAACAATGGTGCAGCCAGTATATTCACAGAATACATTTGTATTTGCAGGACACCAACTGTTTATGTTTTGGTTTTCTGCCACCCACCCAATAGCTCAGCTCGTAGTATTTTCAGCACACAAGATGCCAGAAGAAAAAAGCTGGTATCAGAAATACTGAATAATACCCAAACTAAAAAAAAGCCTATGTAGCAAGGTTATTATAGTTAACAAAAACTAGCAAAATGACACAAACTAAAATTGAGAAAAACATTTTCGTTGACTAGAGTTTGACTGAAACTGAATGGTGTGTTTATAAAACTAACAAAAATTGTAGCGAAAATGCCTTTTGGGTTCATATGAAATGTATTTTTCTGCTGGCAATTTTGAAAGATTTTCTTAGAGACGGCCTTTACATTTATTCATAATAAAATGTTTTTTATTTTGTTTACAATGTGGGACATAAAGCTGTGGAAGTTAAAAATGGCATTTGTTATGTAGTTAATTGGGTTCATCTAAATAAATCACACCTATATTATAATTATTTGTTTTTATTATTATTTATGTAGTTATGTTCATGTGTGTCTTTAGTCTGTTGGCTATATTGTTTACCTTTCACACTAACTATGTCCAATCTCAGCACTATGATGTATATTTTGCACTTCAGGTTCATTTCTTGTAGACTGTATATTTGATTCAGTAATGGTTGTTCATTTGTACTCATACACTTTTAAATGGCATCCCTTGCTGGGTTTTTATGACACAATACTTGTTATGACCTTTTTGAATCGTGCACCTGGCAAA
Organism: Solea solea; assembly: GCF_958295425.1. NCBI lineage: Eukaryota > Metazoa > Chordata > Actinopteri > Pleuronectiformes > Soleidae > Solea > Solea solea. The sequence continues at coordinate 11,203,944 of NC_081139.1, read as the reverse complement.
TACTCCATATTACACTAAAACTAAGCATTTACAAAAAGTAATAAAAACTTTGCTCTAAAAAGAATTAAAACAAACTCATTTTGCTCTGTACCCCTGCCAACAGCATCTTAACCAAAGAAGAAAAAATGAGGGTTTGCAGTTGAGATGTGTTCAAATATAGAAGGCTGAGAGCGGAGAAGTTGTTGTTGTGGATCATTTTCTCCCTGACAGAAAAGCAACACAGAGAGTGTCAGTGATTAATGTTATTTTTTTTTTTTTATGGATATAAACGTATATAATGTTTTTACAGTTCATTATTGTCGCCCTGTCATCTCCTCTCATCATGTGTAATTATTTGCTGCAGCTCTACAGCAGACACAATCACTGACTGCTGCTGATGCGCTAAAATTAACCAAGCAGTTTCAAAGTTTATAAAGATAAGAACTGATGATGGGAAAGTTATGTATGTGCAGAGTTGGGTAAGTTACTTTACTGTATTCATGCAGCATATTACACGTAACTTGTTTTTGAAATGAATAAGTTACATTACACTATGACTTTCTATGCTAAGTAATAGTGTGATGTTATGTAAAAGTAATGTTATGGTACTTTCATGAAAACGTGTTGAAGCATAGGATTTACTTCCAATCAAGTTCAACAAAGCCAGGCTTTTTTCCGTGATCTCAACACTCAATAAGAGAAAAGGCTGATGGTGTGAATCCACAAGTCGTTGTTATCACTAAATTGTGTTTAGTGATGATGTGTCAATTGAAAACCTTTTTTTAAACACACAACAACCAAGGAACAATTAGTGTCTCAACAAACATACAACCCAAATCAAGATCTACTTCACAAATGGACATCCCACAAAAAGAAGCCCCAAATAGGAGGGAGAAAGTACACCTGACAGGAGACCTCCACAAAACAACAACAGAAAACCCCCCTGCTTTAAACCCCTTTAAAACAGAGTTTACATTATAATCCTCCCGGGAAATGTAAAGGCTTTGGGCCAAATCAGGATTATATGAATTTTACTGAAATATTTGACCGTCTGTACCACAGAGAATAGACTAATTAATGAATCAATATCTTCACAAAACCAGTGGTGTGAAAAGGACAGTTGCACAAAAACAAGACCATCAATCATCATCCTCTCATCAGAAAATATCACCTAGAAGAGAAACAGTCAAACGACAGCGCTGTTTTGGGGAACCTAACCTGTTCAGGGCGAGGTTATGTTCAGAGCCTAAATTACATCGTTATGTGGGTTAAAAGGCAGCCTCTGTTGTGACACTGAAATTCTGACTTTGTGCTCGACTTAGCTCACTACTTAGCGCCTACTGTAATGCGTTACTTTTATAACGTGGTGGTTATTTAATCCAGAACAAAGAATGTGTTTGTTTTCTTTTGCTTTAGCTAAAGCTATTTATTGATTATTTTTTTTATCAAGCTCTATCAATAAATGTACAAATAAATACAAATGATACTTTGCTTTTGAGCTCACTAATGTGCTAACATGCACAACAGCTAGCATAACAGCTAACACGTGAAAGGTTAAAAATACCACACACACACATTTCAGCAGAGTCATTTGTCAGTGACATGAATTCAACTAAATGTTCTGATTATGTATTTTGCATTGATTTTACTGAATGACGCTGATACTGAAGAGAACAACATGACAGCACATCACATCTACGGTAAATACATCTTTATACTGATTATAGTTTGAGGTTGAGCAAATATTCCAAAGGGTCGTTTGAATGTGTCCATGTTGTACTAAACCATATTCATTATTTCAACTAAAACTGGTTGTTGTTTCCACTGCTTATTAGCTCCTGTCAACATTCTGGACATGTGAACGCGAGCCATCAATAACCACACGTTTTGTGACTGGACAGTCATTTATCATGCAACATCTGTCCTCCTAAGGTTCAGACAATTTCCAACAGCCACTTCAGTCTTAAGCAGCATTAACCCTTGAATCAGCAGAGGTATCCTTCTGTCCACCATCTTTCATTTGCTATATCTCCAGCTCTTCACTGCAGACCAGAGGCAGTTTAATGTCCCTGATTTTCTAATGAGCTTTTGAAATGCATGAATTATTGTTGGAGGTTACGGCTCAGTAATCTAGGGCCACAGTGCTTTGATTGGCCAAAGATTGTCACAGTCCGGCCGACATGCTTGTGCCACGGGGAGTCCTGCAAGCCAGAGTGGGTGTGAGAGTGATATATTTTTCCCTGCATGCTTGGCAGGCACACTGACTTTGTATTGTCTCTTCTCTGTAAGACCATTTCCCATTCCCTCCTCTCTCTATCCCTCTCTCTCCATCTCCATCCCTCTCTCCCCCTCACTGGCATTTTGGCTCCACATATTTTTCCAGGCTAATGTTTTGTTTTCAGAGAAATGGATTAAAATGAAGCAAAGCAGTCACAAAGAGTGGGTGCCTTCCACTCCGAGGTGTCACATAAAACATTGTGTGACTGTGTGTGTTGGCTAAAGCGCTCTGACCTTTTCTTTTTTTTTTGAGACTGGCCACAGGCCATCCACTGTTTTCCTGCCAAGCTAGTTGGACTTTCCGTTAAATTAATCTGACACGAGCACCAAGTGTATGTATTATACAATATATATATATATATACACAATAAAAATGCCTGTATACCTTCCAAAAAAAGCAGTGTCCAGTTCTTAAGAGGGAGGGAAGGACAAGTTCCTTCTTTAGAAAAACTATAATGACCCAATCGATGACCAAACCTCTTGTTGGTCAATTCACCAAAACCCAATTTTATTTCCACTAGTCAAAAATATTATTTGTTACAATTACAATTATTTTTGTTTTACATAGTTTATTAAATTCTTTGATTTATATTCCAACACAGAATTTTTTCGGGTGCTTGTATGTAATTTTGTAGACAGTGGTTGAACACCTCTCACAGTTAAATTTCCACATTTTGAGACACTGGTGAGTTTTGAATATTTAATCAGCTGAAAGTTGTAATCATGAATTTACGAATGCTTAAATATGCATGGTATAATTTCTTTTTGTCTTTTGCCTACCCTTGACTTTAATAATGTATGTAGGCAACCAATACAGATGTAGTAATCTCTTGGCAGCAGTATCAGTATCTACATAAGGAGTGGGTCTTTTTCCATGGAGTCCATCATATTTAGTACCATTTCTGCCATGGCTTAGAATGGGCAGACAAAACACTGGCTCTGGACAGGGTCATTTGCATTTTTACATAATTTGATGGTCACAGTAGATTCTGTTATGTGTGGAGAAATATTGAGATGTAAATTAAAGGCCAAATGCTCCTTTACACACTGCACATAACCCTTTAAGATCTAAAAATGTGTTGTTGTTGCTTATTTTAACCATAAAAGGTCCAGAAAATGTCCTGTAACTAAAAGTGCTTTTGCCCATTTTTCCAGAATAACTTTCAATATCTGGCAGCTTGCTTACAATTTACTGCATGTTAAGATAGCATATTGACAATTTAAAAACGAAGAAATTGTTAGAAAAAACTGTAGTTGTACATGAACACCAGATTGTGCATGTTAAATTTGGAATTTGAACAGTATAAAACATATTTCAAATACCCTTTGTTTGAGTCTTTGTCTCAATGTCCAAAACTGGGCCAAAATTGGAAACAGTCACGTAATTACAGTAATGCAGAATGCGCTTGTGCAAGCGGGTTGTCTGCAATACGCTCGGTGTTAAAGTGTTAAATTGTGATCACCGTATTGTTGTATGAAATGCATTTTCAATTTACATTACTGTAAAGTAACAACTTGATAATAGTATGGTAATAATTGTGTAACAGAAGTAGTATTACGTCTTACCATCGTATTACTGTAATAGCTTGGTAATAACAATGGAATTTAATTTTTGAGAAGGCATTACAAGTGGTAGGCTACTTTCTCCATATAACTTAAGAAATGTTATTAGAAGTAATTATTTATGTTGCTATTACCAGGGTGGCGCTGGAAAATAGGTTGGATTACCATAATATTATACCCGCTATTATAAAATGATTACCATATGGTTACCATGTTGTCACGCAAAGTATGAACAGACAATATTCTCTGGCTACAGACTTTGCTGATATTCTCCACCTTTGACGCAGTGCATGCTGAGAAAGACTCGACAACCCTGAGCAGAATAGGTACTTTAAAAAATACATGCTTGTATGAAATAGTGAAGCACATGCTTGTTATCTGCATTGCTGCTGATCCCGTACATCATTAATACTCAGGAGAAATAAAAACCCGTCAGATCCCTGCTCTATATTATGTCTCCCTTCATCTTAAATCAAGATCACTTTTTCTTCTCTTCTTCATTCACAGATAAAAAGACAAGTCTGGCTTTTCCCCCCTCGGTCACGCATGTCCCCCTGATTACGTCGAGCAGTTAAATCCTCACACGTGTGGTTTCCTCTCAGAGGCGCGGTCAGAGTCACAGTTCCACCTCAAACAAATAGTTCAAGACACACTCTGCCCAGGAAAGTGAGCCGATGATCGCTGACATGCTTGAGTGAGAGAAGACTCTGCACAATTCACTTCTATGACAGGGAGATACTTTATGATGACATCAAATTTAACTCCCTATCAAGGGGATTGTAAAACAGTCAATAACTTCAATTAAGTGAACATTTACAAAGCAAATAGTGACAGAGTCAAATTAATTAAGGATTGTTTACTTTTATATCGAAGCTGACTGTGTTTTTGATACCTTATCACTTTATTCAGTTATTAGGTTGATCGCTCAATGATTCCCTTATGATATATTCACATATTAAACATCCCATGGCAGTTATTGTTGTTGTATTTTCCTATGTGTAGTTTTATACGGCGGTCAGGGTGGGGGGTGGGTCGGGTTTGTTGCCACCATGTAGTCTGTCACGCCCTTCAGTCGCATCACAGCACAGATGTAAGGCTCTGTGATTGCCTAATGTGACATAGTGACCATCGTAACAGAAGCCTGACCTCTGTATATGAATCCGTCTTGTGTTTTGCTACAGAGATACCCCCTTTGTTTTTAGGAAAGGATTTACCTCATGTTGAACTCAGTGCAATTTATTTATGACTAGATTCATCTTGCAGTTCCTCTCTTCAACATGTCTACTTGTCTATGTTAGAGAGTTTTGTAAAAAATCACCCTCATAAATCTAGTTTGACTTCATCATTTTCTCAATTTCATCATTATCTTATTCTCATATAGCTACCATTTATAATACTCCAGTAACCTGTCATATTATGACTGCAGGGCAGACACATTAAAGTCTTTTCAGATTTAAACAAGAGCAGCAGACAAAAATACACCGTCCTTGTGCCAAACTAACACTGGCAAACTGATCCATATTTTACATCCGAGTTATGGTTAAGTTTGCAAACTTTCAATAGTTGATTTATGAACTAGATAAGTGATTATGCCATAAGACAGTTGCCCTATTTAGTGAAATAATCTCTCAAACATCTACACGGTAACAAAATACATATTAATGCAGCAAAAACTGTGGATCCAAAAAAGGCCAGGAGTGACAGGAACTGCCACAGTGCTTCTAAATGTTGCTGATAATGTTTCTTCCACCTTTAGTTTAATTATAAGCATAAGCTAACAATGTTAACCATGGTGCTGATCCAATGACACACACTCGTGAACTGTCACTGTCAGTCCCCGAGAAGCTCGCTGACGCTCTCGCCAACGTTCCTGAGTGTTGTTACCCAAAGCATAAACCCTCCATGTAATATCTTTAGAGTGCTTAGAGACGGGATTTACTGCGTCTGACGACAACGCCAGCTGTTAGTTTTGTAGCCGACCTCTAGAGTAAAAGTTGTAGCTTGTCTCCAGAGTTTTCAGAGAGCCTGTGCTCATTCATTCGCTTATTGTTTGGCTAAGACGTTACCTTGTGAAATCCAAAGTCTGTAAATAAATAAACATCACGATTCCTGAGGTTTGATTCTGTGCACTCATCACAGCATGTCATTAACACAATTAATTATAAATGAATGTCCAACGGGTTAACTTACAAACAGCACTGTGATGGCGCCTGTTCATTTGTTGGGATATTGTCGTAAAAATCTTCATGGCATAATTTAAGCTATCCATCAATATATTTGTTCAGCGAGAGGCAGAGGCTTGTTTTTCTACAAACAAGTACAAAACACAGTGTTCAAATTTGAGTCTCCTGTTTGAACGAGACGGTGAACGTTAACAAACACCATGTAATCATCTTAAAACCACTGCTGTTCTTGATCCAACTGTTTTAACTGCTATGACGATATCGATGCAAACATGGCCAAGAACAAATGCCAAACAATGAGCGCGGGTCCAGATTAATAACATCATCAGGAATATCTCAACCTCCTAAAGGAACACATAATATGTGTAATTACTGTATGTGCCGCTCTAAATGATGAAGCATCCTTTTATACTGGTCACAATCACAGCAGCAAAACATTAAAAAAAAAACTAAAAAAAAACTAATCTCCAGATAACACGAGTTCAATGCTCATTTTTTAAATATATGTTGAAGGACATGAAGTGTTGTGTTTCTCCACCTCAAGACAGATCGTGTAACCGCCAGCAGTATAACGAATGGCCGCGAGGCCAAAGCTTTACTGGCCCAGCTAAGCCGTGCACTCGTTAGAGCCCTGTGGGCAAACACACTCGACTCAGCAGAAATAAAGTGCAGCGCCGAAATAAGCTGTGAGATGTTGAATATTGAACATAGAGCTGTAGCACTTTTCTCAGGCTGATGATGCTGTCAAAACACAGTCACCATGAGCCAAATAAGTCACTCCCCCACAGGCATCACAAGAGTGTTTCCATGTTACAGAAGTCTGAACAAAAAAGAACATTAAAAGCTTTGTTTCTCCACCAAACAAAGAAAAAGACTTACTTGTGCACTTCTTGAGGCCGGAGCCTTTCTTCACAGCATGGCGGCTGAGTTTGCAGTTGAAGTTATTTTCCCAGAACTCAGCAAACCAGATATTCCTCCTGTTGTTCTCCAGCGTTCGGCTGATGAAGTAACGATCAAACCCTAGACAGGATTCATTGTCATTGACACAGTCAGCGTCTATGTAAACAACAGTGTTGCTTCAGTCTTTGAATCAGGGCTCTGTTGTTTTTATACAGTGGAATTAAGAAGTGTCCAATTGCTTAGTTTAATTATCTAATGATCAGATAATTATACATTAGTAAAGAAGAGTATATAAAAAAACAGCATGAATTTGGAGAAAAACTTTTTTCTCAGAATTCTGACTTTAATCTTCTGATTTTAGAACTCTGACTTTTTTCTAACTTTAATCTCAGAATATTTACTTTAATCGTCAGACTGTAATATCAAATTCTGACTTTAATCTCAGACTTTAATCGTCTGACTTTATTCTCAGAATTCTGACTTTAATCTCAGACTTTAATCGTCTGACTTTAATCTCAGACTTTAATCGTTTTAACTTTATTCTCAGAATTCTGACTTTAATCTCAGACTTTAATCGTCTGACTTTATTCTCAGACTTTAATTGTCTGACTTTATTCTCAGAATTCTTGAATTTAATCTCAGACTTTAATCACCTGACTTTAATCTCAGACTTTAATCGTCTGACTTTAATCTCAGAATTATGACTTTAATCTGAATTTTGAGATTAAAGACATAATTTAATTTAATCTCAGAATTCATGCTGGATGTTTTTTTTTCTTTCATTTTTTTTTACATGTGGTCCTAATACTCTTCCATACATAACAAAGCAAAGCAGAGTTTGTTTTTTGTTTTTTTCCCTTTTTCTTTAAGTGATGAATGCACAATGTCCCCGTCTCCGTACCTTTGATGGACTGGCGCTTGGGCAGGATGGTGACTGCTCCCTCTGCCATCTCCTCTTGGTGTAAAACCGGAGAGATCTTTGATCCCCAGCTGTCTGAACCAACCCAGATGAAATGACCTGTCTGGTTTGCCTTTTTAGCTGCGTGGAGTAGCCGCCTGCAAAGGTGAGGGAACAGATGTTGCCGTGGAGAAGATCAACATCAACAGCTCCACTTTGATGTTCTCTTTTCCCTTCATTTTATTACACAGTGGTGTGGCAGACACAGGGTTCTGGAGCAGCCACAATTTTTTTTTTTTTTTTCCTAATTTTCAAAGCAGGCATGTTTTGTAGACAACTTACTTGATATCATCCTCATTGGCGAAAATGATGACGACTCTTGCGTTTGGATTTTCTCGGAGTCGTCGGATGACCTTGTCAAACTCTCCCTGCTTGGGCTCCCGGGGAATCTTGACTGACTGTGAGATGCACACTCCTCCTTAACACATGGGTTAGAAAACATGTTACTCTTTGCCTTCCCTTTACCACTGTGAATAAAGATCTTCATGTTGAATTGGATGTAGATCAGAGGTGTCAAACTGACTCTTAGACCGTTTGTGTATCTAGAAAATTCAAAAAGTATGGACTGGCGAGCTGTCCAAGGTGTGACCCCGCCTTTCGCCCTATGTCAGCTGAGATTGGCACATTAACCCCACATGTGGATGTTAAAGTGGTAGAAGACAGCTAGATGGATACCGGAAAGCAGAGAAATAGAGCTTTTCGCACATATACTTATCATTACAGTAGCCCTCAGGACTTCCGCAAAATTATTCACCAGTGTGTCACACGTTTGTTGATTTAACATGGATGTGGCGTGTGTGTATAATGCTTATTTTGCCACGTAGACTAATTATAGTTTGTGGTATGAAAGAAACATACCATAATCATTTTATCATTCTTATTTTTATTATTATTTTGAAGGGACCAAGGAGCAGACGGACAAATTTATTCGCCTGAGAGGTGAAAAGGACCACCTTTGTTATTATTCTGAAGTGTACATAGTGGAAAAAAAACACTTTTATTTTGAAATTCTGTGAAATACCACCATGAATATTGCCCACCAACATTTATTTTTTCCAACTTTTTTTCTCAAGTCCTGCCACCTCTTGACCAGACTAAATGCTCATTGGCTCCCAGGTCATTTGAGTTTTATACCCCTTTAGACCGTAGACCGTCACAGTGAAGAAAAAAATGTATAGACAGTAGGAAAGCACTTACTATAATCATTTTTAAAATGCTTGAAATAGAGGCCCCTGACCCTGCTAAATTTGAATCAAAGATAATTCAAGGAATTACAATTAACATTTAAGTGTCCTTATTTGCATTCAAAGTACATTACTTGACGTCACAATTTGAACTGGAAAAAAAATTCTTCTATTTGTTGAACTGAATAAATGTGTATAATATGTAAGGAGAACTAATGTATAATATGTTTAAAGTTTACTTTTTTGCAGTTTACATTTTGGTTTGTTAGTCTACATTTTTGGAGGGATTTACTCTTAAACAGATCTTGGACAAACAATAAAGTAAATGGAGATTGTAACCCCAACCTGAAGGAATCTGTGAATCTTAAATGTAACCAAATAAGTTTCACAATTTACCATCACTGTGTCACATGGATAACATAATGAAAACATGCAGTTGTTAATTACACTAAATGCACTATGCACCTTTAGTTTTGTAAACTGATTTAAAAATAACTCATTTTCTGACGAACATAATGGAATCAAGGGATCTTTGGCCATTTTATCAGTTTACTGACAGGCAAAAGAGTAAGATGGTGAAATGTCGAGTTTCCTCTGAAAAGTGATGGACTGAGGGAAGAATAATTGGCTTTATAAAGAGAAAAACTGTTCGCATCATCTGATGGAGCCCACTTGTTTTATTTTTAGTGGTTTTGTGGAAGAGGAAATCAAGTGAAACGTTTGCAGCACTGTTGTGTTTGTCATTTATGAATAAAGGCTTATGAGAATTTAGAGGAACTTTATATCAAAGTGTCTCACTTTTTTTTTACAGAACTTGTGGTACTCAGGCAGAGTTTGGATGTCTGTTACAATTCATATTACAATTCTTTTGTATGTTTATGTGTGACATCAAAACACAGTGTGAGTGAATGTGGGGCCTATACTATTCCATTGTATTCTATTCATGCATCAGTCTGTCAGAATTGTGTTGAAGAACGTATTGTAGATAAGGGTGAATAGTTGACCTGAGCCCAATGGTTCCTGGAAAACCTTTGGTTTGGTACCGTTGCCTGAGCTATTGGACACAGCAGGTGCTCTGATAAATACCACAGATGGATCTTCTGTCTGTGTTGTTTTGTCCAGTTCAGTGAGGACTTGTTATTGACCTGACAATGTCTGAGAACTGTAATTTTCAACGTTTTCAAAGTCAGAAGTTTACATACACTAAGATTATTATGCCTTTAAACAATTTGGGAAAGCCCAAATGAAGATGTCATGTCTTTGGAACATTTGAGTTCATTAGAGACACACCTGTGGATGTATTTTAAGGCACACCTGAAACACACTGCTTCTTTGTGTAACATCATGGGAAAGTCAAAAGAAATCAGCCAAGATTTCAGGAAGAGAATTTTGGACTTTTGCACAAGTCTGGTTCATCCTGTGTCCTGTGTCACCTGGTGACATTCCCACGCTGCACACAGGAAGTGATTTGTTTTATGTCAAGACAGAGGCCTGCTGCTGTATCTCTGATAGTATGTCTTAGTCTCTGTTATTGTGGCCAAAACGAAAGGGATTGAGTTTGTAAACAGAAGGTTGCCAGTTCAAATCCCAGAATTGGTCAAGGGCTGGGGTGCCTGTGAGCAAGGCAATCAACCCCCCCATTGCTGCCCGGGTGCAGATAAATGCTGCCCACTCCTCCAGTGCCCGGTTTGTGTGTGTACATGTATATGTACAAAAATGACCCAAAGTTACACACTGCAGCTTTAAGTGAGGTTTTTACATTCAAGGCAGCACGGACAGGATGGAGGAAGTCACTGTGTAAAGTCTGAATCATGCTCAAACACAAATATGTTTGGTTACTGTTCTCTGAGGCCCAGTCAAGTCTGGGTAAAAAAAAAATGTGACGTGAGTCAGGTTTTATGATGTGAAACAGTCATTTGATGCTTAAGTGCACTGTTGTCTACGTGATTTTAGGTTTACATGAATGAGCTGCTTCTCTAAAAAATGGAGAGCTGGAAGCTAATGCATTTCTCTGGCCACCCCTAACACAAATGTGTTATGTGCAGTCCAAGCAGAATTTCCATCGCTTCTCCATCAATATTTGGAGTGTCCCGGTTACACAAACTCTCCAATACTGATACATACTGTGCCAATCGCTGTAGATAGAGACCAATTTAGACTCGGGGAGGCTTGAATAACTCTTCTCCACAGTGATTGTGTTTATTTACACTGAAATCCTGACAGCGTTCTTCTGCAGGAAACAACCAGCAGGAGTTAGACAACTGGAAATAATTGAGGAGTTAACGGGAAATTAATTAAAGTTACGCATTGATCTCCATCAACTGATTAATAGATGTAAACACCACCTACACGCTCAGTGACCACATGCACAGAGCTCCAACAAATGCAACAACAACAGGCTTCATAGATTAATATGGAATAAAAAAAAGTAGTGTGGACTCCTGTCATTCTGTGGTCTTCCGCCCTGGTACCCAGATCAGCGAGGGGCCAGCCGTCCCAATTTGGCTGTCTAAAAATGTTCTGAGGTCTGAGACAGAATACTTGTGTTGGATGAAACTGTCTTGTTCCAGCACAGCTGTCACCAAAAACCTCATTAAGTTTGACAAGGTCAGACTGAACTGAGACCCAAGGATTCATAAAACTGCAAAATAATTCATGTAAAGATATCATTTTGAAAATGCTGAGCTGTGCAAGCCCGTAAGAATGTATAGGAAAAGACGCGTGGTGACCTCCAGGCTCTTGCTCTGTAATGATCTTATTTTTGAGGCAATGTATGCGAGATGCTTCTCTTTCCTCTGAAGTTTAGTTCTGACAAAAAAAATCTGGTAAAGAAAACCAACAAAGTCCGACCCGAGGCAAGTCTGTGAGATAACACGATCATTTATGATGAAAAGCAAGCACAAAATCTTTAAATGTTTGATGAACCCTCTCTGAGTGTTACCCCCAGCTCTCTGTTCAGGATCTCCTGCTCTGTGAGCGGAACGCCCTTCTTAATAGAACATATTTAGGGGAAGCCGGAGGGGAAGGAGCTCCTTGCAACCACCCATCTTTCATTTGAGGATGTGTGTCCAGTCGTCCATGCAGTTTTAAAACACACCTTTTATAAGTTTAACATTTACTGCTGTGTCATTTATCCAGTGTTGTCTGTGTCACTTTTACTGCTCTTTTACTGTCCTCAGTGTTGCTCTTTTATTGTTACTGTCATTCTTTTATTACTTTTCAGTGATGGTTTTACACTGCACTGACTGTTTTTATACTCTGTGAAGTGTCCTCAGGTGTCCTGGAAGGAGCTTCTTAATGAAATGTATTATTAGTAGAATTAGTAGTAGTAGTAGTAACAGTAATACTATTTAGTATTAGTAGTTGTATTTGTATTCCTATTTTGCAGTTTTGCTTTCAGGTTATTTTTTTCTCTCTCTGATGCAGGCTCTTTTTTTTTTTTTTTTTAACCAGAGTTATGATTAAGTTTACTGGAAATATTTTTAGTAAGTGTAGTGGTTAGCACTCTTGCCTTTGCAGCAAGAAGACCCGGGTTCGAGCCTGTTGGAACAAGGGCATGGAGTTTGCATGTTCTCCCCGTGTTTCTCTGGGTTCTCTGGTTTCCTCCCACAGTCCAAAAACATGCAATATGGGGATTAGGTAAATTGGACACTCAAAATTGACCATAGGTGAGAGTGAATGGTTGTTTGTCTCTATGTGTCCCTGCGATGGACTGGCGAGCTGTCCAGGGTGTACCCAGCCTATCGCCCGATGTCTGCTGAGATTGGCACAGCACCCCCTGCAACCCTCGTGTGGAGTATAAAAGCAGTAGAATATGGATGGATGGATTTTTAGTAAGTATGTTTTTTTAAAACTAAAAGTAATGATCTGAGGCAATAATATTTGAACCATTTTGTTTTGTGGCTGCAACACAACATCGATAAGAGCGGAACACATTATTTTCTTTTATGTTTTTTTATTTTCCATTGTATATAGTTGAGTCATTGTCCTTTGTTTTATACTTGCATTGTCATATGGTCAATTTATTGGATTAAAAAGTAACGTATACATTTGCAGACCTATTGCCTTTGGTTTTAGGTGCAATGTTCACTCTGTGCTCATTGATACATGTTTTGTACACATATATACTCCATTTGCATACAGTGCGTGCGTGTATGTACAGTATTTGTAGACAATAAGGACTTTTGACTCTTGATTAGTTTGGTTTTAGGCTAAGGGGACTAAAGTTTTATACTTTTTGTATGCTTGAACAGTGGATACCACATTCCTTGTAGTATGGAAGAGTTAAAACTATTTTCTAATTTAAATCTTGTTAGCCTGTAGGTGTATTTTATACACAGTGTTTTAGCTGTTAATTTCATTTTGTAAATAAATCATTATGTGATGTGTAAAAGCCCTGTAAAGTCAAATCATCAGTGTTTCAAATCATCTTTTTAATTTGTGGTAGACCGCTGCAGGGAGCATGTGTTTGGATTGCAGTCGTGACGGCGTTTCATCACAGTGACGACCCACTTGTCCAGTGGACACGATTTGGGTCATTTTATGTCACTTTACTATAATGGAGGGGTTGAGATGAGTGAGAATCATGTACATTTAGACTAAGGGGAAATTCTTTCTCACAGCACTGCACTTTTCTAACAGACGCAACGACACAGCAGCAGCAGACTTAATAATACTTCACATAATAATAGTTTACAAGCATGCCATCACTCTGCAGCTTGTTACACGGCACACAGTAGAGCACAGCACTATCCTGGTGTTATCTTAACCTTGCCTAAACTAATATTAATGGACACTTGTACTGTAATACAGTATATGTGGCATCAGAACAGCCACAGACCTGCAATCAGTCTTTAATAATAATAGTAATACAAAGTATAAAGAGTATTAAAGCCTGTCTGAAGAGGTGAGTTTTGAGCCGGGATTTAAAGATGGAGAGAGACTCTGATGTCGTTGTTCCAGAGGTGAGGGGCCGAGCGGCTGAAGACTCTCGAACAGGCGGGTCGGAGGGAGAGTTGGATGGAAGAAGAGCTTAGAGAACGGGTAGGTGTGTGAATATGGAGGAGGTAAATAAATAAATAAATAATCCACATATACTACTAATGTGAACACTGGATTCCACCACAGCAAATTGGATTATGTGTCAAACTGGACATGAGACATTACTGTAAGCAAATAGGCTGATGGTTAGATATAGGCAGCGAAGGGAATAAACAATTACAAACAAGCTGAAACGTAATCCTGTCAAAATGTGAACTGATTCATGTTTTTAATGACACAAAGTGATCAGAGACTGAATTCAGCTCAGTCACTCAGTCAGCCAGTTTTTCTCTCCTCGTGGAATGTGGGCCTGGTTCGCCCATTGTTTAGTAAATCTTACAGCAGAGGGAAGGCGCACGGCTTCCTCTTTATTACTGTATTACTCTTCCTATTGTGTGCTTGGTGTCATAAAGGCACTTCCTCTGTGGTTCCTGCATATTTTACATGAAAAAAAATCATAGTTATAATAAACCAATTTTCAATGTGATATCATTTCCCACACTGCAGGTATGATCACAGTCATATATCGGTGTTAATATCCAAAGACTAGGAAACGAGAATAACTTCAATTAATATTAGCAGCATGTTTGCCTGGCGTTAACACTCCCAGTGGATTTTTCTTCTTCTTGTTCTCTGCGAGAGCTCAACACAGTGCCTTTAGTGAAACACAAGCAAAAACACAAGGAATAACTATCTTTGACAACACACCATATTCAAAGAATGTGACAGCAATGGATGCAAATGACCAACAACATAGTCATACTAGTTTTTCATCGTGTTTTGCCTCATCCTTGCCTGTGCTTGTCAAACCTCAGCTTCAGCTGTGGCTGTGGATGCAATATCATTCTCTTTCACATGAGAACTTCTCTTAAACTTTCTTGTCACATGAACCCCAAAGCTTTCATTCATTCCTTAAGAGACACTGGAATTTCAAAAACACAAATTGACACAGACATACGCCCCCCATGACAGTGATGTGCGTATGTTGTGCCCCAAACTACCGAGGAGCAATAAAAGTATGGGTTGTATATAAGGTGTGGAATAATGTGTGGCGTCAGCCCCTTTCGTCGTAATTCTGTAAGTGGTGAAGAATTCCACGTCAGCCGACAAATGGTTTTTATGGGAACAGGAAATTCTGTGCCGTTGATTTCATTCTGTCTGTTTTACAACCGCCCATTTCATGTGTTGTGGCTTTCATGTCAGAATCCAAGGTACGGTAGAGTAATTTCCTGCTTAAGCCATTCCCTTGCAAAAACAGGAGAGACTTCGCTAACCTTGCAGCAGTCCTATAAAATGCTGCTGCTTTCTAATTCCCGTGCAAACTCCTGCGTCTCTGCTGTGTGCTCTAATTTGAATATTATTATGTAAAGACCTCTAAATCACTGGTAATGCGGGATAAACTGGCGTGTACAGTATGCCTATTAGTATTCGGAGGAGGTTATGAGAGAATTGGATCCTGCTGCACGTCAATCGTACAGAAGAAAATAACATTAGAAATGTACACACATGAACACTTTGCCTTGTAATCTTCTCCATTTTACAAATCAAATATGAGCTGGGACACACAGCGGCACAGGTGACGAGCACTTCACCTCACAGGCAGAAGATTTGCATGTGCGTGGGTTTTCTCCAGGTTCTCTGGTTTCCTCCTACAGTCCTAAAACATGCAGAGGGTAATTGGACACACTGAATTGACCGTGGGTGTGAATGTGAGACGGATTGTTCGTTCCTATATGTTGGCCCTGCAACGGACTGTCCAGAGTGTACCTCGCCTTTTGCCCTATTAGCTGGGTTTCTCGTGTGGTAGACAATGAATGTGAGGAGTAGAAAAGTCTCAAAAGTTCATAGAAGAGTTTGAAGTGCTAAACTAACATGTTCAAAGAGGAAAGTTGGATCCTGAGCCGCACGATATGATGCTGGAAACTTTTTCTCTTTCTCTTTCTTTCTTTTTTTTTTTTTTTTTTTACACCTTCACTGCTGCATACACAATACAAAGACAAGTCTTCTCGGATGCTGCTGGCACACTTTGTATCAGGAGCTCGGCTCTGTGGATATGTGAGGAGATTTGCAAAGTGATAACTTTACCTGCCTGTGACATGTTGCAGCCCAGTGATGGTGTTTGTTTTTCAAAATAAATTTCAGAGACATTATTTCCCACTGGAAGACCCATATTTGTGTCTCATTGTACATTTTAATCTGTTGTGTTGTGTTCATGCTGTTCATGTTCAAAAAAACCAAAGAAATACAATAGTGTTGGGCCTGAAACACAATTTGTTGTTTCTTTGCTCCACTGAGTTTCCTAATTGTACACCCTCCCCTGTTATTTGTTCACCACTCGTCTTGTGGTGGTGTGTCTTGTGTGTTTGGAGTATATAATTAACATGTGAAAGGCACCATCTTGACATCTTTAAGCTATAAATTTCAGATGTGCTTCATACATAAATTTAATTATTTGATTAACTCGATATATTTTGTCCACTGTAGCTGCCTGCTGGAATTAAACACTACTCGGCATGAGCCAAGCATGAGTGCGTCACTGCATTCTCAGTTATGTTTAGAAAGGAAAGTATTTTGTGTGATTTACATGTCTACAGATGTGCATTTTAGCCTGATAGTGTCTCAACCACTGCGTGTGGTGTTTTGCTTAATTGAGGGTAATGAAAAACGGTTCCTGCTAATGAATGTGGTTAGATTTTTGGCACAAAAAGCACCTGTTAGGGCTGAGCATCAGCACCATCTTCATAAGACACACACACGGTGTCACAACTCTGTTGTCAGATGTGCTTCTTCATTTTAAGTTTAGTGTACCAAGCTTGCTGTGTGATCCGTCTCTGTATTGGAACCTGACAGAAACCGATTGGACAATTTGTTCAAGTATTCTGGTTCAGTCACTCTGGCTGGGCTGCACCGTGTAGCAGCTTTAAGAGTTCAAACACAGCACGTGTACGATAGGTGTGACATTTGGCCGTGTTTCCATAATGGCACAGTTCGGTTTGGTACAGTACGGTATGGTTTGGAATGGTAAAGCCCTCGGTCAGGCTTGAGTTTCGATTAAGAACACCAGCTTTGTCTCAAAAAGACGTCCAGTTTGAAGACAGCGGTGGAAAGGGAATGACGCCTTTCTTTGGCACAATCAGCTGACTGCCGTGCGTCTACCTCCAGCCATACTGTACTGTACCATTACTCTGGTACTCCAAGGGAAGAGTACCGCAGTCTTACACCTCCTTTTACGTCCGCTGATCCAACCCAATGAGGACAAGACAAACTAACTGATTTGAAACAGTGCTGTTTTGCACTCTAAACTTTTTTACATTTTTCAATATTCCCATTAAAGTGCCGGATCGATAAGCATTATCGATTAACTCTTAACGATACCCATCCCTGCTCGTATCCAGTCATGGAGGGAGTCAGAACCTGTCAGTGTTTTAACCTTAAGGTGAGCGCCACCTCCATTAAGCTAATCACTGCAATGCTTTTAAACACCAGAACAAAGTGCCGCCATGAATCATTCCTCGAAGCTTTAGCGACGCTGGATGTAAGTGGGGTCTACCAATTTACGTGAGGAAAAAAAAAAGGGAAAAAAAAGTGAATTTAATTACAAAGCCTTTTGTCGAGCCTGGCAGTCTGCTTTTCTGAGTTATTACAAGAGATATCTCATTAACAGATGGATCAACAAGGGACACTTTACCACAGATGTCATGGATATATCACGTTTTTATGTTTCACCTCTCTCGTCAAGCAAGGGCAACGGCTTCAATCAACCAATTGACCTCTGTCTGACCTCATTCCTATAACTGCAGTCAAGAAATGCCAAAGGCAGACCTGAATCCATACACTAAGCCCTAAGAATAGCAGTGTACTGTAGCCTTCCTAATTGACTCTGTAATAGCGTCATAGTTCTGTCTTGGACACACACTGATACCAAAGAAAAGGACAAAAAAAAGCCGTCCAGTTGAAGTTCACCGCTGTACCAAACTAATCAGTGTTGATGTAGCGTTTTATAGAAAAGTCAGCTTTAAGGTTTTGTCACCCAAGCTTATTGTTTGTTTACTTTGGAAGAGTGACAGCAGGAACAGAGTCTCACTTATCAGGAGACATTTTGTGTCCAACTCTTTTGAACTTGCACTTTTGAAATGACAATTTACAATACATATAAATTTGACCAATTTGAGGCAATCAATCAACTAAATTGGACACAAACCTAACTCATGATAAAGAGTTTACATTAAAAACAAAGTGGTACGTGTAATTTATCGGCCTATTTAGAAGGCCTAATGCCTTATGTTTGAAATTCAAATGCCTTCGGAGAGATGATGCACACGATAGGTGCCAGGCGAATGGCGTTCTATTCATTGTTGTTGATGTGGAATCCCACACTCCTATTGTGCCATAAATTGAGTCATCATTTTTCAGTGAAAAGCCTGTTCCAGCGGCTCAGAGAAAGCAACGCAGTTGTGGGGCTAAAATAAATGCAACAGGTCTTGTTTTTCTATCAACATTACACCACTAAAACAATTTGATTGCTCCAGAAGTGAAACATCCTGATTCTGCTTAACCTTTTTTTTACCATCTCTTCTTTATCATCATGTCAGTATAAACACTGTTTTTGTTTTTTCTTTTAGGATTTTGTTTTACAAGAAAATAAAAAGAAAGGAAAAAGAAATGGAGTGCTTTTAACTGATCATGTGATTCTTGATTCAAATTTGTACTACTACTCGTGTCTATAATTTGTGTCTGTTGTTCCCTTTGAAATATAGTGGAGATTCTAGTCCCCTAGATGACTGTATTCCTGTTAGATAGTTTTTCACAACTCTGACCTGTCCCGGTGTGAAAAAGGAAGCTTGTTCACCAAGAGGTGTTAATTAAAGAGAGGGGTAAAAATCTCAGCGCTGTACGGAGAAGGCCACTGAACAGCAGGCAGGGAGTGTTGGTCATCTGCTTTGATGGGCTGACTGTTATTAGGTAATAGGTCTTCACTGGCCTCTGGTGCTTCATTGCTTTTCCCTCTTGTCATTATGTGATACCGAAATTGTTTCCACTAAAAAGTAAAGCCATTAGGTTTTTCCAGAGTAAATGCAGCAGAAATATTAGAAATATTTACTGTATATAATCTAATATTTACTATATATATCCTTAAGCTGACAGACCAGAGCTGCGTAATCACAAGGGCAGATTCTTTATGGATTAACAAAAGAAGAAGAAAAAAAGCCCTTTTTGGGGGGGAAAAAGGTGCAACCTCAAGACTTATGTGAAGTGTTTTCTGAATATAGAGTTGAAAAATGTGCCTAGATCCTTGTCTTAAAAAGTCTCCAATGATCAACCCCATTTTACTGACCCCGCTCTACAAGTGCCACCTGCAATTAAACCTTTTCTTCAAGAAAATTGTGGCTGCAGCAGAGGAAAGACCTCCGCCCATGTTTCACCTCCTCACCAATTAAAAACCAAGAAAAACACTGCGGTGAAAGCAGCTGCTTTCATCGACTAATTGACGGATTGATTTGCCTGTTTTCCTGTCAACCTATAAGATGTTTTTTATGATGTGAGGGTGACAGTGCTTCATTTGATTTAGTGGAAGCACTCTTGTGGGAAGGTTGTTTGAAAAATTTTCTCAGAGGGAGAAAAAAAAAAAAAAAGTCAAGTGTTTTGTAAATGTTTTTGTTGCTGTTGTGTTCCAAAGACAAAAACACGCCATTAGCTAGACTTCAAGTATGTGTTTTGTAATAGATGTCAACACTGTATTGAAGATAAGGAAAATTACAGACGCCAACAATATGCGGATTAAACCTGGCCAGCTAATTAATGAGAATGTCAGAGGAGGTGCATTTAACTCAAAGTTGATTTTTAAAGCAGCAGCTTGTGATGTGTGTTTCACCACGGTGTTTGCTCTGTATTAGCTGAATCGTCTTATCCTCTGCACTCTCATAACACCTTATCCTGTGAGGGATTCCATCTGACAATGAGCGACTAACCTCAGTCCATCACAGAGCAAACACACTGAGACAAACAAACATTCACACCGATGGAGTTCATCAAATCTGCGTGTCTTCACACTGTGGGAGGAAGACATGTATCCTCAAATGGGATTCAAACTAATATCTAATATTGGGAGCCTCTGACTTAACTGTTGAATCTTGGTCTGCTTTTTTACCTTCTCTTTCACACCATGTGAGGATTTGCAGTGTCACGGTGAACGGCTGGAAGAGCTGTTAAATGTGCCACAGCGAGAAAACCAGCGGGGAAGATGGTGGCTGCTGATTTCAGCACAAAACATACGCACTTAGCTTTTAGGCAGCTCCACATGAACACAATGCTAAAGTGACCAGGGCAGCAACAGACTAGAATTAGGCTCTCCTTGAATATCTTTTGGGGGTTATCCTACTCAGGTCTAGTGAAAGATTATAACCCTCAGACTAACTTGATATGTTGAATTTAAATTAGACGTACAGACTAGCCGAGGGGGTGGCGTGCTGGTCAGTTAGTTGGTCCAACACTAAATAGTCCAAACTAAGTATGTTAAGTGTAAATAGAGTATAAGCAGTTGTTAACTCCTTGACATAAGAGGGCTGTAGGGATTCTTTTTTTTTTCTGTAGACTAATCCGTAATCAAGTGTTTCTTTGAAAACTTGCTCAGTGCCTGAGTTATTCACAATGCCATTAATCTCCAGTTTGGGGATGAAGGCTCACTGTCCTGAACCTCTCGCACTTGATGATCACAGACAGAAGCATGTGTGCTTCATTTGCAACATGTCGATCTGTCCATTCCTGCTGATATTAACATCGGGTTATATTGTCTTTATTGTCCGACTCTCCTCTCTCTCTTTCATCTGTGCTGTGATTGGCCAATGTCTCACGTCATGGGCCAACATTCCCCATGGCCTCTCTCAGATCACTTGATTTATATTTCACAGAAAGATTAGAATGCAAATATTGGTAATGCCAAAAATGAGTTTTTTTCAGTTTGTCAAAAAGAGAAGATATCGCAATTGCTAGTCACAGTGCGTTCCCTCTGGGATGGTGTTAATACAATTTGTGGAGAAAATTTCAATTAAAAAAGGCGCACATTCTCATATTTAGTGCTGCATGTGCATAATAGAAAATATGTCTTGCACTCTATAATATTCTTCTTCTAATAATAATTTCTGGCAGGCGAGGTGTAACACTGCCCTCCACAGGAAAAAAAAATTTCTGTCACTTTATTTTCTTACTTATACACCAGGTCCTTAATGAAAAGCTAAAACTGCCTTAATGTTGTTGTGTTGGACCGCACTAAACTCATTTTCCACTAAAGTAGGAAGATGGAAGGAATCCAATTCAAGCAACAGTTTCTCTACCTGCATGGTTCTTGATCTTTCCCAGTTATAATACAAAACATTTTTACAAAATGCCACTAAATATCATAGTAAATAACACAGTTTATATAAATGGTGTACACCTCATTGCTCTTGGTAAATCACCAGTCACGTACTGGTGCTCATTTTAATAATCTTATATGTCATGTTACATTTTCCAGTGCTTACAAATCAAATAAAAATATGTAAATAAATGTAATGCATCAATGTCCAGCGATATTTCACACAAACCCCGAATATCTGTGTATATGTGTACTCATTTAAATCAGAGTATTTATGTGGTGACGATGATTTATACTGCTAAAAGAAAGAAATTAAAAAATATTTTATATATATATATATATTAACAAAAGATTACATAGCTATACAGTATAGTCCAATCAATGATTTAGCTCATACATAGGAGGCACAGGTTTGAGAAGTGAAAACAAGTGAATTCCCTGCACCTATTCATTAACTGTGCAGCAATACAATGATAATATGAACATGTTCTAATCAACAGAAATGTCTCCTGTAACAACATGCAGGGACATACAGTCATTCACACACACACACACACACACACACTGTCCACGCTGCCGCAGTGCCTGTCCTCTGGTTCATCTACACAAGCCTTGAGATGGTTTCACAGTGACAGTATACATTTTTATACACGCTGCTGTATATATTTCCTGTTACGGTGTCACTTATAGCCTTCAGGGTTTAAGAAACGGGCCTTGGTGCTTTGCTCAGATGCTTGCTGTCAGTAGATACAAAGTGGTTTCAGCCCCCCACAGTCAGTCTCTCCCAGCTCAGTCGAGTGCTCAGACTGGGAAACTTTCTGTTCCGAACTGGATCCCTGAACCTCCCGGCTACCACTGTACCCTGTTTATTTTATTTATTTATCTTTTAATGCACACTTGCCACAGTAACTAC
This sequence comes from Solea solea, assembly GCF_958295425.1. Lineage (NCBI taxonomy): Eukaryota > Metazoa > Chordata > Actinopteri > Pleuronectiformes > Soleidae > Solea > Solea solea. The sequence continues at coordinate 11,181,596 of NC_081139.1, read as the reverse complement.
TGCCTGCAGTGAGAAAGCTCTCAACCATCCCTTGCAGACACAGTTCCACTCATTTCAATGGGTATAAACAATATGAGTAAAGTCAGATATGATGAGACTTAAATTTGCCAGTGGCCTGGAGGCTCGTGGAAGATTCTCCTACAGACCTGGCTTATCAGCTACTCAGCCAGCCCAGTTACTGTATTTCTGATGCTAATTACTATTTAGTGTGCATAAGTAAATTTGAATTCTGACCAAAGGTGACTGTGGGGGGCGAGCATTGTATTTTTTTAAGAATTTGGATTAGCTAATGTGGAAAATGGAGTTGCCATGGCTTTGCTAAAAAAAGGGGGGATGAAATTATGTAAAAACAGGCTGTCTACTCTATGAAACCATCAGTACTGTCTGAATATAATATCAGTGATATCCTGCATCAGTGAAACACATGGAGCCATTTCACGTTTAACAGTGGGAAAAGGTTGCTGCATCGGGCACAGGAATTAAAAGGGATTTACTTCTCCTTTTAATTATTTATTGTTTTGGTTTTGGTTTAGCCTTCAATAAACCAATCACAATCCCTTCCCCCATGCACTTTAACACTGCAGATTGCTCTATAATGATGTATATGCCAGGTAAGAGAGAAGGCTGCTCTGCATATTGAAAAGATCTATTCATGCTCAAAGTTTAAAGAGCATTTCCGTGTGAAAGAACCTGACTTTTAAGTGCACTGTGCAACTGGTTATATAGGTGCATATGCTACCTTGATCATGTTCCCTTGAAAATCATGAAATAGTACAACACTGCCTTCAAATCAGGTTTTTTTTCTTGTTTTGCTCTCACTCTCTGCTGCCTCACAATAGTTACAGTCTAACCGTTCCCTTTACAGCTCCTCGTTTTAAACCTCTGTGAGACTGAGACGAGCACAACAAGTGCAATTGCCAATTAAAAGATGTCGGTGTTGGATGACAAATCTTTGAATATTCATTACCCTGTTCTACAGCAGAAGATAACACACTTCAAAAAATAATGACACTGATGATGTGATGACATCTTCATGATGGATTTGTTTAAGAAAAAAGTTGTTTGATCATGTTATTCATTGTTTTTCAATGAAACATTTTGTCTTATTAGATATGTGGTGGGGAAAATGTACCTTAATACTGTGGAAAATCACATACTGTATGTTGTAGTAGCCAGTATTGAGTTAATTTAGTTTAGGGTTAGTTACAGTGTAATTTGTGAAGTTGGTCTTTAGCCTTCAAGTAAATATACTTGCAAGGATGGGAACGTGGCTTTGTGGACCCTTTGATACCTTTGACAGCTATGATAGATGGAGAGATATGTACTGGATAATATCTAGCATTTTGGGATGGTTGACGTGTCCGTTAGAAGCTGTGCTAGGTTTGGTGTAAAAAGGTTTCTTGAGCGTTATATTATTATTACTATTACTATAGATCGTCATTTACAACCTGGAACATCAAGGTTCATCAACAAATCTAATTCCATAGTTCTGCAGCACGATGCAGATTTCTCTCGGTAAGATCTCTGCAGTCCCCCTTTATACGTGTAGAGCGGATCTAAAGCAGGGCTACAATTTCAAGTGTGTTGGGTCAGCTCAATTTGAGCTGTGTTAAAGTGGGCTAATCCCACAGACATGGTGTAATCCTCTGTGGCCAGCACCACAGTCTTATCTGTGTGGCATCTGAAGAACATGGAGCCATACAAATAAGAGACAGGCTGATACACACAGTCAGCCAAACATTTATTATCTGGCACGTTTTGTGGCTCAAGAGCAGAGATAACCAAACCATTATTCATTTGTTTTGCCATTTCTGTATTATTGATATAAAGGTTTATGTCATTGTTTTGGTTGAGGTCGCCCTCAAAGTCACATCTCCTTCTCTGTATATGCTCATAAAACATCTAAAAAAAATTTTTTTTACCCTAGTGAGCTTTGACAGAGCAGACCTTTATATCTCATTATTCACCTATCACTCAGTGTTCAGCAGTTTTATTTGACAGCTGGAGAAGTTGATTTGTGCATTTGCTTTAGACTGCCACAATATTTTACTGAACACAGCAGCTATTCTTCATACGGAGCTGCCACATCCTGTAAAAACAACTCAACTGCCATAGAAAAAAACCCTCTGCATCTCTTTTTTGTCACTGCTCCCTGATGTTGCAGATGACACGTCCTGTTGTCTCTGAGTTAAAAAAAAGGCTTCTCACCTGTGGGAAATTCTGTGACTACCACAAAGATATAGGCTGCACCTTTTGGTGCAAACAATGGCTGCATTATGGCTCTGTGACTGATGGTGTTGTTAGCTGTGAACAGGTGGATATACCTTTTAAAATTCATGAAAACTCTGTTGAGCTGCAGCAAGGAAACGGGCGACTGAAAGTGAATTAAACAAAGCTCTTTCTGCTCGCCTTTAGACTTAGACCCATTCTGAATCATCTGTATGTCTTGGCAGGCTGGCCACATAATTGATGCCATTCATTACATGATTGAGGGGGGTTGTTTTTCTCGGGTGAGTGGAGGTAGCCAGACCTTTGCTGAGAGCAACGCAGACCGTGGTGATTGATAGGAGGCAAGCTGCATAAATGCTGGAGTGCTGGTTGCCTAAATGCAAGTGAGTGTTACTCTCTTTGCCAGCTTGGGGCAAAGCCATTAATACACCCAGCGAATGATGATAGCTGTTGTATTGATTGCAGTTTGCAACCTGTACTCCACTGGCCCCTCTTGCTCCAATACCTCAGCTAACACAAGCATTGAAATTGTTGACCCGGGCTGTCTCTGCCATTGATTACCCCATTGATGCGAGGACACTACATTCACTTTGTTTGCGTGCGAGCTTAATTAATTCACAAAGTTCCCCGATGGTACAACAGGAATCAATATGAGGGCAAAAAAAATTGAATTATAAGATTAAAATATAGATTTGTCCCTTAAAAATGTGGCAATGTCCCTCTGCAGCAGACTGACCTGCATACTACAAAAACAAACAGAAAATAGGTCTCAAACAAAAATCTGACTCACTAAAGTTAATATCCCACCCAACTTAACTTCATTCTTTTTTTTCTTTTTTTTTCTTATTATTAGGTTTTGTAAGCAGACACTGTTACTTATGAGAATATCCTAGTGGGATTTTAGTTCATAATGGGTGTTTGTAATTGAGAAGAAGTTGACACTAAAATCCAAACCCTACCACAATTGTGGCTCATTGCGGCTAAAACTTACCACATTTATAACCAAGAAATTATAAATGTAAATAAATAACAGGTTTATAGCTAGCACATGGTCGCATATCAGCCCGTTCCGCTATGATTTGCAGCCGTATTTTTTGTACAAAAGGTTTAAATGCACTTATTGTAAGTCGCTTTGGATAAAAGCGTCTGCCAAATGACATGTGATGTAATGTAATGTAATGTATTTAGTTGTGTAATAATGTCAGCTCAAAAGTGAAAAACATTGTTTAAGGACCATAGACATTCAGCCACAAAACTCCCAACATTAGCAGCACGTAACATCTCCTACCCTAAGTTTCCCCCACAAGCGAGCAGAACAAAGGCGCTCCGATGTCAAATCACTGCATAGCAACTGCCAAGCGCATGGAAACCATCCCCAGTAGCTTTCCATTAAATTCCAAGAACTAATCATGACGTTAGCATACATTAACCATATTTGGAAGGCCGAACTGCCACTTGCTGGAATGTATCAATTTGACCAGCATAAAAAAACTTCAGAAGCTTCGCCCCGTTCTCAAATGTGTCAATCGCTCATCGTAACTCTGTGCGTCATCCTCCCACTAAGTTGCATTATTTTTTATCAAGGTAAAAGAAACAACCTCAGAGTGTTATCTCTGTTTTTGGGTTGTCGCTATGAGTTGAAATATCTTGTGTCAAGGTCCTTTGTGAAAGGTTACACACTGCCAAGATACAAAGGTATAAAAATTACCCATGAAGAATATGGTGTAAAAAGAACAATGTTCTTTGGGTATACCGTTAAATTTTCAAAAGCTCCCCACCCACCCGACTGCTTGGTCACTGTGCTCCCTTGCCATTACCCTAAAATAAAATACTGGCTAGAACCCTGATGATTTTGGTTAAAAATTAGACTTGACTGTAGGTGTAAGTGTGAGTTAATGGAGTGATTTTGTCTCAGAAACGCGTATCTGTGGTTTGCAGTTAAGTTTATTCGCCACATGTGATCATGTGATTGTATCAACAAAAATAATGCTGCAGGGAATGAGCCAAGTTTGTTTCCTAAAATTAAGAGCGTAGTGCAAACACTTTCATTTGATCGTTTCTTCACGAGGCCGACAGCTGAGTAATGAAGTGAAAGAGTTACAGTCGCTTGTTGACTACAGGCTAATAAAATAGATGTTTCCCTACATTCTACAAAACTCTTTTTTCCCAGCCTTCAAATTTGATCTTGCCTCGTCTCTCCCACGCGCCTTTTCCTCCTTGTCTTTCTCTTCTTCTGTTTCAACTGACGCGGTGTCATTTGAAAAGGAAATGAAACTCAAATTCTGTGTCAAATTGACATCACGTCAAACTTTTATCCAGCGATTCCCCCCCAGACTCAATCAGTCGCACTCAAGACTTCGTTCAGTATTAAATAAAAAAAAAAAAACACTTTCGCAGAGCCCTCATAACTTCAAAAATAATCCATCTTAATATATTCAATGACACTTGAAATCCTGACTGCAATGTCTCATTCAAGTTCCACTGAGAAAGTGGAAAACCTCCATAGCTCTTCACTGACTTTGAACCCTTCCGAGGAAAAAGAAAGAGGGATGATGTTCAACTTTTAAATGGCAACAAACAAATGAAAGGCTATTTGTTTTTCTCCCCTTCGCTGAAGAGGCTGTCTCTTCTTATCATTGCACAAAAGATGGATTTTAAAAGCGTTTCCTCAGAGTCCTGCTGTTTGTCTTGAAGACTGATGGGCAGTGATACATTTTTATGAAGCTGTGTAGAGGTCGCTCTCTTAAAATATTGGTTACTTCAAAATCTAACAGGTGAAAAGTGAACAGAATAAGGAACACAATTAGGAAACCGCTTCATGACTGAACGCCCACTTTGTCAGAAATGCAAATCTTACAGACTTGGTTTATTAAAAAGACATGAATCAGCACCTCGGAGGGTATAAATCCCGAGAGAGTGTGCTTGTCTTTTTTTCCCCTCCCCAAATGCTCTCCACTATATGTTAATGCACGACGGAAGCACTTCTCTTCAGCTTGTGATTTTGGTCAGAAAAACTAAACTGTAATTCCTCTGACATTACAATCAATTACAATCTTTAGCCCAGCCTGGACCTTCTCTTAATCTCATCAGGACGAAAGGGACGACTGGTATTCTATTTGTGTCTCACTGTGCAGCCTATTACCATATGGACATTTGGTTGAAAATACAGCCTTTTTTTCGAAATGAAATTTGTTTTTTATTAGGGTCATTTCAGCGTACTGTGTATGTGGAGATTATGTGTCACTGTAATTTAGTTATGCCAATGTTTTCCCATCACATGAGACTCCAAAGCTCTTCTTCACACCCCTCCTCCTCCCCCCTCACACTGCTCCCCACCATCTCACCAACACCTTCCCCACTGCTCCTAAATTGACCCCTTAAGGTTCCTGTGCAGGAATGAAAGTGTGTTTATCTCCCATTCCAGGAATGAATGCAGTTATAAGAAATTACTGCAATTCAGAGGCACAAAAAAAATGGAAACAAGGCAAAATGTTGTTTTTCATTGTTATCGTTATGATAAACCAAGGACACCAGATGAAGCAGATGTGTGAATAATCTGCCTGGGACAATGTTACTTGTCACTACAATTACATTTTTAATACAGATACAGGAAGGGGTTGTTCACACTGGAATGGTGAAATACAAGCTTTTGGCTCATTGTAAAGCATTTGGCAGAGTTATGAGTCATCGCCACATTTTGAAAAGTATGTGAAAAATGTGAGTGTGCAGGTGGGATAACTGGTGATAATGATTTTTTTTCTGAATCCCAATATGTTCTGACACAGTTTAGATCACAGCTGCCTTTTTTTTTCTTCTTTTTTTTTTTAAACACATAAGACCCAATTTAAGAGAAAAGAGATACACTTTTCTATTTTGTGAAAAAGGGCACAGCATGAATGGAAAAGAGTGTTTGCCTTTGTCATCAGTGACGCATTTGGGAAAATAAACAGCATGTTATGGCTTAAACGGCAAATGCATGACATTCATGAAGCCATTATTTTCTTACCCAGTTAACAGTACAGTTTAAATGCCCAACTAACAGCCACTTAAAGTGTTTGGGCACCTAGTTACTGATCTAACTATTTCCCAAAAGAGTTCCACAGGCACTTTAGTGAGCAATCTAACCCACAACCAAGCCTTGTTGTAGTGTTCCAGTCCATGCAGGACTTTGTTGTTAGTTTGATATAAAGCCCAAATCATTTGGCATACGATATTAGTAATATAGAAAATAATCATATATATATATATATATATATATATATATATATATATATATATATATATATATAATACACTGATCAACACTTACTTCATGCTAGCTCTCTGGAACAATGTGGGTGAGCATTGAGGACTCTGTGTTCCAACCACTGACCCACTTCATCATCACAAGTCAATGTAACCGCAGTAAAAACCTTGGTGCTTGAAGTACTGAAGTCCTTGCAGGTGCCGTTATGTATTTTTCATTTTCCAGTTTCCATGTAACGACAAAAGAGTTATACTTGTACATGTCTGCACATACAGTGAATCAATCCTTTCTATAAATAATAAACGCGCAACTGGTGTATGCTCGGGATTAAACCACCTGTTCTAACAGGAAATCACTGACTGAAGTTTTTTGGCTTTTATCGAAGATTTCTGTCATTACACCAAACTGTGCTCAGACCCTTTGACTATTTTAGATTTGTGCAATCATATTTTCATCTTTTCCAATGAAAAAAAAAAAATCCTTTTATTGTTGGAATGACCTAATGTGCGCAAAGGGATTAATATCTCTAGCCGAATTATCCAATCTCAAGACTGATGCCTTTCGGTACACGAGGGTCAGAAGTTGGGAATAAGTAAATACAATTAAACAGCTGATGTCAATTGAGTCTTTAACAGTGTGGGCAGTCAAAAATCCCACATCAACTATGCTCTGCAGGGGACAGATAGTAATTTACAATGTTTAGACCTTTTCCAGTACCAACACTACCCAAAAAACAAAGACATTTCTGGAAGTGAAAGCTGAATTCTTGGAAATTCTTATCAGCATGAGACAAATAATGCAGTTTTTGTTCTGTTCCCAGAAGACCGGTCTGTCAATTACAGCACTGGGGTTGGCCGTCTGTGCCTGTGTCTGGCATGCACTTTATTTCAAAAATGTTACAAGATTAATTTCAGATGCTGTAGCATTGATTTGTGGGGATTCATCTACGTGAGAATCATGTGTGCTGTGAGGATGAGCAGCAGCAGCCAGCCCAGCAAACAAGGGGAAGACTTTCCATTGATGTAGAAAGAGCTGTTCGTTTTTGTAGAAAGCAACAAAAAAGGACCAGCTCTCTCAGTTCTGATCACACGGACTAATTACCAAGAATCCTCTGGGCTGCATATAGTGCAGCAATAGCATAGTTGAAGTTTCTTTCCTTAATACAAAATGTTGTTCATTGTGCAACAGTGGGCAAGCAAAGGAATGTTGTCTCTTCCCTGTCCCCTCCCTGCAGTTTGACAACAGCACAGCACAAACATCAAAAAACCAAGAAGAATAACAACCAGGAGAAAATACAGTCCAGAATAAACAGAAGAACACCGGCATGTATTCAGTCTCATTCAGGGCATTGTATACATTCAGTCGCTGACTCTTTTATGTGGTGCACCTATACAAGCTAATGTAACCCTATACAACAACCCAGCAGTAAATTCTACCTACAATGACTAGTGTTTCTTAACATTTTCCAAGAGATGTTACTTTAATACTGTTGTATCTGGTGGCGCTGTGGCACTGAAGTATATTATATTGAACAGTGTCTCTTACAGTTTCTAACTATAGTGTCTAACTAGGCAAAACATTCACAGCTCACCTCTCAGTAAGAGGTCCAGTCTAACACTGTTATACACAGAAGGATTAATAACTCCGACAACATCTATAAGATCTAAACATCCTTTTGTTTGAATAGCAAGAATTTATAGATTGTGTCAATTCAAATATGATTATATGTAATGTAGACCTCCACCCAAAGCCACAGCTGCCCTAAATTAACAGTATTGGTTATTATCATACCCTTTTTCTATGTCTCTGTGATGGTTAATACAACAGTATGAAGAAGCTGTTTGACCGAAATGATATTTATAATGCTAAAATATACCGTAATTATTATTATTATTATCCATGAAATTACAAATGTACTGCTGTACCAAAAAACAATATAGTAAAGCAAAAAATTGTGAAGCACATAATTATTTCTTGATTACTTTTGCCAAATTATCCTGAACAGAAAAAAATGTTTTAGTGGTTGATTAATTTCTTTTTTTAATAAATATATTTGTATATATATATGTATATATGTATATATACATATATATATATATATACATACATATATATATATGTACATACATACATATATGTATGTATGTATATATGTACAATCGATCATTCACGATACAAGATATCATGGTCTGTAGTGGTTTTCACATGACTAATACTATAATTACTTTATAATTCTATTCTATTCTGTTCTGTTGCAGCTCACAACATACAGCGCATTATTAGAAAGTGCAAAATGGAAGCTGAGAACATTTTAGCCCCCCCACCCCCCGACAAAAGTGACACTGATATGTAACAGTCTTTATTAGGATGTGGATTACTTGCAGAAATGTAATCCAGATTAGTTGCATTAGCTGAGCTTTGTGTTATCGTCTCATATTGTTTTGTTGAAATCTACTACCCATGTAGCAGTTGGACAAGATACAGGCAGAGATAATCCTTTATCTTTCACAGTTTGCCTTTTCCAACGCATGGAACACACACAACAGACTTCAATTTGTTGCTCTTTTTTTTTTTTATTATTCTTGACGTCAATATTTCTGCTTCTGAATGAAATAAGATGCCCAATAAATGTAATCTGCCCTATTTTTATGAAGTCTGTCTATCGCAGGAAACATATTTTGTGTTATCTCTTTTACGAAGTATCCATTATCTTTTTTTGTCCTGTGCAACTGCTGATATTAGATCCATAGTCGCTAACCTTCCCCCGGTCACTTCAGGATGACTTAAACTGTCGCACCGCATCCCATAACCTCCCTCCCACATCTTAATCCACTGCTTTAATTTGATTATTCATGTGGTCATGTGTGCTTTAATCACTGCGTCACTAAGTATGATGTCACGTCAAATACTTAGTTTGTCTGACACTTCCACATGGGATCAAGCTGCAGTACGCTTAAGAAAATTGGCATTTACAGTATCACTGCATTAAGGGAGATACATAACCATTATGTCACTGACAGGGAGGTCCCAAGTGAGAGAGAGAGAGAGATGAGTGATGATTATTCAGACGTTCGCCTCGCCCAATTAAGCAATGACAAGTAATTGTTTAAACAAATTGCAACAAGACATATCTCAAGCACTCAGGGGTCATTTGTATGATGTTAAATAATAAATAAAGGCACAGCTGTCTGACACGCCACCCAGGGGTGTGAGCTAGAGATTAAAAGGCCATATGGAGAGAAGCAGGAACATCACGGAGTGTGCTGTGATCTCCTGCCTGGGAGACTGCAGCCATTTCAAAAATGGTTCAGAGGTTCAAATGCGGTCCTGTTGCTCTGAGTAAAGCCACGTTTTCTCTAATCTCAGAACCACAATCTTCTGCTTAATACATTGCCTCACCTTGCAGCCACTATATTTACACTTGCATGGCAGGTTCAGGGGTTATAGGGTTGGGCAGATAATAGAACTTGTGGATTTTTTAAGTAACTGGCAAACTGTCCAGGGTGTAACCCGCCTATCGCTCTGTGTCAGCTGAGGTTGGCACAGCTCCCACCCGCGGCCCTCATGTGGTGGATACAGCCGTGGTGATTTTTGACATAGAAATAAATACTTTTTTAATGCATTCATGTAAAAAGGCAATTGTACTAAATGTTTCTTAATACAAAGATTAAAATAGGTCATTTTCTCTCAGAGTAATCATTTTATGGTGTCACTATATTTAAAATCAGTCACATATTCCTGTTGCCTGTTTTAGGGAATTATTAGTTGTTTGTGTGTTTGTTTCAGGAGGTATTCAAATTCAGTTTTTTGAAATTGGTATTCTTGAAGATTTCAGTCCTGTTTGAGTTGGTGAACCCTGTGGCTCCTGGTAATGTAGTAACAACAAATGTGCAGCGGTGCAGGTCATATATTTCTCTGGGCACCATAACAATTCATTGTTGTCTGATTTTATGCTGCACACAGCACGAGACTGTGAGCAGCAGGACACAGTGAAAGGAGCTGGTTACCTCGCTGAGAGGTTGGAGGTGTGTGGCGTGATGCCTGCAGCTCCTTATCTAACAGCTGACTGTGGCTTCTTGTTCCATTACTCGCTGCAATATATCAAACTGATCTGCTGTCAGAAAGTGGTTTGGTAGATGCGTTTTTGTGGTGAATGATACATATCGCTAAGTGCTAAGCTCAGTGACATGCACTGCATTTCCTGTGACGACTTCATAATAAAAGTCAACCACGTAGCTTTAATGGGAAATTGCACATGCAGGAAAAAAGTTCAGTTTGCGTCAGTAAATCAAAATGAAAAAAAAAAAAAAACAATATTGTGAACCAGTTTTTCATCTTAGGGCAGCAGGTTGCATGAGAGTTCAAAAGTATTGATGGATGGACTAAAAACCGTGTTGCATTTGGTCTTTAACCCTTACAGATCTGTGCCGTAGGTGCAACCATGGTAATACTGTGGGAATAATACACAACTCCTTTTATGGACATCCGGGAGGTGTTTATAGGTCACATATTCAGGCTTTTTTTGTCTTCTTACGTGTTGTTGAGTCGAAGTTAGGATTCATTTTATGTCGCATTTTTAGTAGTGACTTTAGAAGTCACAAAATAGACAATTTTTCTTTTATTTTTGTTCATAAAAACAAGCCAAGTGAACTTTGAACTGTGACATATTTTCAAATTTCACAAATTAAATCTGATTTTGAGAAATGTTTTCGCAGGTGTGTTTATATAGTTGGTGAAATGTTTTTTTTTCATCAGATTGCCTAGGATGTGCTGAAAAAAGGATATATAAACCTCTATATTGCACATTGTTATAGCCTCTGTATATATATATATATATATATATATATATATATATATATTATTATATATATATATATTGTATGTTTAAACAAAAAAAAGCAGCCAAAATGCTCTGTGTTCTAAGGGTTAAAGTTTATTTTGGAAAAAATGCCAAGAAGTGGGCTGAGAGCTGAGAGAGTGATAGGAGGGAGAGTGTGGAGCATGATCTGGTGGTGAAAGCTGACACCAAGTTGCAGCTGTCTGAAAAGGTGCTGCTCACACTTTAGGTTGTGGGGAGAGAAAGTGACATAGCAATAGCTTCAGCGTTTAAAGGGGGATGAGTTTGGGACAACGAGCCTCTCGCTGATTAAAGGGGAGAGTGATGAAAGAGCGAGTGCACCAGTGATGCAAGCATGTACTAAAATAGACCGTGGCAAAATTTGAACGTCCTAGCTGATGTTTGACCAGAGAAAGGCAGAAAGTAATATTTACTAGATATCCATATACACTGGATTTCACCCGAAAAGGGTGGTTCAGTTAACATGGATTTGGTGACTTCAACAAAATGTGGAATGTCACCAACCTTATCTTTTAAATAACTTATTATGGGAAACATTTAGGGAAAAATTTTAGGGAAAGACTTTCTCAGTAATAATTATTTAGTAAATCATAATTGGGCTGAACAATCTTCTTTCTTATACTTTGTATATCCTCAACCAAGCATCCATAAATAAATCACCCAGGAGCAATGCAGAGTTTGCTTTCCTCTCTTCTTTTGCCTCATTTTACATTCTTCACATAAGCTCTGTGGCTAATGCTTTTAATCCTCCTCATCACACAGAGACGGCAGTTACTCCATTAGCAGGGTTTCTCATGTTGATGTCAGGCAGGCCATTGCTTTGCAAGGGGATCTTGTTAGGGTTCTTATTGACATTATGTTTCATTAACTTGATTAATGACATCTATTGGGGCATGCGCCACCGTAATCAACATCTCTGCAGAGAGGGCCTGTCTGCAGCCAGAGATGAGATGCTCTGGGCCTCTGCTTCTCAGTGGTCAACACTTTGTCTCTGCCTCTCTGTCTCCTGTTTGTTTCCAAAAGGCTGCAATCAAAACAAATCCTATATTCACAAGTGGTTTCTGGGGAAAAAAATGTTCAGTGATAAGGATCTTTACAATTAAGAAAATAAAGCACCATGTGTCTACAACATCACCACTAAAAAAATAATCAGTTAAGATGCTGCTTCCCAGTTATTAGTTGATATAGGCTCATATCCCACCTTGGCTAGCACTGCTGCCACACAGCAAGAAAGTTTTTCTCCCCGTGTTCGTGTGGGTTTTCTCCGCATGCTCCAATTTCCTCCCACAGCCCGAAAACATGCAGAGGTTAACTGGAAACTCTGGATCAGGGGTGTCAAACTCATTTCAGATCAGGGGCCACATACAGCACAATTTGAACTCCCCTTTGTTCTACATTTAATAAAGCATCTTTTTACAAAACATATTATGAAAAACTGGAAGATTCTTGAGAGAAATAAGTGCAATTTCAACATTACGATGCCTTATGTTACCATTTACACATGTGGAAATGTGAATGTGAATCGGGAGGAGGAAGGGCTTGTCTCTCTGTCTATGCTTTAAAACTTAGTGTTTTAAGAGTTGATTCCACCGAAATACCACTAAATACTTCAAGTTTTAAAGGTTCAATCCACATTTTCAGATTTTATAATGCAGTCATCAAAATGTCATAGTTTAGTATATTGTCCAAAATTTGACAACAAAGTCATAGTATAGTATATCATTCAAAATCGCTCAAAAAAGTCATAGTATAGTATGTTGTCCAAAAGTTGACAAAAATGTCATAGTATAGTATGTCGTCCAAAATGTAACAAAAAAGTCATAGTATAGTATGTCGTCCAAAATTTGACAAAAATGTCATAGGTTAGTATGTCGTCCAAAATGTGTCAAAAAAGTCATAGGTTAGTATGTCGTCTAAAAAAGTCATAGGTTAGTATGTCATTCAAAAGTTCACAAAAAAGTCATAGGTTAGTATGTCATCCAAAATTTGACAAAAAAGTCATAGGTTAGTATGTTGTCCAAAATTTGTCAAAAAAGTCATAGGTTAGTATGTCGTCCAAAATTTGACAAAAAAGTCATAGGTTAGTATGTCATCCAACATTTGTCAAAAATGTCATTGGTTAGTATGTCGTTCAAAAGTTCACAAAAAAGTCATAGATAGTATGTCGTCCAAAATGTCATAGTTTAGTATGTCGTACAAAATTTGACCAAAATGTCATAGTTTAGTATGTCGTCCAAAATGTGACCAAAATGTCATAGTTAGTATGTCGTCCAAAATTTGACCAAAATGTCCTAGTTTAGTATAATGTCCAAAATTTCACCAAAAAGTCATAGGTTAGTATGTCGTCGAAAATTTGTCAAAAAAGTCATAGGTTAGTATGTCGTCCAAAATTTGACAAAAAAGTCATACGTTAGTATGTCGTCCAAAATTTGTCAAAAAAGTCATAGGTTAGTATGTCGTCCAAAAGTTCACAAAAAAGTCATAGGTTAGTACGTTGTCCAAAAGTTCACAAAAAAGTCATAAGTTAGTATTTTGTCGAAAATGTGTCCAAAAAGTCATAGGTTAGTATGTCGTCGAAAATTTGTCAAAAAAGTCAAAGGTTAGTATGTCGTTGAAAATTTGTCAAAAAAGTCATAGCTTAGTATGTCGTCCAAAATTTGTCAAAAAAGTCATTGGTTAGTATGTCGTTTAAAAGTTCACGAAAAAGTCATAGGTTAGTATGTCGTCGAAAATTTGTCAAAAAAGTCATAGGTTAGTATGTCGTCGAAAATTTGTCAAAAAAGTCATAGCTTAGTATGTCGTCTAAAATTTGACAAAAAAGTCATAGGTTAGTATGTCGTCCAAAATTTGTCAAAAAAGTAATTGGTTAGTATGTCGTGTAAAATGTCTTAAAAAAAGTCATAGGTTAGTATGTCGTCCAAAATGTGACCAAAATGTCATAGTTTAGTATGTCGTCGAAAATTTGTCAAAAAAGTCATAGGTTAGTATGTCGTCCAAAATTTGACAAAAAAGTCATAGTTAAGTATGTCGTCCAAAATTTGTCAAAAAAGTCATAGTTAGTATGTCGTCCAAAATGTCATAGTTTAGTATGTCGTCCAAAATTTGTCAAAAAAGTCATAGGTTAGTATGTCGTCCAAAATGTGACCAAAATGTCATAGTTTAGTATGTCGTCCAAAATTTGACCAAAATGTCATAGTTTAGTATGTCGTCCAAAATTTGACAAAATGTCATAGTTTAGTATGTCGTCCAAAAGTACACAAAAAAGTCATAGGTTAGTATGTCGTCCAAAATTTGACAAAAAAGTCATAGTTTAGTATGTCGTCCAAAATTTGTCAAAAAAGTCATAGGTTAGTATGTCGTCCAAAATGTGACCAAAATGTCATTGTTTAGTATGTCGTCCAAAATTTGACCAAATGTCATAATTTAGTATGTCGTCCAAAAGTACACAAAAAAGTCATAGGTTAGTATGTCGTCCAAAATGTGACCAAAATGTCATAGGTTAGTATGTCGTCCAAAATGTGACCAAAATGTCATAGTTTAGTATGTCGTCCAAAATTTGACCAAAATGTCATCGTTTAGTATATCGTCCAAAATTTCACCAAAATGTCATAGTTTAGTATGTCGTCCAAAATTTGTCAAAAAAGTCATAGGTTAGTATGTCGTCCAAAATTTGTCAAAAAAGTCATAGGTTAGTATGTCTTCTAAAAAAGTCATAGGTTAGTATGTCGTTCAAAAGTTCACAAAAAAGTCATAGGTTAGTATGTCGTCCAAAATTTGTCAAAAAAGTCATAGGTTAGTATGTCGTCCAAAATTTGTCAAAAAAGTCATAGGTTAGTATGTCGTCTAAAATTTGACAAAAAAGTCATAGGTTAGTATGTCGTCCAAAATTTGACCAAAATGTCATAGGTTAGTATGTCGTCCAAAATTTGACCAAAATGTCATAGTTTAGTATGTCGTCCAAAATTTGACCAAAATGTCATAGTTTAGTATATCGTCCAAAATTTCACCTAAATGTCATAGTTTAGTATGTCGTCCAAAATTTGACCAAAATGTCATCGTTTAGTATATCGTCCAAAATTTGACAAAAAAGTCATAGTATGTTGTCCAAAATTTGTCAAAAAAGTCATTGGTTAGTATGTCGTGTAAAATGTGTTAAAAAAAGTCATAGGTTAGTATGTCGTCCAAAATGTGACCAAAATGTCATAGTTTAGTATGTCATCGAAAATTTGTCAAAAAAGTCATAGGTTAGTATGTCGTCCAAAATTTGACAAAAAAGTCATTGGTTAGTATGTCGTCCAAAATGTGACCAAAATGTCATAGTTTAGTATGTCGTCCAAAATTTGTCAAAAAAGTCATAGGTTAGTATGTCGTCCAAAATGTGACCAAAATGTCATAGTTTAGTATATCGTCCAAAATTTCACCAAAATGTCATAGTTTAGTATGTCGTCCAAAATTTGACAAAAAGTCATAGGTTAGTATGTCGTCCAAAATTTGTCAAAAAAGTCATAGGTTAGTATGTCGTCCAAAATTTGTTAAAAAAGTCATAGGTTAGTATGTCTTCTAAAAAAGTCATAGGTTAGTATGTCGTTCAAAAGTTCACAAAAAAGTCATAGGTTAGTATGTCGTCCAAAATTTGTCAAAAAAGTCATAGGTTAGTATGTCGTCCAAAATTTGTCAAAAAAGTCATAGGTTAGTATGTCGTCTAAAATTTGACAAAAAAAGTCATAGGTTAGTATGTCGTCCAAAATTTGACCAAAATGTCATAGGTTAGTATGTCGTCCAAAATTTGACCAAAATGTCATAGTTTAGTATGTCGTCCAAAATTTGACCAAAATTTGATAGTTTAGTATATCGTCCAAAATTTCACCAAAATGTCATAGTTTAGTATGTCGTCCAAAATTTGACCAAAATGTCATCGTTTAGTATATCGTCCAAAATTTGACAAAAAACTCATAGTATGTCGTCCAAAATTTGTCAAAAAAGTCATAGGTTAGTATGTCGTCTAAAATTTGACAAAAAAAGTCATAGGTTAGTATGTCGTCCAAAATGTGACCAAAATGTCATAGGTTAGTATGTCGTCCAAAATGTGACCAAAATGTCATAGTTTAGTATGTCGTCCAAAATTTGACCAAAATGTCATCGTTTAGTATATCGTCCAAAATTTCACCAAAATGTCATAGTTTAGTATGTCGTCCAAAATTTGTCAAAAAAGTCATAGGTTAGTATGTCGTCCAAAATTTGTCAAAAAAGTCATAGGTTAGTATGTCTTCTAAAAAAGTCATAGGTTAGTATGTCGTTCAAAAGTTCACAAAAAAGTCATAGGTTAGTATGTTGTCCAAAATTTGACCAAAATGTCATAGTTTAGTATACTGTCCAAAATTTCACCAAAATGTCATAGTTTAGTATGTCGTCCAAAATTTGACCAAAATGTCATCGTTTAGTATATCGTCCAAAATTTGACAAAAAAGTCATAGTATGTCGTCCAAAATTTGTCAAAAAAGTCATTGGTTAGTATGTCGTGTAAAATGTGTTAAAAAAAGTCATAGGTTAGTATGTCGTCCAAAATTTGACCAAAATGTCATAGTTTAGTATGTCGTCCAAAATTTGTCAAAAAAGTCATAGGTTAGTATGTCGTCTAACATTTGACAAAAAGTCATAGGTTAGTATGTCGTCCAAAATGTGACCAAAATGTCATAGTTTAGTATATCGTCCAAAATTTCACCAAAATGTCATAGTTTAGTATGTCGTCCAAAATTTGACAAAAAGTCATAGGTTAGTATGTCGTCCAAAATTTGTCAAAAAAGTCATAGGTTAGTATGTGGTCCAAAATTTGTCAAAAAAGTCATAGGTTAGTATGTCTTCTAAAAAAGTCATAGTTTAGTATGTCGTTCAAAAGTTCACAAAAAAGTCATAGGTTAGTATGTCGTCCAAAATTTGTCAAAAAAGTCATAGGTTAGTATGTCGTCCAAAATTTGTCAAAAAAGTCATAGGTTAGTATGTCGTCTAAAATTTGACAAAAAAGTCATAGGTTAGTATGTCGTCCAAAATGTGACCAAAATGTCATAGCTTAGTATGTCGTCCAAAATGTGACCAAAATGTCATAGGTTAGTATGTCGTCCAAAATTTGACCAAAATGTCATAGGTTAGTATGTCGTCCAAAATTTGACCAAAATGTCATAGTTTAGTATATCGTCCAAAATTTCACCAAAATGTCATAGGTTAGTATGTCGTCCAAAATTTGTCAAAAAAGTCATAGGTTAGTATGTCGTCCAAAATTTGTCAAAAAAGTCATAGGTTAGTATGTCTTCTAA
Source organism: Solea solea (assembly GCF_958295425.1). Classification (NCBI taxonomy): domain Eukaryota; kingdom Metazoa; phylum Chordata; class Actinopteri; order Pleuronectiformes; family Soleidae; genus Solea; species Solea solea. Next base: position 11,163,952 of record NC_081139.1, on the reverse strand, counting down.
AAAAGTCATAGGTTAGTATGTCGTTCAAAAGTTCACAAAAAAGTCATAGGTTAGTATGTCGTCCAAAATTTGTCAAAAAAGTCATAGGTTAGTATGTCGTCCAAAATTTGTCAAAAAAGTCATAGGTTAGTATGTCGTCTAAAATTTGACAAAAAAAGTCATAGGTTAGTATGTCGTCCAAAATTTGACCAAAATGTCATAGGTTAGTATGTCGTCCAAAATTTGACCAAAATGTCATAGTTTAGTATGTCGTCCAAAATTTGACCAAAATGTGATAGTTTAGTATATCGTCCAAAATTTCACCAAAATGTCATAGTTTAGTATGTCGTCCAAAATTTGACCAAAATGTCATCGTTTAGTATATCGTCCAAAATTTGACAAAAAACTCATAGTATGTCGTCCAAAATTTGTCAAAAAAGTCATTGGTTAGTATGTCGTGTAAAATGTGTTAAAAAAAGTCATAGGTTAGTATGTCGTCCAAAATGTGACCAAAATGTCATAGGTTAGTATGTCGTCCAAAATGTGACCAAAATGTCATAGTTTAGTATGTCGTCCAAAATTTGACCAAAATGTCATCGTTTAGTATATCGTCCAAAATTTCACCAAAATGTCATAGTTTAGTATGTCGTCCAAAATTTGTCAAAAAAGTCATAGGTTAGTATGTCGTCCAAAATTTGTCAAAAAAGTCATAGGTTAGTATGTCTTCTAAAAAAGTCATAGGTTAGTATGTCGTTCAAAAGTTCACAAAAAAGTCATAGGTTAGTATGTTGTCCAAAATTTGACAAAAAAGTCATAGTATGTCGTCCAAAATTTGTCAAAAAAGTCATTGGTTAGTATGTCGTGTAAAATGTGTTAAAAAAAGTCATAGGTTAGTATGTCGTCCAAAATGTGACCAAAATGTCATAGTTTAGTATGTCGTTCAAAAGTTCACAAAAAAGTCATAGGTTAGTATGTCGTCCAAAATTTGTCAAAAAAGTCATAGGTTAGTATGTCGTCCAAAATTTGTCAAAAAAGTCATAGGTTAGTATGTCGTCTAAAATTTGACAAAAAGTCATAGGTTAGTATGTCGTCCAAAATGTGACCAAAATGTCATAGTTTAGTATATCGTCCAAAATTTCACCAAAATGTCATAGTTTAGTATGTCGTCCAAAATTTGACAAAAAGTCATAGGTTAGTATGTCGTCCAAAATTTGTCAAAAAAGTCATAGGTTAGTATGTGGTCCAAAATTTGTCAAAAAAGTCATAGGTTAGTATGTCTTCTAAAAAAGTCATAGTTTAGTATGTCGTTCAAAAGTTCACAAAAAAGTCATAGGTTAGTATGTCGTCCAAAATTTGTCAAAAAAGTCATAGGTTAGTATGTCGTCCAAAATTTGTCAAAAAAGTCATAGGTTAGTATGTCGTCTAAAATTTGACAAAAAAGTCATAGGTTAGTATGTCGTCCAAAATGTGACCAAAATGTCATAGCTTAGTATGTCGTCCAAAATGTGACCAAAATGTCATAGGTTAGTATGTCGTCCAAAATTTGACCAAAATGTCATAGGTTAGTATGTCGTCCAAAATTTGACCAAAATGTCATAGTTTAGTACATCGTCCAAAATTTCACCAAAATGTCATAGTTTAGTATGTCGTCCAAAATTTGACAAAAAGTCATAGGTTAGTATGTCGTCCAAAATGTGTCAAAATGTCATAGGTTAGTATGTCGTCCAAAATGTGTCAAAATGTCATAGTTTAGTACGTCGTCCTAAATTTTTCAAAAAAGTAATTGGTTAGTATGTCGTTCAAAAGTACACAAAAAAGTCATAGGTTAGTATGTCGTCCAAAATGTGACAAAAAGTCATAGGTTAGTATGTCGTCCAAAATGTGTCAAAATGTCATAGGTTAGTATGTCGTCCAAAATGTGTCAAAATGTCATAGTTTAGTACGTCGTCCTAAATTTTTCAAAAAAGTAATTGGTTAGTATGTCGTTCAAAAGTACACAAAAAAGTCATAGGTTAGTATGTCGTCCAAAATGTGACAAAAAAGTCATAGTTTAGTATGTTGTCGAAAATTTGTCAAAAAGTCATAGGTTAGTATGTCGTCCAAAAGTTTACAAAAAAGTCATAGGTTACTATGTTGTCCAAAATTTGTCAAAAAAGTCATTGGTTAGTATGTCGTCCAAAAATGTGATAAAAAAGTCATAGATTAGTATGTCGTCCAAAATCGCTCCAAAAAGTCATAGTTCAGCATCTTGACCAAAATCACCCCAAAACGTCCTACTTTACGACCTCCTCCAAAGTTGTCAGCATCATCCCCGGTGGCCTAATGGATAAGGCACTAGACTCGTCATCCATGGATTGTGAGTTCAAATCCCATCCAGGGGTGAATTTCATCGGGACAGCCAAGTGTTTGTGTATTATGGTGTCTAAAATCAGTGAAGCTTGTTGTCAAGAAAGTCATAATATATTATGTGACAAAAAAGTCATAGTTTAGTATGTTGTCGAAAATTTGTCAAAAAAGTCATAGGTTAGTATGTCGTCCAAAAGTTTACAAAAAAGTCATAGGTTACTATGTTGTCCAAAATTTGTCAAAAAAGTCATTGGTTAGTATGTCGTCCAAAAATGTGATAAAAAAGTCATAGATTAGTATGTCGTCCAAAATCGCTCCAAAAAGTCATAGTTCAGCATCTTGACCAAAATCACCCCAAAACGTCGTACTTTACGACCTCCTCCAAAATTGACAGCATCATCCCCGGTGGCCTAATGGATAAGGCACTAGACTCGTCATCCATGGATTGTGAGTTCGAGACCCATCTAGGGGTGAATTTCATCGGGGACAGCCAAGTGTTTGTGTAGTATGGTGTCTAAAATCAGTGAAGCTTGTTGTCAAGAAAGTCATAATATATTATGTGGTCCAAAATGTGACAAAAAAGTCATAGGTTAGTATGTCATCCAAAAAAGTCATAGGTTAGTATGTCGTCCAAAATTTGACCAAAATGTCATAGTTTAGTATGTCGTCCAAAATTTGACCAAAATGTCATAGTTTAGTATATTGTCCAAAATTTCACCAAAATGTCATAGTTTAGTATGTCGTCCAAAATTTGACAAAAAGTCATAGGTTAGTATGTCATCCAAATCGGTCAAAAACATCATAGTATAGTATGTTGTCCAAAATCGGTCCAAAACGTCATAGTATAGTATGTCGTCCGAAATCGATCAAAAACGTCATAGTATAGTATGTCGTCCAAAATCGGTCCAAAACGTCATAGTATAGTATGTCGTCCGAAATCGGTCAAAAACGTCATAGTATAGCATGTCGTCCAAAATCGATCAAAAACGTCATAGTATAGTATGTCGTCCAAAATCGGTCAAAAACGTCATAGTATAGTATGTCGTCCAAAATTGGTCAAAAACGTCATAGTATAGTATGTCGTCCAAAATCGGTCCAAAACGTCATAGTATAGTATGTCGTCCAAAATCGGTCCAAAACGTCATAGTAAAGTATGTTGTCCAAAATTGGTAAAAAACGTCATAGTATAGTATGTCGTCCAAAATCGGTCCAAAACATCATAGTATAGTATGTCGTCCAAAATCGGTCCAAAACGTCATAGTATAGTATGTCGTCCAAAATCGGTCCAAAACGTCATAGTATAGTATGTCGTCCGAAACCGATCAAAAACGTCATAGTATAGTATGTCGTCCAAAATCGGTCCAAAACGTCATAGTATAGTATGTCGTCCAAAATCGGTCCAAAACGTCATAGTATAGTATGTCGTCCGAAATCGATCAAAAACGTCATAGTATAGCATGTCGTCCAAAATCGGTCCAAAACGTCATAGTATAGTATGCCGTCCGAAATCGGTCAAAAACGTCATAGTATAGTATGTCGTCCAAAATTGGTCAAAAACGTCATAGTATAGTATGTCGTCCAAAATCGGTCCAAAACGTCATAGTATAGTATGTCGTCCGAAATCGGTCAAAAACGTCATAGTATAGCATGTCGTCCAAAATCGATCAAAAACGTCATAGTATAGTATGTCGTCCAAAATCGGTCAAAAACGTCATAGTATAGTATGTCGTCCAAAATTGGTCAAAAACGTCATCGTATAGTATGTCGTCCAAAATCGGTCCAAAACATCATAGTATAGTATGTCGTCCAAAACGTCATAGTAAAGTATGTTGTCCAAAATTGGTAAAAAACGTCATAGTATAGTATGTCGTCCAAAATCGGTCCAAAACGTCATAGTATAGTATGTCGTCCAAAATCGGTCCAAAACGTCATAGTAAAGTATGTTGTCCAAAATTGGTAAAAAACGTCATAGTATAGTATGTCGTCCAAAATCGGTCCAAAACATCATAGTATAGTATGTCGTCCAAAATCGGTCCAAAACGTCATAGTATAGTATGTCGTCCAAAATCGGTCCAAAAATCGGCCCAAAACATCATAGTATAGTATGTCGTCCAAAATCGGTCCAAAACGTCAAAGTATAGTATGTCGTCCAAAATCGATCAAAAACGTCATAGTATAGTATGTCGTCCAAAATCGGTCAAAAACGTCATAGTATAGTATGTCGTCCAAAATTGGTCAAAAACGTCATAGTATAGTATGTCGTCCAAAATCGGTCCAAAACGTCATAGTAAAGTATGTTGTCCAAAATTGGTAAAAAACGTCATAGTATAGTATGTCGTCCAAAATCGGTCCAAAACATCATAGTATAGTATGTCGTCCAAAATCGGTCCAAAACGTCATAGTATAGTATGTCGTCCAAAATCGGTCCAAAACGTCATAGTATAGTATGTCGTCCGAAACCGATCAAAAACGTCATAGTATAGTATGTCGTCCAAAATCGGTCCAAAACGTCATAGTATAGTATGTCGTCCAAAATCGGTCCAAAACGTCATAGTATAGTATGTTGTCCAAAATCGGTCCAAAACGTCATAGTATAGTATGTCGTCCGAAATCGATCAAAAACGTCATAGTATAGCATGTCGTCCAAAATCGGTCCAAAACGTCATAGTATAGTATGCCGTCCGAAATCGGTCAAAAACGTCATAGTATAGTATGTCGTCCAAAATTGGTCAAAAACGTCATAGTATAGTATGTCGTCCAAAATCGGTCCAAAACGTCATAGTATAGTATGTCGTCCGAAATCGGTCAAAAACGTCATAGTATAGTATGTCGTCCGAAATTGGTCAAAAACGTCATAGTATAGTATGTCGTCCAAAATCGGTCCAAAACATCATAGTATAGTATGTCGTCCAAAATCGGTCCAAAACGTCATAGTAAAGTATGTTGTCCAAAATTGGTAAAAAACGTCATAGTATACTATGTCGTCCAAAATCGATCAAAAACGTCATAGTATAGTATGTCGTCCAAAATCGGTCCAAAACGTCATAGTATAGTATGTTGTCCAAAATCGGTCCAAAACGTCATAGTATAGTATGTGGTCCAAAATTGGTCCAAAACCTCATAGTATAGTATGTGGTCCAAAATCGGTCAAAAACGTCATAGTATAGTATGTGGTCCAAAATCGGTCCAAAACGTCATAGTATAGTATGTCGTCCGAAATCGATCAAAAACGTCATTGTATAGTATGTCGTCCAAAAGCGGTCCAAAACGTCATAGTGAAGTATGTCGTCCAAAAGCGGTCCAAAACGTCACAGTATAGTATGTCGTCCAAAATCGGTCAAAAACGTCATAGTATAGTATGTCGTCCAAAATTGGTCAAAAACGTCATAGTATAGTATGTCGTCCAAAATCGATCCAAAAATCGGTCCAAAACATCATAGTATAGTATGTTGTCCAAAATCGGTCCAAAACGTCATAGTAAAGTATGTTGTCCAAAATTGGTAAAAAACGTCATAGTATAGTATGTCGTCCAAAATCGGTCCAAAACATCATAGTATAGTATGTCGCCCAAAATCGGTCCAAAACGTCATAGTATAGTATGTTGTCCAAAATCGGTCCAAAACGTCATAGTATAGTATGTCGTCCGAAATCGATCAAAAACGTCATAGTATAGTATGTCGTCCAAAATCGGTCCAAAACGTCATAGTATAGTATGTCGTCCAAAATCGGTCCAAAACGTCATAGTATAGTATGTCGTCCAAAATCGATCAAAAAAGTCATAGTATAGTATGTCGTCCAAAATCGATCAAAAACGTCATAGTATAGTATGTCGTCCAAAATCGATCAAAAACGTCATAGTATAGTATGTCGTCCAAAAGCGGTCCAAAACGTCATAGTGAAGTATGTCGTCCAAAATCGGTCCAAAACGTCATAGTATAGTATGTCGTCCAAAATCGGTCCAAAACGTCATAGTATAGTATGTCGTCCAAAACCGATCAAAAACGTCATAGTATAGTATGTCGTCCAAAATCGGTCCAAAACGTCATAGTATAGTATGTCGTCCAAAATCGGTCCAAAAATCGGCCCAAAACATCATAGTATAGTATGTCGTCCAAAATCGGTCCAAAACGTCAAAGTATAGTATGTCGTCCAAAATCGATCAAAAACGTCATAGTATAGTATGTCGTCCAAAATCGGTCAAAAACGTCATAGTATAGTATGTCGTCCAAAATTGGTCAAAAACGTCATAGTATAGTATGTCGTCCAAAATCGGTCCAAAACGTCATAGTATAGTATGTCGTCCAAAATCGGTCCAAAACGTCATAGTAAAGTATGTTGTCCAAAATTGGTAAAAAACGTCATAGTATAGTATGTCGTCCAAAATCGGTCCAAAACATCATAGTATAGTATGTCGTCCAAAATCGGTCCAAAACGTCATAGTATAGTATGTCGTCCAAAATCGGTCCAAAACGTCATAGTATAGTATGTCGTCCGAAACCGATCAAAAACGTCATAGTATAGTATGTCGTCCAAAATCGGTCCAAAACGTCATAGTATAGTATGTCGTCCAAAATCGGTCCAAAACGTCATAGTATAGTATGTTGTCCAAAATCGGTCCAAAACGTCATAGTATAGTATGTCGTCCGAAATCGATCAAAAACGTCATAGTATAGCATGTCGTCCAAAATCGGTCCAAAACGTCATAGTATAGTATGCCGTCCGAAATCGGTCAAAAACGTCATAGTATAGTATGTCGTCCAAAATTGGTCAAAAACGTCATAGTATAGTATGTCGTCCAAAATCGGTCCAAAACGTCATAGTATAGTATGTCGTCCGAAATCGGTCAAAAACGTCATAGTATAGTATGTCGTCCGAAATTGGTCAAAAACGTCATAGTATAGTATGTCGTCCAAAATCGGTCCAGAACATCATAGTATAGTATGTCGTCCAAAATCGGTCCAAAACGTCATAGTAAAGTATGTTGTCCAAAATTGGTAAAAAACGTCATAGTATACTATGTCGTCCAAAATCGATCAAAAACGTCATAGTATAGTATGTCGTCCAAAATCGGTCCAAAACGTCATAGTATAGTATGTTGTCCAAAATCGGTCCAAAACGTCATAGTATAGTATGTGGTCCAAAATTGGTCCAAAACCTCATAGTATAGTATGTGGTCCAAAATCGGTCAAAAACGTCATAGTATAGTATGTGGTCCAAAATCGGTCCAAAACGTCATAGTATAGTATGTCGTCCGAAATCGATCAAAAACGTCATTGTATAGTATGTCGTCCAAAAGCGGTCCAAAACGTCATAGTGAAGTATGTCGTCCAAAAGCGGTCCAAAACGTCACAGTATAGTATGTCGTCCAAAATCGGTCAAAAACGTCATAATATAGTATGTCGTCCAAAATTGGTCAAAAACGTCATAGTGTAGTATGTCGTCCAAAATCGATCCAAAAATCGGTCCAAAACATCATAGTATAGTATGTTGTCCAAAATCGGTCCAAAACGTCATAGTAAAGTATGTTGTCCAAAATTGGTAAAAAACGTCATAGTATAGTATGTCGTCCAAAATCGGTCCAAAACATCATAGTATAGTATGTCGCCCAAAATCGGTCCAAAACGTCATAGTATAGTATGTTGTCCAAAATCGGTCCAAAACGTCATAGTATAGTATGTCGTCCGATATCGATCAAAAACGTCATAGTATAGTATGTCGTCCAAAATCGGTCCAAAACGTCATAGTATAGTATGTCGTCCAAAATCGGTCCAAAACGTCATAGTATAGTATGTCGTCCAAAATCGATCAAAAAAGTCATAGTATAGTATGTCGTCCAAAATCGATCAAAAACGTCATAGTATAGTATGTCGTCCAAAATCGATCAAAAACGTCATAGTATAGTATGTCGTCCAAAAGCGGTCCAAAACGTCATAGTGAAGTATGTCGTCCAAAATCGGTCCAAAACGTCATAGTATAGTATGTCGTCCAAAATCGGTCCAAAACGTCATAGTATAGTATGTCGTCCGAAATCGGTCAAAAACGTCATAGTATAGTATGTCGTCCAAAATTGGTCAAAAACGTCATAGTATAGTATGTCGTCCAAAATCGGTCCAAAACATCATAGTATAGTATGTCGTCCAAAATCGGTCCAAAACGTCATAGTAAAGTATGTTGTCCAAAATTGGTAAAAAACGTCATAGTATACTATGTCGTCCAAAATCGATCAAAAACGTCATAGTATAGTATGTCGTCCAAAATCGGTCCAAAACTTCATAGTATAGTATGTCGTCCAAAATCGGTCCAAAACGTCATAGTATAGTATGTGGTCCAAAATTGGTCCAAAACCTCATAGTATAGTATGTGTTCCAAAATCAGTCAAAAACGTCATAGTATAGTATGTCGTCCAAAATCGGTCCAAAACGTCATAGTATAGTATGTCGTCCAAAATCGGTCCAAAACGTCATAGTATAGTATGTGGTCCAAAATTGGTCCAAAACCTCATAGTATAGTATGTGGTCCAAAATCGGTCAAAAACGTCATAGTATAGTATGTCGTCCAAAATCGGTCCAAAACGTCATAGTATAGTATGTCGTCCAAAAGCGGTCCAAAAACGTCATAGTGAAGTATGTCGTCCAAAAGCGGTCCAAAAACGTCATAGTGAAGTATGTCGTCCAAAATCGGTCCAAAACGTCATAGTATAGTATGTCGTCCAAAATCGGTCAAAAACGTCATAGTATAGTATGTCGTCCGAAATCGGTCAAAAACGTCATAGTATAGTATGTCGTCCAAAATCGGTCCAAAACGTCATAGTATAGTATGTCGTCCAAAATCGGTCCAAAACGTCATAGTATAGTATGTCGTCCAAAATCGGTCCAAAACGTCATAGTATAGTATGTCGTCCAAAATCGGTCCAAAACGTCATAGTATAGTATCTCGTCCAAAATCGGTCCAAAACGTCATAGTATAGTATGTCGTCCAAAATCGGTCCAAAACGTCAAAGTACAGTATGTCGTCCGAAATCGATCAAAAACGTCATAGTATAGTATGTCGTCCGAAATCGGTCAAAAACGTCATAGTATAGTATGTCGTCCGAAACCGATCAAAAACGTCATAGTATAGTATGTTGTCCAAAATCAGTCAAAAACGTCATAGTATAGTACGTGTATCCAAAATCGGTCCAAATAAAGTCGTAGTACAGTATGTTCTCCAAAGTGACTCTACTAGATCTTAGCATTGCAGAGGCACTTGTGCCAACCAGGGCTTGAACCTGGATCTTCTGAGTGAAAGGTAAGAGTTTAACCACTACACCAACCTGGTGAAGTCTCATTGTTGAATGTTGTCCTAAATGAAGCCAAAACATCATAGTATAGTTCGTCGTCAAAAAAGTCATAGTACAGTATGTCGTCCAAAATGTCATAGTAAAGTATGTGGCCCAAATAAAGTCGTAGTACAGTATGTTCTCCAAAGTGACTCCAACAGATCTCAGAATTGCAGAGGCACTTGTTCCAACCAGGGGTTGAACCTGGATCTTCTGAGTGAAAGGTAAGAGGGTTAACCACTACACCAACCCAGTGAAGTCTCTTTGTTTAATGTTGTCCTCAATTACCCCAAAACATCGTAGTGTAGTTCATCTTCAAAAATCGGTCAAAAATATAGTATGTCGTCCAAAAACAGACCAAAACGTCATAGTATAGTATGTCGTCAAAAATCAATCAAAAACGTCATAGTATAATATGTCGTCCAAAATCGGTCAAAAACGTCATAGTATAGTATGTCGTCCAAAATCGGTCAAAAACGTCATAGTATATTATGTCGTCCAAAACCGGTCAAAAACGCCATAGTATAGTATGTCGTCCAAAAACAGACCAAAACGTCACAGTATAGTATGTCGTCCAAAATTGGTCACAAAAGTCATAGTATAGCATGTCGTCCAAAATCGGTCGAAAACGTCATAGTATATAGTATGTCGTCCGAAATTGGTCAAAAACTTCATAGTATAGTATGTTGTCCAAAATCGGTCAAAAACGTCATAGTATAGTATGTCGTCCAAAATTGGTCACAAAAGTCATAGTATAGTATGTGGTCCAAAATCGGTTAAAAACGTAATAGTATAGTATGTCGTCCGAAATCGGTCCAAAACGTCATAGTATAGAATGTCGTGCAAAATCGATCAAAAACGTCATAGTATAGTATGTCGTCTGAAATCGGTCAAAAACGTCATAGTATAGTATGTCGTCCAAAATCGATCAAAAACGTCATAGTATAGTATGTGGTCCAAAATCGGTCAAAAACGTCAGAGTATAGTATGTCGTCCAAAATTGGTCAAAAACGTTATAGTATAGTATGTCGTCTAAAACGTCATAGTATAGTATGTCGTCCGAACAGTTTGTTCTCCAAAGTGACTCTACTAGATCCTAGCATTGCATAGGCACTTGGGCCAACCAGGGCTTGAACCTGGATCTTCAGAGTGAAAGGTAAGAGGGTTAACCACTACACCAACCTGGTGTACTCTCTCTGTTGAATGTTGTCCTGAATGAAGCCAAAACATCGTAGTATAGTTTGTCGTCAAAAAAGTCATAGTATAGTCAGTCATCATCTACCGCTTTATCCTCTGCCAGAGGGTCGCGGGGGGTGCTGTGCCAATCTCAGCTACATCGGGCGATAGGCGGGGTACACCCTGGACAGTTCGCCAGTCCATCGCAGGGCCACACACAGATAGAGACAAACAACCATTCACTCTCACACTCACTCCTATGGTCAATTTGGAGTGTCCAATTTACCTATCCCTACATTGCATGTTTTTGGACTGTGGGAGGAAGCCGGAGTACCCGGAGAGAACCCACGCACACACGGGGAGAACATGCAAACTCCATGCAGAAAGGCATGGTGTAGTTGCTAACCACTACACCACTGTGTGGCCTCATAGTATAGTATGTCGTCCAAAATTTGTCAAAAAGGTCATTGGTTAGTATGTTGTCCAAAATTTGTCAAAAAAGTCATAGGTTAGTATGTCGTCCAAAATGTGACCAAAATGTCATAGTTTAGTATGTCTTCGAAAATTTGTCAAAAAAGTCATAGGTTAGTATGTCGTCCAAAAGTTTACAAAAAAGTCATAGGTTAGTATGTCGTCCAAAAATTTGATAAAAGAGTCATAGGTTAGTATGTCGTCCAAAATCGCTCAAAAAAGTCATAGTTCAGCATCTTGTCCAAAATCACCCCAAAACGGGTTCGTCATCCATGGATTGTGAGTTCGAGTCCCATCTAGGAGTGAATTTCATCGGGGCAGCCAATTATTTGTGTTGTATGGTGTCTAAAATCAGTGAAGCTTGTTGTTCAATAAGTCAAAGGACGACATACTATGACCTATTGCCGTCCAAAAAAGTCATAGTATATTATGTTGTCCAAAATCTGACAAAAAAGTCATAGTATAGTATGTCGTCCTTAATTTGTCAAAAAAGTCATAGTTTATTATGTGGTCCAAAATGTGACCAAAATGTCATAGTTTAGTCTTTTGTTCAAAATTTGACTAAAAAGTCCTAGGTTAGTATGTCGTCCAAAATTTGTCAAAAAAGTCATAGGTTAGTATGTCGTTCAAAAGTTCACAAAAAAGTCATAGGTTAGTATGTCGTCCAAAATTTGACAAAAAAGTCATAGGTTAGTATGTCGTCCAAAATTTGACCAAAATGTCATAGTTTAGTATGTCGTCCAAAATTTGACCAAAATGTCATAGTTTAGTATGTCGTCCAAAATTTGTCAAAAAAGGCATTGATTAGTATGTCGTTCAAAAGTTCACAAAAAAGTCATAGGTTAGGATGTCGTCCAAAATGTGACCAAAATGTCATAGTTTAGTATGTCTTCCAAAATTTGACCAAAATGTCATACTTTAGTATGTCGTCCAAATTGTGACAAAAAAGTCATAGTATAGCATGTCGTCCAAAATCGCTCAAAAAAGTCATAGTATAGTATGTCGTCCAAAATGTGACCAAAATGTCATAGTTTAGTATATCGTCCAAAATTTCACCAAAATGTCATAGTTTAGTATGTCGTCCAAAATTTGACAAAATGTCATAGTTTAGTATGTCGTCCAAAATTTGACCAAATAGTCATAGTTTAGTATGTCGTCCAAAATTTGACAAAAAAGTCATAGGTTAGTATGTCGTCCAAAATTTGTCAAAAAAGTCATTGGTTAGTATGTCGTTCAAAAGTTCACAAAAAAGTCATAGATTAGTATGTCATCCAAAATGTGACCAAAATGTCATAGTTTAGTATGTCGTCCAAAATTTGTCCAAAAAGTCATAGGTTAGTATGTCGTCGAAAATTTTTCACAAAAGTCATAGGTTAGTATGTCGTGACAAAAAAGTCATAGTATAGCATGTCGTCCAAAATCGCTCAAAAAAGTCATAGTATAGTATGTTGTCCAAAATGTGACAAAAAAGTCATACTTTTTTGGTATGACTGAAAGTATGACTTTTTTGTCACATTTTGGACAACAAATGTCGTTCAAAAGTTCACAAAAAAGTCATAGGTTAGTATGTCGTCCAAAATTTGACAAAAAAGTCATTGGTTAGTATGTCGTTCAAAAGTTCACAAAAAAGTCATAGGTTAGTATGTCGTCCAAAATGTGACCAAAAAGTCATAGGTTAGTATCTCGTCGAAAATTTTTCAAAAAAGTCATAGGTTAGTATGTCGTTCAAAAGTTCACAAAAAGGTCATAGGTTAGTATGTCGTCCAAAATGTGACAAAAAAGTCATAGGTTAGTATGTCTTCCAAAATTTGACCAAAATGTCATACTTTAGTATGTCGTCCAAAATTTGACAAAAAAGTCATAGGTTCGTATGTAGTCCAAAATTTTTCAAAAAAGTCATTGGTTAGTATATCGTTCAAAATTTGACTAAAATGTCATAGTTTAGTATGTCGTCCAAATTGTGACAAAAAAGTCATAGTATAGCATGTCGTCCAAAATCGCTCAAAAAAGTCATAGTATAGTATGTTGTCCAAAATGTGACAAAAAAGTCATACTTTTTTGGTATGACTGAAAGTATGACTTTTTTGTCACATTTTGGACAACATATGTCGTTCAAAAGTTCACAAAAAAGTCATAGGTTAGTATGTCGTCCAAAATTTGACAAAAAAGTCATTGGTTAGTATGTCGTTCAAAAGTTCACAAAAAAGTCATAGGTTAGTATGTCGTCCAAAATTTGACCAAAATGTCATAGTTTAGTATATCGTCCAAAATTTCACCAAAATGTCATAGTTTAGTATGTCGTCCAAAATTTGACAAAATGTCATAGTTTAGTATGTCGTCCAAAATTTGACAAAAAAGTCATAGGTTAGTATGTCGTCCAAAATTTGTCAAAAAAGGCATTGGTTAGTATGTCCTTCAAAAGTTCACAAAAAAGTCATAGGTTAGTATGTTGTCCAAAATGAAACACAAAATGTCATAGTTTAGTATGTTTTCCAAAATTTGACCAAAATGTCATAGTTTAGTATGTCGTTCAAAATTTGACCAAAATGTCATACTTTACTATGTCGTCCAAAATGTGACAACAATGTCATTTTAGTATGTTGTCCAAAATTTGACCAAAATGTCATTGTATAGTATGTCGTCCAAAATTTGACAAAAATGTCATAGTTTAGTATGTCGTTCAAAAGTTTGACCAAAATGTCATAGTTTAGTATATCGTCCAAAATTTCACCAAAATGTCATAGTTTAGTATGTCGTCCAAAATTTGACAAAATGTCATAGTTTAGTATGTCGTCCAAAATTTGACAAAAAAGTCATAGGTTAGTATGTCGTCCAAAATTTGTCAAAAAAGGCATTGGTTAGTATGTCCTTCAAAAGTTCACAAAAAAGTCATAGGTTAGTATGTTGTCCAAAATGAAACACAAAATGTCATAGTTTAGTATGTTTTCCAAAATTTGACCAAAATGTCATAGTTTAGTATGTCGTTCAAAATTTGACCAAAATGTCATACTTTACTATGTCGTCCAAAATGTGACAACAATGTCATTTTAGTATGTTGTCCAAAATTTGACCAAAATGTCATTGTATAGTATGTCGTCCAAAATTTGACAAGAGTCATAGTTTAGTATGTCGTTCAAAATTTGACCAAAAAGTCATAGTATAGTATGTCGTTCAAAATTTGACAAATAAGTCATACGTATAGTATGTCGTACAAAATGTGACAAAAGGTCATAGTATAGTATGTCGTCCAAAATGTGACATAAATGTCATAGTATAGTATGTCGTCCAAAATGTGACGAAAAAGTCATAGTATAGTATGTCGTCCAAAATGTGACATAAATGTCATAGTATAGTATGTCGTCCAAAATGTGACAAAAGGTCATAGTATAGTACGTCGTCCAAAATCGCTCAAAAAAGTCATAGTATAGTATGTCGTCCAAAATCGCTCAAAAAAGTCATAGTATAGTATGTCGTCCAAAATGTGACAAAAAAGTCATAGTATAGCATGTCGTCCAAAATGTGACAAAAATGTCATAGTATAGTATGTCGTCCAAAATCGCTCAAAAAAGTCATAGTATAGTATGTCGTCCAAAATGTGACAAAAGGTCATAGTATAGTACGTCGTCCAAAATCGCTCAAAAAAGTCATAGTATAGTATGTCGTCCAAAATCGCTCAAAAAAGTCATAGTATAGTATGTCGTCCAAAATGTGACAAAAAAGTCATAGTATAGCATGTCGTCCAAAATGTGACAAAAATGTCATAGTATAGTATGTCGTCCAAAATCGCTCAAAAAAGTCATCATATAGTATGTTGTCCAAAATCGCTCAAAAAAGTCATAGTATAGTATGTCGTGCAAAATGTGACAAAAAAGTCATGGTATAGTATGTCATCCAAAATCGCTCAAAAAGGTCATCATATAGTATGTTGTCCAAAATCGCTCAAAAAAGTCATAGTATAGTATGTCGTGCAAAATGTGACAAAAAAGTCATGGTATAGTATGTCCAAAATGTGACAAAAAAGTCATAGTATAGTATGTCCAAAATGTGACAAAAAAGTCATAGTATGGTATGTCGTCCAAAATGTGACAAAAACGACATAGTTTAGTATGTCGTCCAAAAAGTCACGAAAATGTCACAGTTTATGCTGTCCAAAATTTTACAAAATGTCATAGCTTAGTATGTCGTCTAAAATTTGACAAAAATGTCATAGTTTAGTATGTCGTTGAAAATGTGACAAAAATGTCATCCAAAAAGTCACCAAAATGTCATAGTTTAGTATGTCCTCTAAACTATTACATTTTAGTGATTTTGTGGACAACATACTTTAACATGACGTGATTGAAACTTTAATCAGGTCACAAGACTTTGGACATTTCTCACCTAAGTCAAAGTTTTGATATCTATTACGGCTTTTAAACAATCGCAGTTTACGTTTTGTTTTTGTTTTTTATGTTTTCTGATTTTATTGATTTTTTATCTGATTTAAATGAGTGTG
This sequence comes from Solea solea, assembly GCF_958295425.1. NCBI lineage: Eukaryota > Metazoa > Chordata > Actinopteri > Pleuronectiformes > Soleidae > Solea > Solea solea. The sequence continues at coordinate 11,148,167 of NC_081139.1, read as the reverse complement.
TATGTGTAGGTGAGTGCTAGAGTGAAACACTGTGCTGAGATTTTTTTTTTCTTAAAAATGGTAAAAGTCTGCTTTGGAGTTTTGGAAAAATCATGATCAAAATTTTGCCACGGAATTTTCTAGTTGGTGTTTAAAGTCAGCTACACTGCTGTCTCCTAAGTTCTGGGCTACATTTACATACCCATTTGATGTTTTCTGAGATACCTCATACACAGAAAAGTGATTTCTTCATCCATCACTGTGTATCGTACATCTGCTCCTAAACCTCTCGCTCCGGGACTCGTCAAATCCTGGGTCAGTGAATGTGAGATGAGAAACTTCTCACTTTGAAAATCCCAAGAAGAGGAATAGTGAAGGTTACTGATAAATCATTTTTAGTTTTAGTAAATATTTTTAGTAATATTTAATTTTTTTTAAAGTGGACCTTAAAACTGATTTGTACCAAGCCTTATTAATTATTCTAACAGCTCTAACAGCTTCTCTGAAGTTGAACTATGTGGTCTATATTTGTTTTGTAGGCACAGTGTATCTATAATTTTTCCCTGAAATTTTGTTTCAAAAACTCTTTAAATTTGAATTCAGTTTTAGTTTTTTTTTTTTTATTACAATTTAGTCGGATACTACTAAACACCATAAACCTTGATTTAATGATGATGTACAGCATGAACCTATCTTCATATTTTTGTCAATTCACTATCACAATCAGAATCTGAAGAAGTCTCATTTATGTAAAGCTAAAACAATACAAATCTAAATGGTTGCCACTTAGTACGATTCCATGAAGCAATTAGCCAACTGCTTTCAGCTCTAACTGTAATCTAGAAATGACCAAACAATCAATTGATTGATAGGGTGAGTATAAATGAAGTGACTATTGATGTTTTTCCCATCATTCACAGAGAAATAATAGCCTAGATGCTCAAGCGGTGTTTAACACTTTATCAGATAAACTGACACATTTCAGTTTGTGGCTTTTCCCAGCATCACGTTGAGGAGACATGTGTTTACGCTGCCCTTACCATCACTCTCACCACTGTGGGTGTAGATTTATAGATCATTTATTTAGAGATTATATAAAACATCATCTGTGCATTTGAACAGACTCAAAATCTCTTCACATTGTGTAGAGTGAACGTGGTATTTAATAGAATGTAAGGTTGTTTTCGGTTTTCTTACAAACCATGTCAAAATAACAGCGCCGTCCTCAAACACCTCCTTAAATAGGTCCACATTGAATCAGTATGTATCTGGAAACCTTAAAAACTGTTTGCAAACACTTGCACTTCCTGATTCTACAGCTGCGATAAAATGCCTGACACGTTTTACCCAGAATGACTTACTTTCCTTCCCTCAGCTGTCTCTGATTTGTGCCTGGGAGATTTAGTGTTCACATAGTGACGGACATAATTGATGAACTACCACAGCCAAGTTCTCATTCTGTCTGGGCACACATCAAACTGGAGACATTACCAGGGTACCTTTAATTTCACTTCGATTAAGTCAACCAAAACACTCATACTCTTTAGGAACTCTTTCCGATTCTTCGATGAGAGTGAAAGAGGATCCAAGAGAGTTAACCTGAAATAAGAATTTCTGTGTTTCTATATTTCATGGGGCAGCACAGTGGCATAGTGGTTAACAGTGTTCCTCACAGCAAGAGGGTTTCCAATTCGCCTGGGACCTTTTCATGTTTGTGTGTCTGTTACTGTGTGAGGTTTCTCCTGGCAATCCAGCTTCTCCCCACAGTCCACACACAGTCAACACATGCAGGCTCGGATCAGGTTAATTGAAGGCTCTAAATTGACCATCGGTGTAAATATGTGGAATGGTTATTTGTGCCACATGCCATTCACCCAACATCAGCTGGGATTGGCACCAGCTCCCCAAATTATAATGAGTATAGTTAATGGATTGAATGATATTATCTGATGTAGAGACAGTTTCCATCCATCCATCTTCTAATGCTTTATCCTCCACATGAGGGGGGCGCTGTGCCAATCTCAGCTGACATAGGGCGATAGGCAGGGGTACACCCCAGTCCATCGAAGGGCCACAGAGACAAACAACCATTCAATCATGGTCAATTTAGAGAGTCCAATTTACCTAATACCCATAATTGCATGTTTTTGGACTTGAGGAGAAAACCCACACTGGGTCTCAAACCCTGGGTCTTTTTGCTCCATAGGCAAGAGTGCTAACCATTATACCAACCGTGTGGCCCCTGTAGTTTATTTGTTTATCACCATGACCTCGACTGTTATTTTCCCCCTTTTTCCTCTGAAATCCAGTACAGACCCACAACAAAGTCTACTTAAACGACTTCAAGTGACAGTTGTATTATGTTATAGACCTATGAATGCTGCATGACCATCAGATGCATCTAGATATCAAAGCAAATCTTGAATTGGTTTAGTTAAGATAGTGAGAGAGATGAAGGGAACCTTGCATCAATGTTCTGACAGAGGTGTAAGCGGGTGGGAGTATCAAAGGTTACAGGCAACCATGTGGAAAGGGTGTTTGGGTTTGAATCAATACTGTGTTGGGTTCTCACTTCAAAGAAACCCCTCAGAGGGCTCACCTCTCCTAACAGCGCCTTCACATTACACATATACTGTAAGTCGGTTCATTCTGTAGTTTGATTTTCATGTAATTGAATGGAACTTCAAAGCCCCTCACATCTTAACAGGGCCTCACTCTTCATTTAAGCCACCAAGGTTTCACTTGAGTGAATTGCCTAGCCCGCTCTAACATTAGCTCTAACAAGTGCTGACAAAATAGCAATTATTTTAAATATTGGATGCATTTTTTTTTTAAGAAATAACATAATTGAAAGTGCCATCCATGATTCGAGAATATTGGTGAAAATAAAACGTCAAACTACTACTTTTTCTAAAGATGATTTTCTGTCATTAAGTAGAAGTTCTGTCCAAGTCTTCATGTCTCTGATACAGTTGGTTTTATTTAGTGGTATGATGCCATAATAACAGGGCGATTGACAACTGAGACTCACTGTCAGTCACTGTCAGAGAAAGTGGAGAAATGTGTTATTAAAAGTATTAATATGCACACATTGTCCCAGCAATATCCCCCAAAAAACAGATGTTGGGTTTCTGTATTTTTAAAACCCCTGATCATATCGTTGAGTGTAGTTGTACTCAAAAGACATTAAAATCTCTGACTGTTCCACAAAGGTAAAGCGAAATGTCTCCCTTCCATTCATTGCTGTCTGTACTGGATGTTCTGAAATCAAATGCAACATTTGACCTCACTGATTGATTTTTGATTGCATATTTCCAAGCTTCACAGATTTTCTATGGTGCTGTGTGTTTGCATCTTCCCACGCACCAGTTGAAAAGATATATGAGGCCAAGTGTACTCACCATCCTCCCGAGACTTCTGAATGAAGGCATCGACGCCACTCTCTCCGTAGTTTCCCTCAGAGGCCACTGTGGAGACATAGTTCCAGCGCATGGCCTTGACAATGTCTACCATGGCCTGGGCCTGGTAGGTGTCTGGAGGAACCACCCTGGAGAAGAAGTCGTAGCGGGTGTTGTCACTGAGCTCTGGAGCTGTGGAGGCGTAGCTCACCTGGGGTATCTGTACAGGAGTGAATGGGTAATATTATTATTAGTTTCCAAGAGCTGCCTTGTAATGAAAATGAATGTTTAAGAAAAGTGAAGACAAATGATGAAGCAAGATATTTGTTTTAAAAACTCAAACAACAAGACGATCCAAGGTGCTTTATGGTCGACAATGCAACATAAAGACACACATATGTATATATGTATATGTATATACAGTATATATGTATATGTATATATATATATATATACATATATATATATACAGAAGGTAGAAGTGTTTCCTTGTAATAATACACAGTCTGCCTTTTCGATGACGATTTGCCGTCATGTTTTCCGGTTTCTCATCAAAATGTGGGACAGTGCACTCAGTGAAACATGATCCTAATCACAGCACCATTCTACCTCTAGGTGTCTTTGTAACATGCAGCATTTCATTATCACAGACCTGTAGGCTGGGACACACACACACACACAGGCACACACACACACACACCCAATAACATCCAGCTACCACTTGACATCAAACATTTGACTTCAAGGCAATCCCTTCCTAAATGAAACAGCACTAAGGAACTACACTGAGGTTTTCAGTGACAGATCGCCAAGAGAATATTACATCGATTTTTTTAAACACAAGAAAAGAAAAAAGGGGCTAGCCAAAAGTGAGCTAAATAATGATTAAAAAGAAAATGTATGAACCAGTGATTTGTGTAGGTGTGTTAGTTGTTACTGTGCTTAGGTTTCCAATGTGAAATGTTGCTAACAGGGTTATAGTTGACAGTCATATGTATAAATGCCTTCATGGCTATGTAACAAGCATTGAGCCTAATGGAGACATCCATCCAACCATCCATCCATCCACAGGGGGGAGCTGCAGCCAATCCCTGCTGACATTGGGCAATAGACAGGCTACACCCTGCATGGGCAGATCAGCAACCCTTTTACACATGTGACATACAAATATAAACAACCATGCACACTCACATTCACACCTACTGTACACCAATCTACATGTGTTTGGACTGGGAGAACTGGAGAAGAAACCCCACACAGAATGTCCCCAGTGGAACGGGCCATGGAGACTTAAATATGAAAAATTATAGACATGGTCAAAAGGCACCTGTTTTTGTCAATATCTGTAATTTGAAGGTCAAACGTATTAAGGTTACTTGATGACATGAGGTCCAAAGAAAATATCAGTTTGTTAAGCTATAGGTGGAATAACTGTTTTTTTTACCTACCTTATCATAAGCCTATTAATTCTCGAGTGTAGTTACAATAACAGTGTCTTGTGATATTTGACCAAAAAATCTCATCGGCTTTTTGGAAAGTGAAGATTTATGGCAAATTTTAAAGAGATCCCTCTCGGCCGTTCTGAGACATCACTTTCACCTGGGTTGAACATATTGATGGATGGACAGACAACCTTCAAACATAATGTCTCCGGCTATGTTTGTCACCAGCACAGAGGCATACTGTACAGATGTTCTTGTAGAAATGTTAAGCATTTTCAATGCAACTTACGGCAGAGTTGGCGACATTTCTAACAATGCCGCTGTAAAAGCTTTAGTGTATAAACCTAATACCACATAAGGGGTCTCAGTAATTGAATTTGCTGTGTTTTATTACAGTGGTTTCACTAATTAAGAACTGTCAGATGTATTCCTTGCTGTACCGCTGCCTGTCGCACAGGAAAATGAGTCCTGCATTGCACCAAATAATCAGTGCCTTTTTTATATATTGACAGAAAACAGCAAAGGTGCCCTGCAGAAAATCTGATACCTCATGAGTATGCACGACATGGTGCGTGGATTAAGGTGTTGAGCATCCTGTTATGTGTCCTGCATCTAAGATGAGCCAAAGTGCAGACAGGAAGGGGGGGATTTGAAGAGAAAGTAAATCATAGCTGAAAGTGTGATCCTTTTCTTGGCATGCAACTTTCTCGGCTATGAGATCCAATGTGCCTGCTGCCAAAGACTCAGCAGAGAGCAAAGCTGTTTGATTGTTGTGACTATTATCAGGTACAGATCGGGGCTGAAAATAGCAGATTCATGTAACGCTGAGTCAGTCTCACAATCTGTCAGTTTGTCTGAAGGTGATAAGTTGCTGTTTACTGTGAGAAATGTGAAAATGTTCTGTCTGGACCATAATATTTCAAGAGCGTATGATTATCAGCCACTATTGATGCTCTTAGTGTTTAGAAGCAAAGTTTGTGAATGCAGTGGAGAGACATTTGGTCCAATTTTAGGGAAAAAAAAAGCTTTTACACATGCAAATGAAAGTAACAAACACAGACCAGACCATGCCATACTGCATCACATCAATTTCACTGTTTTAAAAAAAATCTTGTCTCTGCTTGTTTGAAAGTTATATCAACTTACATTTTCACATAAACCACTTTAGATTAAATCAGTCTTTCCCCATGATATTTAAAGTAGATTTTATGCATCATTTTCATCTGGGCTTATCGCCACAGTCTGATTTCTAACTATGACATGTTTGATTCCTAATTCAAAACATTTATTTGGACACATTTTCAAATGCCTTAGCATCAACCTAGGTAATGAAGCCTCAGCTTAAAATATAATGTGCCCCCAGAATTTTTTTTTTTTCATTTGATTTATTTCAACTACTATTTATTTTATTTTATTTTGAGTTGAGACAAGGACTGACTTCATGATGATAATGTTGGGTGGGTGAAGGTGTGGGTGAAGTATTTTTGCCTGTACAAATTACTGTATGCTGGTATATTTAAAAAATAAAAATAAAAATAGCTGACTATATCTGCAGCTGTCAGATGCACCAGACAGATTCTTGCGACCTATGCAGTCCAAATACAGAACATCTGCTTCGTATTCAATTTGCATTATGGAAAACATAGATGTGTATATACTTATCCTCACTACTTGGAGGTATTATTTCACCGTCTTTCAGCATTACACAAGTGAAGCCAAACTATTTTTTCAAGAGTCATTCATATGATTACAGACATTCATAAACAAAAGGATTAAGTGGCCATTTTATATCATTTTAGATATTACAGATAATCTTCAGAACAAATTCTTTATTACTAGTAATATACTTAAACATGTTTAAGAGTTCATGTTTTTCTATTGTGTTTAAAGCTAAAACGACAACATTTAGTGGTTGAAAGGAAACTTGGCTTGTATCCAGATGTTGGCTAGTTTGAATCCCAACAGGTCAAGGGCTAAGGTATCTCTGAGCAACCTACCCAATCCCTATTATTCCCCATTGATTGGGTTAATTGGACCGCAGCCACAGGGAGGCAACATCCTGTACTCCTAGTGTAAGTCCCAAGCCTGGATAAATTGGAGGGTTGAGTCAGGAAGGTCATTCGGTGTAAAAAATCTCTTCCAAATCCAATATGTGGATCACTGATCCACTGTGGTGACCCTTGAGAGGGAGATGCCAAAAGAATAAAAAATATCCTAGTGATTTTTGTCATGGTTGCTGTTTTATTCTCTATTTGAGCCTCTGGAATAGAAACAAAGCAACAAGAATCATACATTGCATTGTTCATCTGACTCTGCCAAGCAGCGTTATCAATCCAATTTATCCTCTTAAACTGCTGAACGACTGGGTTTTGTGAGCAGTATACAATTCACCTCTGAGATTTTTTGTATTTCCAGTCATTGTCCAACCTGTTTGGAGCCGTCTCCCTTGACTAGCTCAGTGTTGCTGTCGCCTTTATCTGTCTTAACAGAAAACACATCCTGTTTGCTGTGTGGGAACAGATCTAAAGAGCATGATTACACACCTCAAGAGCAGATGAATCTCAGCAGTTTGGTGGCTTCTTCTGTTGCATGTGTCACAAAAAACACTTTCTGTACACTTTTCATGCCAGAGTGAAATCACTCTGGCATTTTTGTTTCCCATTTCTATTCTCTTTTTTCTTTTGTAACAACAGGGCTTTTAGATGAAATATTTTCAGGACCAGTGAATATGTGGCCTCACACTCTAGACTCCTATTGTTTTATTGAGTACAGTGGAGCATTTAGTGCTCTTTAAAGTATATATGGGGATTTTCAAAGGCACACCCTATATGTAAAACAAAGCAGCTGACGTCATTAAAAGGCAACCAAAAAATGTAAACGGTCCATTACCTTCAATATAAATACAGATTTCTATGAATTGACTAATTCTGCCTAATGTAAGTTCATTACTCAAAAAAATCACCTTTCTCATAATTTTTATTACAGAAATATCACATATTTTGTCTTTAATTTGACGTGTGACCACTGCCTCTTTATGTTCAATATAACAATATATCTGAATTGTGTACTATGTAAAATGTGAAAGCCTTTTTTTAAAAAAAACACAACAACAAAACAATTGTATATATATACAAAGCAGATGCTTTGTGTTTTGGCTGCAACACAGCAATAGGCTGCATTATACCTCAGTGTCAATGGATAAAATGGCACTGTACCCACTATAATTAGGCACAGATAATGCCTGCACTTTTCTGCTACTGCATCATGCATATTAGAGGAGTGATGTGTAAGAGCAGGCTAACTGTCTAATTCATTCATTCTAATGCACAAACATGAGCAGCGACAATAAAGTCAAGGCAACGTTCCCTTTCATAAGAAACTGGTCCTTCTATCCCTTCAGTCTTTTTTCATATGCAGATTCATATCCTGGCTCTTGTCTTGTCACTTTTTCTATACAGAGCTCCCCTTACAGTGAATATTTTGCGATACCACCACAAACATCTATCCATTGTCTACCGCTTTATCCTCACTGGATAAAGCACCTCACTGTTCTGTATAAACTATCAAATAACTATGAATGAGGCACTAGTCTAGTCTAGTGTAGTTTCTTAGGACCCTGGTGTGATCCTTTACTGCAGTAACCTTTTTCAGAGATGATTATCTGAACACCTTAGTTGTAACAAGTGGTTATTGGAGTCACTGATTTCTGCCTTTCTGTGATCTTGAACCAGTCTGGCCATTCTCTTCTGACCTCTGACACCCCCAGTCTCTGTAAACCCAAAAAATGGCTGAGCATGGAAATCCTACGGGCTAATGTTTGCTTCGTATTCATATCCATTCAGTCTCATGTAATAAATACAACATGTGCAGTTATTCTGTCGATAATCATAGTTTAATTTAGAATGTTTTCAACTACTATACCACATTTGCTTATATCACAAGAATAACGGTTATACCAAGCACAGAGTCTGCACTGAAAACAGCTGTAAAGTTCTGTTTCCAACTTTTGCACAGACTGAAACAAGAGACACACACACAATTACTTAATTGACGTTTTGTGGTTTCCAAATGCAATTTAGGGCATGCGAATAAATTTGCGTCCGGGCAATGGTTGCCAACAAAAAGTGAAGTAGTTTAAATTTTGCAGCAAGGGCTGGCGTTGAACTCTAGGAGTCAAACACTTCACTTTGGGATCCAGACTTTCTCCTTAATTGCTATCAGCTGCTGTTGACACTGAGGAGAGATTAAAGTTTCACTTTGTTACTGTCAGGGTAAGTGAAGCAGTAAATAGCTAGGCCTCCTGAATAGAAAACCAATTCCTGCATAATGACATAACAAAACAGATTCTCACTGCTTTGAGAGCGAACAACTACACAGCCCTGAACACAATGGGGACTTTTGGCTATGACTAGGACATATCCATTGTTATATAACGGCCTGTATTGCAGTGGAAATTATTTCATTATCTCTATTATTTTCTTGTATGTCTCAATGGCTTTGCCTCCAATCTCCCGTGTTTGTGTTGATTTTGATGCATAACACAATGATTTAAGGTCAAGAGTTAATTAAGCTAAAACTGTGGATTGAGAGTCCAGATAATGCCGTCTAATTTCAGCAGCTGCTACATCATACAGCCATGCGGTGAGGTGAGGTCCCACTGGCCACCATCAAATGTTCTGCCCCAAGAGGGCCAGCAATGAAATCTCTGAGCAGGCTCCAGACCTTTTCATAATATTTCCATCTCTCAAATGTGACCTTTAATACTTTGGCTTTCAGTTGAATTGAGAGGAAACGGCAAAAGCCTATAAAATTGAGCTCATCCGGCTTTGTCTTCCACAGCGACTGACCCTGCGTCAATCATGCAGATCACTCTGGAGAACCAGAGACTGGAGACTCCCTCTCTTGCCTTCTTGAATTGATGAAGTCTGAATATCAACTTACCTAAACTTTGCCTAAAGACGTTTGTCTTCAGATGTGCAAACCCAATCTTACCAAAACTAATTTATGGTAAATTAAAGCTAGAACAGACGATTTACATTGACATTTACATTAAATAGCATTGCATTAAAAGGCAGAGTACAGTAAATACAGTATAGCACTACTTCTTCTCCCTCTCTCTTTTTCTCTTTTCTCTCTCTGAGAGTGGAGGGAAAAGTAAGTAGTTAAATGCTCGGTCCATATAGGGGGCGATCGACGCTCTGCACTGGAGCTTTAAAAGCAATTTATATTATTTTTTGAGACATTGAGGTCATAAGAAAAACAATGTGTTTGTGGGTCACAGCAACCTTGAGCGTTGAACACTGAATCTATTTAACCTCCAGCTTAACATTTAAATCAAATTCACAAAAATGTATGCCTCTGGCTATTTATGTATGAATAAAATGAATAGACAAATCCAGATTGTAAGATTAAAGACAGTATCTTAACTGTTTAGTCAAATGAACCAATATCTGTGGATGCAGAATCACTGGCCCGGAGTGACCAATCGGGAGAATTGGTAGAATTCCCGGTGGGCCTCTTACCTGTTGGGCCAGTGCAATTATACAACCATAATGACATTTCACATAGTATAGCTGTGACACAGCAGCACAGCAGCGGGATGGAAATAAAAGGATGCAAGTTTACACCTGAGGGGAACACACACACACACACACCCCTCTAACACCTTTAAAGTGGGCCGGTCCATATAGCCTGGCCTGCGGAGTTACGAGTGGTCATGTGACTTGGCAATTTAGACAAGGAGACGATGGCAGAAGGCAGGAGGAGACCGGCAGGAGTGGAAAAGGCAAGGCTAAAGAAAAAGAGGGGGTTGGAGGACGATGCGGCCAAATGCAAGAAGTTTACAGTCAAAGTAAAGAGAAATGATGATGAGACTGCTAATAATGATCAAATGTCATGTGGTCAACCCGTCGCTAGCAAAATGTCAAGTCAAAAACCTTTTTTTTTTTTTTTAAAAAGTCCAATATCACAAATGTCAAAATTAAATTAAAGAAAGTTAAAAGTGCGACCTCTGAGTTTGCAGCTAAGTTAGTTTACATTGTAAACTTCCGGAAATTATTAGGTAATAGGTTAAAGTTCTGTTTCAGTACATATGATATTCCGATGTTTCTTAGGCCATTCAATACAGATGAGTTTGCTGCTGAGAGACGGGACAGAGATAGAGACCGAGAGCATTGAGACAAAGGCAGCCCAACAGAAAAGATGATAGTGAAGAAGTGACTTATTTCTTTACTTAAATTACATGTTTACATATAGTCAGCCAATTCATGTTCAAATGTGACAAAAGCTACATGCTACTCCTCCTGCATTAATTCAATTTCCTCTACCACAAGTGGACTTGGGCATGAAACTCTCGGGCTCCACTCTGGCACTGCTGAAGTGTAATCAAATGCAAAAGTGAAGCTGAGAATCACACAGGGGAAAAACATAAAGTAGTTGAAATGTAGCCTTACACTGAGTTGTGTGGGTGTTTCATTGTGCTTGTTTTTAATTCATGTCTGTTTTCTGTTGAAAGGCTTTCTAGATATTGATTTCTGCACCATATTTGTGCCCTGCATGCTCGGATTAGCTCCGCGAGTTGTCATCCCTTTGATTCAGCCTGGAATTGATGATATACAAATGACCTTTGATTGTTACTGAGCAGAACATTTTATTTTGAAGCAAACCTTTCTTATAATTTCTCTGTCTCATAGAACTTCTCTGAAAAAGTTGAGGAACTTCTTCAAAAAAGAGGGCCATCGCAGAACCTCACAGCCATGAATAAGCTGCTTAATCTAATCACAAATTCAAACAATAATGATGGATGAGTGAAGTGCAGTGTAGCATTAAAGCTATCTATCTATCTATCTATCTATCTATCTATCTATCTATCTATCTATCTATCTATCTATCTATCTATCTATCTATCTATCTATCCATCCATCCATCCATCCATCCATCTACAGTTATTAATCTCACTGCCTCTAAGTGTGAGTGCAGTTGTTAGTCTGGGTGGAAAGTAAGAATGTTGAGCACATCCTACCTTCCCTGCAGAAGACGAAAAGGGCCACTTCCTTGCTGCTAATATTTTAAAATTGTACTTGCAAAGGTTCCTGGTGCCTACAGGTGTTTTACTTCCCACAAAAATTAACCTCATATTTCCTAGAACCTGCGAAACCTGAGTTTTTGGCTGCTTGGGAGCAGTGAAAACAAGCTGTGAACACATATCATCTTTTTGAGTTGACACGGTGAACTTGTTAGGGAACAGCTGCTGGCAGTCGTTACAGAACAACATCGCATGATGCGGAATTTGTGACCACACAGCAGAAGTAAACCAATATCTACTCTCATGATGCGCCTGTATCTTCACCAGCTGTTTGCTGCCCACAGCTAAGCAGGTAATGCCACAGTCAGTGTGAGAATGAGGCCGTGAGAACTTCAAATTATGATTATTTTCATTATTGATTAAGCTCCGAGGGGCCGACTCCAACACCCTTCAAGTAGTCAGCGCTTGACAATTATTGATACAAATGTAACACTATAATTTATAGTTGTGTAACCTTGGCTATGGTTTATATTTGTTTGTATTTACATCAATTTACGATGCCCTTTTTCAGTTGCACATGATTGTAAATTAAGTTTATATTTAAGTTTGTTATATATTATATGTTATAAAATATGATAATTAATAATGTGCGTTGCAGATTAGAACATATTAAATATCTAATATCTTGACTAGTAAACTGATATATATCTATGTGTGTATATAAATAGTGTTGATTTATTGGACGGAGTGTGCGTGTTGTGCGATACCCATGTGTGAATAAAAGGAGAACGTTGGACCTGTCCGTAGATGTCAGTATGTGAACTGTAACCCGCGTATCACCCACAGCCCTGAGAACGCTACATAGCATGGTTCAGGGTTACAGTTGTATTATTTACACCAAACCAGTGTCACTTTAACATTAGTGGCCGCGCAGCAAAATCACGAACGTGGCCGAGTATTCATTTGCATTTGCGTATTCAAAGTGAAGCACGAAGTGTGGTGAAACTGAAGAAGTAAACCAGTTAAATGACTTTGGTTTTTTAAGACTTATAAAAGATGTGTAAATGTGCACTAAATGAGGAAATCTTCAACTACAAAATAAAAGCAAATGACTGAAGCTCAACACTATGTAGATATCCAAATATAGATCTAAACGTACAGCCTTGGGCTGACTCTGACCGCAGCCAGAGCAAATAAAATGGTGAACTGCACTGATGCAAGGTGAAGCGATGCATGCTGAAAGTGCAAACTTCGAAGATGTTCCAAGGTTCTTTGAAGCAATCATCGTCTGCTAAACATAGTAACTCCACAGCAAAATCCAGCACCCACCCCATCTGTTAAAGACCTCTTGGCAGAGTATGTGAGGGATCAACTCCCTGCTATCTGGGTCTCTATCTCCCCTGCGGTCAGCTCTGTCCTCATCAAAGAGGGCATCATTTGACCTCTCGCCCCCTAAAACTAAAATCAGCTCCATCTACCTGTAATTACTGATGGTAACAAGTCAAGAATATATATCCAGTCTGACAATAAAGGATGTTACAACAGCAGCTCAGTGTGTCACAGTCAAGCCTGGTCCAGTCCTGCCAATCCATCACTGAAAACATCCCCACACCATCCATCACAGTCTCACATGGCTTTGCCTCCTGCTGCTCCGGGGGAAGCGTGTCGTTCAAACCCCTGAGGTTATCAAGTGTTGGCTGCACAACATCATATACACACAGACACACACACCTGCACAATAACAGAGGCAGGAAACAGGCAAAGAAGATTTGTGTCAAGCCAGCCAACTGAGACTCCTTTTTTCAAATGTGAGATTAATGACATGTCGGGCCTTACATATAGTATATACCGTATAGCTCCGAGCGGGTGTCAGAGTGTGTTTAACTCATGAAGTTTTTGTAAAAATGGTGATTATCTTCAGTATGTGCCAGACGGCATTTTTACTGTAGCCCTATTGATAACAACTCAGGATGCTTTGCAGTCTTGCCATCCAGCCATTTTCACCCTTTCACATGCACAGGCCATTTGCATCATTCACAGCCTGTTGCTGCGAGGAAGTAGGGATCGAACCACTGACCTAGCGAACGACTGGCTCTTCTTTGTGATCCACTGCCACCTTCACAATGGTGCATAGCCTCCAAAATGACCATATCTCTTATTATAGTGATGCTGGAGAAACTGGAGACGTCAATAAATTGAGAAATCAGGTGGCAAACTGGTTTATAAAAGATGTTGCAGATGTGAAACCTAGGCATTGAAATAGGTTTTACATCTGATATTAATGAGATATACAAATATTCATAATTTTTCTAGGCAACCACCACAACCAACACAGCTACAGCGGCACATGTTCACACACAGCGAGTCTTCTGCTGAGCAACCTGCTTCCTACCAAGGGTGATTAAAACCTAATCAATTCATAATTGACTTTTAAGTAAATTGTCAGCTATTTTGATAACAATTTCGGCTGCTTAAGTGTCAACCTGCTTCCACTTGGTAAATGAAGAAATCAAAACATTTTAGGACATTATCAATCTGATGTTGGGGAACACTGATTCATTTCAAAATCACAGATTGTAATGTAATCAAACACTAACTGACGGATCATGGTGATATTGTGAATTATTACTTCTAACACACCACCGATGTCGACATGCCACATGTGCATTAAATACAGCAATACAGCAATATGACAATTGTTATAAATCATCAAATACATATAATAAATGGAAAAGAAAACACACATTCCTCCATCAATTCATGTCTTTATTCTCGCTGCAGTGTGCTCAAAAGCCCTGCCACAACACAGAAGCTCACAAACCAATAAAATGCCACTTAATAAGACGGACACAGAACGTCCTCATGAAGACCCAGAGACACCATCAATACACAGCCATCACAGTTATTGCACTGGGACAAACTGACGGGAATAGTTAAGATGACTGCTGTGACCCTGAATTATATACTTTTTTCCTCTAAACGTGAAGACCACAGAGCGAAATTGTCACATTCACTGACCCCACACATACAGAGTGAATCTTGGGTCATATCCATATATATAGATCTATAAATATATATAAATATATATATATATATATGAAGTAAGATGCTCCATTCCAGTGTTGATTTAAAATTCTGTATGATTTTCTCTTTTGTTAATGCTTTAAATGTCAGCTCCCAAAGAAATTTAAAAGGCAACAGTTATTCTTTGCTTCAAACATAAAAAGCATGTCACGACAGTGTCCTCGGTGTTCCCTGCTTATTCCCTATAATCATAAATGCACTGACGTGCAGCATGTATACAAATAGCTTTCATGTGTTGTGGCTGAACTTCAATGATTTTAACATTTCCGCAGCAATTTTATAAAAATAAAAAAAAGACTTGGTAAATAGCAACAAGGCTGCAATAGAGAGACGGACACATCATTATTGTTGTCTCGCAACTTATGCTTTCAGCCATTTCAGCCATTTCCAAATATAATTGTTGTCTCCAGTGTGAGCATCTGCTACTTTTCTTTCTTTTAAATCATGATGCAACATTTCATTTGTATTGGGGGGGTTGACAATTCTGACAATGTTCTTTTTAACAACTCGTTATGAATGTTTATTTGATTTTTACGTGCTGTGAAGTGTGCGGTGTTTTTCTTTCACTGCTGTACAGTAAAAGGGGACAATAGCGATAACTCTGACTTTGACGTCGTCCCTGTTTTTTTCACAACATTTTCAATAGTGAAACATTTTCATGCCCGTATAACTGAAGGACAAATTAAATGATAATGAAAAAAAATATATTATATATATAAACATATATATATATACATATATATATATAAACCATTTTTTGTCTATCCAGTGTCCTCCATAGGATTTTGTACAACATGAAACACTGAACTAAACCCATTTCAAAACCACACACACAACTCATCTCTTACTGCGGTAAAATAAACAGCTCATATAGCAATGGATCTCAGAACAACAGTCCTTGAGTCTGTAATGATTTGGGGCTGTGTGACGTTGTTCTATACTGTTTCAGGTTGTTGTGATAAATCATATGTTTAATGGCCATCTCAAGACCTCTGCCCTGGTTTTTGTCTGTAGGTGATTCCAAGAAAAACATTGAATTGTGATATTAACAATACTGTGAGGCAGAACATTTCCAATGTCAGATTAACTGCTAAAATTACTTGTTTTGTATTCAATCCAAATCCATTTCAACCAAAACTATGGAGGGCAGACGAGGGCGCCACCTCTACACCCCCCCCCATCTCTGTGCATGGTCTTTGGAAAAACTGTCTATTCATCACTGAAAGAACTGCAAACTAATAAATTCACAGAGCCAACTTTGACCGCCGCTCCCCTCAAACGTAATCATCACTTTGTGCAGCCGAGGCTTCCAGTACAAAAGGTTTATGTGTATTATTATTTTCTTCTTTGAATATGAAACACAATTATAACAATTATTCCTATGATTTCAATTAGTGTGAAAAGTGCTGGTGGCAGCAGGTCTGTATTTGTTTACAATATTCATAGAATGAGCAAAGCCGAGGAAAATTAAGTAAAAAAAAAAAAGACAAAAAAAAAGACCAGGAGTCAGAGTTGCAAGCTTTCTTCTTGCTTTTATAGTTTATAAGGTACAAAATAATGCTCATGACCTTAACTAAGCTCAAGAGAAGATGGGGTAGGAATCTTAGAAAAACCGCTTAGAAAAAATAAAGAATATTTAACTGCACATACTGTATAATAACATAAAGGTCTAATATGCACCATTTATTTACTGTATTTACTTTGCAAATATATCGTACAGTGAGTGCTGATGCCTGGAGTAAAAGATGATATCACACTTCCTTCTGTGTGTGTTGTTGTCACGTAACGATGTGGCAGGATCCTGGATATAAATATGTTACATTCAAATCACACAAAAACCTTCACATTATTCACTACTTACTTTCGAAGCTCAGAGTTTCCTCCCCCTGCCACAAATACTGGTTCAATAGTTCTGTTTCAAAGTACTGATAAAAAAAAAGTGAGTAATCAGACGCCTGGTAGTGGCAGAAAGTAGTAAAAAGTGTCCGACCGACAGCAGCAACCCAGCCCAACTTTTCCCCCTAGAATCATAAATAATCATAAATTATTTCATGCATTTGCTCTGAAATGTTGGGGGTAAGTTTTGCATTTTGCACCTTTAACGATCAATCATTACCCTGTGTCGTATTATTAAGATCACTCTTGCAAACTAAGAGGGGAGTGGAAAAAACTGGACGGACTTAACTGAGCTGTCAAACTAAACGCTAATTATCTTCATTAAGTGCCCACATGACAGTTATCACCAGCCCAGTTATCCATATGACTTATCTGTCATCCTAATGCAGAACCTGTCGGAAAAACCGCAAGAGACATAACTCCCACAATGCAATTCATAACCTCATTATGTCCAGCCACTGGTTAAAAGATCAGGCCTCACTGTCAGATCTGGATTAATTGAGCTGCAGTAGCCTTTACTGAATGTGCCCGCTTATGCTTTCATTGTGTTGTTTAATGAATCTACAAATTAATTATTGATTATCGCCGAGTTCTTTCATCTTCAAACGTGCATGTGGGTGAAGACAGCGATCCGGTTAATATGGGTAATGTAGAGGCTTGAAGGCGGGAAAAAAAAACCTGCGTAGTGAAGATTAGCTGATTAGGGTCATGGTGTTACGAGGTGGAAAACATTCCACATTCTCTTTTCTCATTTCTCATTTTCAAAATAAACATCATATATCAGCACCTACTGTATATGTATATATTGTCCTGTTTAAAGCAACACTGTGCAATTTTTCACCTCTCAATATCAGCTTCAAAATCATGTTGATGATTACTCGGATTGTAATCGGAGTAGATGTGTTTTTTTTTTTTTTCCTTTCCCACGCTGCACTTCAACCTCTGTTCTTGCACTAAGTCAGTTTAGTGAGTGGGCAGGAAGTATGTAACCGGATTACCTGATAAACCACTCAAACTACAAGATCAGGTGCAGCAAGTTAAAAGGTTTCAAACATTTTTAGAAGTAATAAAAAAAAAAACACTTTCTTTCATGGAGGCAACAGCACGGTCAGCAAATGTTACAAAGTGCTGCTTGAAATGACAGACTGAACCTGCACACTCATTTTTTGGGGGCTAATTGTAATTACATTGCCTGCTTGTACACAAAATAATATTTGTATTTACAGAGAAAACCACTAACAGTGGTTAATTGTTTTTCTTTATCTCTAGAGTAGGGACCATGGTTTAAAACTCTCACAATGCTGCAGAGGAAGAAGAGAAGAGAAAAATTACTTACTCAGGCACAGCAGTGTGACTATATATATATATATATATATATATGTATATATATACACCTGCATTATGTGATATCTTTCTCTAGCCTTAATGCACTACACTTTTTTCTGCGAATGGTCAAAACACACTTTGGAACAAACATAATAACATAAGTTTGAAGAGAATCTTAAGTACATGGCCATAAGCCAGGCTGGCATAGATGTTAGCTCAGCTTGTTTTTGAGTTAGGATTCTTGCAGCATTCATCATTCAGGGTTTTTTTGTTTGTTTTCTTAGGAACTAATATATCCACATAGGTCTCCTCCTCCTCCTCTTCTACAAAACAAACACACCAAGCAATTTGAACAGGTAACAACTCTGAATGGAGACGTTTAACATTTTAGAGCTTAAATCCTTTACCTTGTTTATGGCTTGAAGGTAAAAAGGTTTATGAAAAGTGACAGAACTTGAAACTGCACGCTAGAAAAACTCACCCCCAGATTTATTCAGTAACCAAGTGTCTGAGTTATATTGGTTAAATTAATAATTTAGCAAAAAGCAGACAGCTATGCTTGCTTTACAGCTATTTTAGCAGTTTGGCAGCATTATGAGCAAATTTACTGAGCTAAAAAATCAACCAGGGCTACAACTCTCTGAATTCTTACATGTACACATCGTCTGATATCTGTGTTAACATCCTTGAGGGTTCATAGAATGAGATGGAGCCAATCGCAGCTGAAGTGTGGGTATGAGTCAGGGTATGAGTGGACTCCCTCTCATCGCCATCGTCATCGTTGCTGTTGTTGTGGTCTTCAACCAAAACAAGAACGTGTGAGGACACTTACAGGCGTCTTTATAGGCTGCACACGCACTGTCATGGACACGGGCGAATTATGTCGCAGACCCTGGCAGACATCTGAGCTCTCATTGAGTCAGAATGTATGAATCCCTGCAACATACCGAGTTAACATGTTCATAGTCTCCAACACTAACCACTACACCACTATGTCACCACTATAATCTTAACAAATATTTGCACTTATTTGTTCTTGCTTTCTTTACTCATAATAGTTGATCATTGGCACCACAGTGTGCCAAACTAACTAAGTGTACAAGTGGAGCACTAGTGTCTTGAGAAGCTGGTGAACAGTCACGTGGAAAGACAACATTTCAGAGCAGAACAACAGTGAGCATCACCGATGATAGAAAGCAGCTGCCTTTGAATGGTGGATCAGGATGCTGGATTTATCATGCTCTCAACACGACCTCCTTGGACTTGAAATACACAAGTCCTTTGATTGCTTCAGCCTCTCTGACCAGAGCTTTCAATCAGACCCTTTGAGTGAAATTCCCTGTACTGGCTTTCTGTATTTCAACAATTGTTTGGAGTCCTGATTTTGAGGAGCACTCAGCGACTGATCGGTTTTACCTCACCTAATCTCACCTCCTCTCTCTTCTCCAGAGATAGAATTGTATTCAGTCTTTGTGCACTGCATGCACACTAAATCATCAAGCATTATTACATAAAACAAAATTATAAAATCATTTGCACTACAGTGACAATATTTAATTATGCCTTTATCTGTGAATGATGCATCAAAAGAAATTATTCCTCCAACTAGTAGACCTTAAAATTTGACTAATAAGGTTTGTTTGTATATGCCTGTGTTTAAAAAGAAAATCAGCTTTTAAATTTATTTCCACTAACTCACTAATTTCATTCTATGAACGTGCAGGAGGAGGAGGAGGAATTTAAAAAAAAACTGCAATGAAAAAGAAATGGGAAGACGCATGAAGTCAGCAGAGGCATGTTTAAGGTAGATAAGGTGAAACCAATTGATGGTTCTTGCTCTTTTCCCAGTGGCAACAGCGTTTTATTGGCAAGTCAGTGAGATAGTCTCCCTGGCCCCGAGAATAAGCTGGAGAATTGCAACAGCTGGAGAAAATGCCATTGGTCACAGTGAGTCATATAAAATGGGGGTCCCAGTGCATGAAAATGCAGCTTTTCCTGCAGGAAAAGGTGTGGCACATTTCTAATGAGAGCCCTTGATCGCACTTCAAGTCAGATTTCACCAAGTAATTAACACATCGAATATGACGCACATTGTCTTCTGTTCAGCCTGAGCAAACTTGTCAAACTGTGTCAGTTCATGTTCCCTTCTGTTCTTGTCTCAGTGTGAGAAAACGGTTAATTCAAAAACACACTTTATTTCACAGTATGTTAGTTTCTTTTAATAGGGTTAAAAAAAAAAACAGAGCTGATTTGGATTTTTCGGGAAGCTAACACTGATAATAAGGAGCACAAATGTTCCATGTAAATAAAGCTTAATCATTTACTGTTTAACCATGGACTTTACAAAAAGAAAAACACAAATACAACCATTTATTCGTTAATTGTCTACCACGTTGTCCTCCACATCCTCGGCTGGGAGCTGGAGACAATCACAGCTGACAGTGGGCGAATGGCAGAGGACACGGACATGGACATGTTGCCAGTCCAACACAGAGACGAACAACCATTAACTCTCACATTCACACCTACTGTCAGCTTAGAGTGTTAACCTCTACATGTTTTTGGAACTGGATCTTGCTGTGAGGCAACAGTGCTAGCCACTTCACCGCCGTGTGCACCCAAAAAAAACAACCAAATAATTAGAAATGAATTAGGAAAATCCTTTTTTGTGTTGAAAATACAAACATAAATGTCTTTGTGTTCTGATTTATAATTTGTAAACACTACAGTGTTAAAGTTTTTATACTGGCAAACAGTAATGCAGAGATGATCATCAGTTACCTAGCAACCGATCATAGACTCATTTTTCCCATCAGTTTCCTAATGAACCATTTTTTTTTTACTTCTTCAAAATATATATAAATTGACATTTTGTTATCATGTTGCATTGTTGACCTGTGCGTAGCAAAACTAGCTTGCATGATTGTCAATAAATTGTATCTGATAAGTTCTCTCTATTTTGGAGTGATTTCTCTTCACTCTGATGTCTGTATGTTTGAGCATAGGGCGCAAATTGGACGCCAAAAATCTAAATGGCCGACTTCCTGTTGAGTTGAGGCCATGGTTACGCTCGACTTTTTTGTTCGTCTAGGATTATAACATCTTCCCACCAAGTTTCAGGAAATTTGGTGGAACTGAATTGTGGCTCTGTTGTCAGTTTAGAGTCCTTGAGCAAGGCACGGGTTCGGACACGATGCCAATATCGCATTTTCGCCAGACTTGACCTCCTTGCAAAGTTTCAAGACTTTTTATGCATGTTAACCCCCTTAAAAAATGACCGCAATGACACAGAATAATAATAATAATCTGAAGGATATCCATAGGTTCCTCACTCAAATTAGTGCTGGGAGCCATTTCGGCCCCTGCCATTCATGCTTGGGCCCTATTAAAAGGCTAAATGTGTGCTTTATCTGCCAGTCTACTCTGCATTTCAGTGAAAAAGAAGCAGGCTGTGTGACATGCAAGGAAATATCACATCCTCCGTGTGTTTGTTAGAAGCTACAACACACAGTTTAGTGGACAGTTTAGTGCCACAACAAACCTCAAATCATGGGATTAGGCCTGTGGACCCACAGCTTGCTCACAGGACTGGTTAGATGGATAATTAAAATAGCATGATGGGCAGCTTTATAACACAGACAGGGTCACACTCTGTCAAGTCACTCACTGACAGGAAAAAGAAGGAGCTAAGAAAGAAAAGGAAAAAACACACTCACAGAGTCAGCCATGGCTAATTAGAGATGACAGGCAGTGGAAAGTGAGTTAAATCTATTCATGACGACGTTAGGACGAGTATTGAATTTGACATGTTGTAATGTATTCAACCATGTTAGGACGTATGAATTAAAGTGACAGATGCTTCTTCAGACGGCAGTCACCTTAACAAGGTTACTGCAATTAGCATACACTGCAAAATGGGGGCTTGGTTATATTATAGCTATTATATGTTTTTATATGAACACAGTGTTTGACAGTGTTTTTGTGGAGGTTGTCAGTCATTGTGACAAACCCACACAGTTAATGTCTGACTCTGACACTTCACATCACCTCTCGGCAGCGTTCCCACTGTTGTGTGGTTTTATGTCTGAAAGCGCTGCTGTGTCCGTTCACCCTCTCACCACTCCGCGTGGAGCAACTTCTCTTCTTTACGCCGACATTAACGTTGCTCTGTATGGATATAAAATAATGTTTGAGTTTATAAAAACTCCAAAACTGATAATATATATCTGACAATGTTTAAGTGACTGGAGTTTAGCAGAAGGAAAATAAATGTACATGAGGACAAACTATAATGTTAACACTGACACTATGACGCTTATATATAGGCAGCATTCCAGTTGTAACCAGATTGAGACAATAGTCTGAATAAGACTCTAATGAGCAGTGATTGGATTAAGACCCGGAGTGTTTTGGTGTTGGTCCCATTATGTAAACATGTATACGGCTTAATCAGATTATAATTGTTGGAGTTCACAGCATGGAAGCGATGCAGACATGAGTCACAATCAGATTATGCTCTGAATATTAATGGGATGCTCTATCCGAAGGTCGTGTAAACAATCTAAATAATGTTTCTGAATGATCTTAAACCCAGATGTTTACAGTAATGTAGAACAAACCTTTGTTTCTTTATTTCTCGACATTCCTTGATGTTACTTGTTGTTGGATTGGCTTTCATTATGGTCCGTTTTTAAAAGCTGCTCTTCTGAAGGTGGAAACAGCATCAGGCTTTGCTTGATTAATTACATTAAACACGTCAAACTACGTTATTGGTGTTCTGCCAATTAGCTAATCAATCAAGGCACTAACGGCAACATGTTCTATTCCAGTCATTAATAAAATGCCTTATGGTTTTACATTGATCCTCTTGCATAATTCAGGAGATGTTATTATGCCGTGTGACTGACTCTATGAAACCTAATTTGTCTGCCTAATTATTCAGGCAGTGTTTCTGTCTTTCTGCGCTTGACCCTCCCCCAACACCGTCCTTCACTTTCTCTCCTTGACCCTGCGTGCGTTCTCTCTCTCGCTCGCCTCTGCTGTCTCTGTAATAAGGGAAGCAGATCTAAATCTTGAGATAGAGACTCGTTTATTGTCGTTCGTAGTTACATAAATCAGCTCAGGATTTGTTCATTAATACTAAGTGCTGTTCTTGCCAGGAACTTGTGATTTTTCACGAGCTCATTCGTGATTGCGGTGCCACGGATCATCGGGGTCAGGATGAGCAATTATTGCGCTACCAGTTGAGGAGCCGGCTTCTGTGTTGGCTTAACGGAAACACGGTTCATGCTCTAACAGAATAGCAATGTGCCAAATTTCCTTCTGTGTTAGCTAATTAAATTAAACCGGGACAGAGGACACAGATTCATCCTTGATTTCCCATCGTTTTAGCATTGCTATATCACTGTATAACCACGGACACTGTTGCATAAAGTGACCATGAAGTCCAAATTGCAGCCACTGAGGGCATGTGCTCTTACTTTGTCATCGACTGAGATAACGTGACCCGGGGAAGGGTTTAAATGAGACACAGAGCAACAAGGGGAACCATGGGAGAATCTCCTTTGGTCAGCCCGTCTAAATGACTTGTGCAGGTGGTCATGGTAACACTAAAGGCTCTCATGGAAGTCAAACGTTATTAGAGAGTAAACAATATCATTTATGATAAGTAAGCTTCCTCCATGGTGTCAGTAACGACCATTAAATGAATTCATGACTGTTTGTTTTTTTGCAGCCTACTGTGTCTGCGGCGCTAAGTTGTTTCTATGAATAGCATTTGTTATTTGGGTAAATCATTACTAATTCAATATGTGTGTTTACGGCTGGGTTTAATAAGGTAAAATGAGAAGATTGAGGGTTGCAGTGTTACTTTTTGCTCCCGTTTTTCAAAACTCACTGGGGAGAGAGCCTGTTGCTCTTTCTTTCCCCCTCTTTCAGCTGCTGAGCTGCTCTGTGTTGTATTTGAGAAAGCGTTAACCTTTCATGAGGACAAATTCAAGGATAAAAAGGCATCCAGTGTGCTGTATAAATTCGGTATGTAATTCGTATTCCCAATGTCAGATCAAAATTTCTTCGGTTAGACAGAAAAGGAAGGTGAACGGCAAATGTTGCATTTATGCTCTCTGGTTTCATTTTTCTTGCACAGTGATGGGAATTGGGTTTCGGAAGTTTTGTCATTTATTGCAGTGGACACACACTATGCACATTACTGGACTGAATTGGTACCTCATCCACCCACCCATCACATATGAGTGTATTTTTCTTTGTCTTTTTTTGACTTTTGAATAATATGATACAAGACAAAATGTCCGTGTGAAGAAAAGTATTGAAAGAAAGAAATAGCTTAGTAGTTACATATTATTGTTATATACAGTATTAATAATAACTGTTAAATGGGGACTTGATGTGGTGCAATTACAAGCTGCAGTGTTACAATTTTATAGACCTGCAGGTAGTTTGGTGTTCATCATCATCATCATCATCATCATCATCCAGAGAACAAATAACTAAATATGTAAAAGATCTAAAGATCTCAGCAAAATCTGGTGGTCATAACATAACAGCATATTACAACATTAGATTTTTTTTGTAATCTTTCGAGAATTAAGTCATAATATTATGAGTCATAATTTTTTAAGAATAGAGTCGTAATATTATGAGAATAAGTCGTAATCTTTCAAGATTAAAGTCATAATATTATCAGAATAAATTTGTAATCTTTTAAGAATATGTCGTAATATTATGAGAATAAAGTCGTAATCTTTCAAGAATAAAGTCATAATAGTATGAGAATAAAGTCATAATATTATTAGAATAAAGTTGTAATATTATGAGAATAAAGTCGTAATCTTTCAAGAATAAAGTCATAATAGTATGAGAATAAAGTCATAATATTATGAGAATAAAGTCGTAATCTTTCAAGAATAAAGTCATAATATTATGAGTATAAAGTCGCAATCTTTCAAGAATAAAGTCATAATATTATTAGAATAAAGTCATAATATTATTAGAATAAAGTCGTAATATTATGAGAATAAGGTCGAAATCTTTCAAGAATAAAGTCATAATATTATGAGAATAAAGTCGTAATCTTTCAAGAATAAAGCCGTAATATTAGGAGTATAAAGTCATAATATTATGAGAATAAAGTCGTAATCTTTCAAGAATAAAGCCGTAATATTAGGAGTATAAAGTCATAATATTATGAGAATAAAGTCATAATTATTATTCAAGCTAAATCTCAGCTGCAAACCTGCGTCAAGATGAGAAACACGGAGCATTGTGAAGTTACATTTTGATGTGGGCTTCACAAATAAAGAAATACTTAATCTTTTTGGCACATCAGCACCAGATTATCTTTAGCATCAGGACTCTGAAGAGATTGAGAAAGACACTGAGTCTGTTTGGAAGAAAGAAACACAGACTTGGAGGAAATCACCTCTTTTGTGGAGGAGGAAATGGCTGGAATATTGCGACTTTATTCTCATAATATTATGTCTTTACTCTCAAAAGGTGACGTTTTTTGTTCTCTTAAGTTTGGCCAAAATACTTTTTGCACCATTCAGAAAAGTTTTCAAAACATTAGGGTACTGGTAATATTCTAATAGAAACACAACTGATTTCAGTAAAGGAACCACAAACGCTATGACTCTTTATCAAAGACGTTAGAGACGTGTATATATACAGTACAGGAATTACAGGTATATTTCCATATGTTACAAACTGTAGTAGAGACTAGTATGCTCAGCTGAAGGAGGATATATAACACCAGCCATGCAGCTCCATAAAATGGTTGTTCCTGTGTACTGTAGCTAATCTCATTACAGTTCATTCAGCCCCTTGCTTCATATAGCTACACCCACCAGTTCCAGTACGCTATCTCAAGAGGGAATTAGAGAGGTGCACTTAGCTCTGCTTACTCACTCTCAAATCCCTGTTCTAGAGAAACACACTGAGGAAAGATCAGATAACACAGTGAAAGGCTCTCTTTGATTCACATCTGACAGACTAGCAAAATATCACTGTTTCGTAATTTATTTCTACTTAAAAGATAAAGAATTACACAAGACTATTTTTCTTTTTTTCCTTTTTTTTTTTTTCTCAACATGAAATGATGTTTCAATTTGTACTGCCGGGATAATTCGCAGCTGACTGGGCTACGGGTCCGGTGTCTTAACGATTCACAACACACAATTTTACTCGGATGTGGGGGCGCCGGAGAATGACCATGCTTCGGCTTTTACAGACCTGCAACTACTTTGACAGTAGTAGCTGCAGGGCAGTGCCATTGATCCAAGGCCTCAGTGTTTGAAATGGGAAAGATCAATCAAAAGCAAAAGGGTTATCAGATTTTATGAAATCTAATAATATGACTCTCACAAAGAGAGCTCTCTGCATCAGTGTGACCATCGATCCCCTTTCTCAACTTGCTGTTTCAATTAGACAGCTCTTATCAATGGCCTGTCCATATGGAATAATACCAGCCTAAATAGATCAGTGTCTTTTATGTGCTGTCCAATATTACAAATATGTCCAATATCATGAGTGCGACCACCTGGGACGTAAGTCTGTGGACGATATCGCGGGTCTATGTGTCACACTGAGGCACAAATAGTTCACTCGACAGGGTGGAGCAAACGCAAATACTGCCAAGTGAGTACTGGGCCATTTTGTTGCACTGTCCCCTGCTGTAACATCAAAGAATAATGTGTTATTCTCAGAGTGATGGGATGCCTTATAGTTTCTGGCAGTTACAACAAAGGGCTCAGGTTGCAGGGGAGATTTATTTTCTGTGTATAAATGTGTCTCCCTGTTTTACTTGGGTCTCTTTAGCATAGGCATCCATTTGCTACCAAGAAGACATTTTGAAAGCAATGGTCCCTGAAGATGAAGTAATCACATAATCTCTTCTGCAGCCTAGAAGAAAATGGTGCACACTTCACCTGGTTATACTAACAGACAAGTTACTCAATCGTTACTTTTTTAACAGCATGCTGCCATTTGAAATCTGCAATAATACCAATCCATAGATGTGTAGATATACCCTTATGTAAATCCCCATCTAATGTGGCCTTATTTATCTATCACAGAACAGGGATGAGTCACTGAAAAGGGCGACTCGGATTCCATTACCGGTGACGCTTTGGGCATGAGCTAAAAGTGAAAACATGGCAACACTCAGCCAAAAATGAGTCCCAAAATAATTAGGTTGTCTTGGATTACAAAGATGTGAAAGAATGAATATATTATATTTGTGACACTTTTTTACAGGCTGATTACAGACACATGCTCGGCAGCTTTCTCTTCTCCTTCAGTCGCAAGAAAAAGTGGCATTTGCTGATATTTGGCAAAAGTTCCATGATGCATTTGACTTTAACTGTTCCCACCTACCCGACTATGATAATGAAGTAGTCAAGAATATCTGCCGTGTTACATTTACATCACTTTCATGAATATAACGTCTAGCACAGTGACTCCTCGTCACCTCCCTGTCGGTTTTCCTCACCTCCTTTTGCTCCTGCGTGTTTTATTTTGGGAGCAAACATGAAACAGTGAAGTTATCAGCTCAGCACAGTGTGGTTTTTCACAGACCATGACTATCAGCACGACAATGGTAACAGACGTGACATCTGCCTGTTAGCTGTTGCTGTCTCTCATGTGAGGAGGACTCGGGCTTATCGGCTCCCCACATCGTGTCACCCCTCTGAAAACGATGACCACAAGACAGCACGAGAATTCATTTACTACCTTGTTTCAAACTTCCATCACTGAATTTGATTCAGGTGTGCTTGTTTTGTGGCGTCGAAACAAGTCTTCGAGCGTGAGGGTCACGCAGCATGAAGGGATAAAGCGGAGCAATTACAGTTTTACTGTGCTGAGGTTCATACAAGCCAACATGTGTGAGGATCAGGATCCGTCTCCATATTCAGTTTTACACAATTGATCAACCAAAAATGCAGTATGCTAATATTATTTATTCTCTGTCTACATCCATGAAGTCATCTCAATGCTACAGTGCATCACTTGCGATGACTGCCTCTGTTTGGTCTTTGACGCAATGTAATATTTGTCATCTGAAAACAGGGAAAATAAGCTATTTTATCAGACCTAAGCGAGGGAGCATGTGTGTGTGTGTGTGTGTGTGTATACACCGGCCATGTTTTTTAGTCATGCTGTTGTTGTTGCCCCCATCTGTCCATCTGTCCATCTGTCTTGCTATACAAGCTAAATCGCTTCCTGTGTGCAGCGCAGAAATGTCACCTGATGCCACAAGATCTAATGAGATCTAATGAGAACACCACTGTGTGTGGAGCTAACAGACAGGTGGTTACATTTAACCCTTTTTCCCTGCAAAGAACTATATTTGGTAGCTTCTGCAAACATCTGAAACTGCGCTACCGCGAGATCTTAGAACCGCGTGGAATTTTCGTTAAATATGACCAGATCAGTGGAGGCCTGCGACGCTCGAAACTTCAGTGCAGTTCCGGAAAAGGCAAAAAGTGAGGTTCTACAGCTCAGTCTTCTCCTGCATCTACGCTATTATCTCCAGAGACTAATGATGGTAAGTGTGTTGGAGCAGGGAAACATCTAAAACATGCAGGACAGGGGTCCCCGAGGACCAGGATTAGGAAACACTGTTTCCTAAAATGTTCTGTAATGTTCTAAAAATGATGTTCCTTTAACTTTATTGGTGTTTTTCTTGTATATTCTTATTTATTTTTTATTTTCTACCACAGATGGACAAGGAACCATATGCCGTGTTTCCACTACATGGTCCCAGCTCGCATCAGCACAGCTCGACTCAATGCGGTTTGGTTGGTTTTCCAATATGATACAGTACCTCCTCAACGTGGGCGGAGTCACCACAGCACGGCTGCATGACACAGCCATGACTTTGTTTTACATGCGACACACACTGACTAGTGACTAGTGACTTGTAAAGCAGTTATTTTCGATGTACTGAATCATTAGAATTATTTAAAAAGATTAGTTCAGCACTGCACCTGACACAGTGTCTTTCAGTGACACACTCTGACCAATCAGTGGACGGCAGTCTGACAACGTCATGCATAGTATTGGCTCAGCCTGCTTAGAACCTCGCCTTAGCAGGTACTAAAAAAAATACTAGGTACTATGGAAATGTACCTGGTAAATGGTAATGGAACAGCAAAATAACTACGATGTGCCATGCCATGTCATGCCGTGGCGAGGCGAGTCGCGCTATAGTGAAAATGTATGGCTATATATGGTACCTTCACTGACTTTGATAGTCTACAGGAAAATAAAACATTTTGAAAAATATGACAAAAGGATAAAAGCCTTGTTATATTCTCCAATAACACGCAACACACGTGTTTCAATGAGTGCCCCGTTTCATATAAAATGATAAATCACAATGTTGATTTTGAAGATATGGGGAAAGATGCAGTCACACAGTGAGTCGTACATTCTCATTTATCATGCACCTAGAACAAAAGACAGCCAGAGTGCTTCTGCTTGTACATTTTTGGAGTTACTCTACTGGGAGTTGAAATTATATAGAGGAGAAAATACCTCTGAGGTTTAAGCGTACAACAGTCTGTGCCTAAGGGGATTGTGACCAGCTCCACTGAGTCTGGAATATAAGCACACAACACACCCACACATCCATTCAGGTAGTCCTCCTCCTCTTTGTAGTAACGTTGACATTATACCATTAGACCATTGTTTGTCACTGTCATATTTTTCGGAGCCTCAGCTTAAAGGAGCATCCATGTGCAGTCGGCACTTATGCATTTTTCATAAATACTTACTGGAGTTCTTTTGAAAGGCTACGTTCTTTAGCCTCCACCAGAGTTTGGTTTCAGTGTCCGTGATCTGTGGTGGATGGAAGAAAATTGCATTGCCCCCCTGTTAAAGGCCAAAGAAGATGAATACGCCTGACGGAAGCGGAACCTTTCACAGTAGGGCAAATTAATTACAATAACTAAGACTAAATGTATTTTATAGCTGCAAAAAAAAATCCTTCCATTATTATTTCAAAGGAGAAGACAGAGTTCTGCAACAGACGCCCGTCTCACTGCCTGACCTCTCACAGACTCAGAGCTGAATAGGACAGTCACTCCGCAGAGAATTTAAACTGCATGAGGAAAACTGCTCTGACAGGAAAAATGTACGACAAAACACAATCACGGAGAAAGAAAACAGAACAAGTTGACTTTAGATAACACAGGACAGATAACAAAAAAAGACAATGGCAAAAAGAAAAATTGGAGATGAGAGAGTTCCTTTTCTTCGAAAGTTTAACTCTTCCCCCTTTTACTCCCACTGCTTCAGTTGTTTGCTGTACGGAGTGCATGCTTAATTAACTTAATCTCGTTCGACTCTGAGCTAAGTTTCTTTCCTTTTTTTACAACTCAAAATGTCAAAAATACAATTATGTGCCACATTTATTGCCGACAATTCGATTATCATCAAACACAAAAGGCTTAATTCCCAACACACGCACACACACACACACACACAGAACATTTCTGACAGCTCAATCAACATGTGGTTTATTACAAACAGCCAGATTAGGATCATAAGAGTCAAATCCGTCGGCAAATCATTCTTTCATTTGATTGGAGTCATAGCGGAGAGGCTTTGAGGTCTACATGTGGGACAGGTATCTGCAGCGACTAAAGGAAATTCTCCGTCCTTGGCATCACATCACACAAAGACGTGATTTGCTGTTGCATGTCTGCGGGAAAGTGATAAACACATCTCGTCTGAGCTATTCAAGGGGTTTCCTTCTCTTGCTCTGGAAAATAGAGAGTGAAAAAAAAAAAAAAAAAGGCTCAGTCAGAACTGTGGCTGTTTCAGTAAACCAGAGTGGGACTGTGTTTATAACAGATCAAATATTTATGACAGAGTAATTACATATTTATTTATATTAGGTGATTACATTGTGAGCTTAAGCTAAATTATCCTGCAGTGAGAGTGTCACTACAGCTGATTAAAGTTACATTAGTTCAGGGAGAAAAAAAATAAAACAGTTTAAATTTTAATTGCAAAAAAAATCAAAGTTTTATGTTTTCTCTCGTCAGAGGAATATGCCTTTCACGGCTGTATCTGCGATGCTGTGCTGCGCACGGCAATACCATTCTGTGCGTTTCAACAGAGGAAAGAACGTCATTGTTAACAATAAGTGTATGAAAACAAGTCATTATTATTACGGACGGACGCTTGAGTTCACTTCAAACACAACAATTCTTGGAAAATGAGCATAAATAAAAGTACTTCAGACATGAACGCTACGTCCTCCACTGCTGGACATTGTGCCACTGTTTACAGATTAATAATACAGATATCGTTATTTATGATGTTTCACAATAATGATTTAAGAATTAACAAAGCACAAAATGTGCAACCGACATAGCATCTTAAAAGGGGATGCTGTCGTCTGTAGCACATGGATAAATAGGTATGTGCTTTTTGTTGTGGATACAATGGTGGTCAACATCCTTTGAATAAGAAAATCTCAACAGACTGTTTTTTGGAGAGTGTTTTTGCCTGTTGATAAATGCAAATTGGGTGCAATAGAGAATAATTCAAGGGTCGAGAAAGGTGTTTATTGGAATTACTCTTCAAAAATGACAATGCCCATGTTCATAATAAACATTGCTACACTGTCACCCACTGTAACAGTGTGTGGGCAACAGAGTTGAGCTTGTGCGGCACAGAGGAAGAAGATTTGTCAGGCTTTTATCACAAAACCTATATTTTAAAGATCAAAAAGTTGTTGTTTTATTTTAGTAATTAAATTTACAGTCAAATAGGAGGCATTGTAATAGTGACAATCAAACACAGGTGTTGAGAGATATGCAAGACGGTTGTTCTTTTTGGTTTTTAGTTTTGGATTTTGATTGTGAATATATGTGGCGCAAAAAGATTCACTCCACTGTGGAAGGGGAAAAAAAAGCCTCCACTTAAAAAGAGAAAATGCATCTTGTTTTGCTCAATAATCAGGCTATTTTTTACTCATTTTTAAGAAATTTTTAAGGAGTTATGAATATTGTTTTTCTTTATTTTGTCTCAGTGAGTTTATCCGTGCATTACTCTGACAGAGTTGTGGTGTGTGTGTGTGTGTGTGTGTGTGTGTGTAGGATGGGTATTTCAGGGAAAATGTAGCACTTCAGACATTTATAATTCAATGTTACTATTCAGAGTGAGATGTTGTCACTTGGGTACACATATTTATCCCATTAAATGAACATAAAAGGAGATGATACTATGACTCTTAATGCACAAGTCAAGTCCCTGCACTTCCTCACACTTGAGACTCACTGTGGTTATTTTTCTAAATGAAAACCACAATGCAATCATATATTTAAATCAAAGCATCATTTCAGTCCATCACAGGCAGGACTTTATCGTATATTTTATGATCTAATCCTATAATAACATTATTCTCGCCGAGATAATGGATGAGATCTGGGCACTTAAATGAAATTATACATCGGGGGCAGGAAACACGAGCAGCTCTCACGGCCCTGATGCTTTAACCATATTTCGAGGTTAGTCAGATTCCTGCTGGTCTCCTGAAATCTTTAATTATAATTTACAAACTAACTTCCTCTTTCATATTTGAACTGCCACAAATAAAGTGTTTGGTAATCTAATTGACATGTTTTTTTTTTCTTTATCAGCTTTTATTGCACAAAAGCTGGCCACTGATTAATCCATTTGTGGTAAAGTCCAACAAGGATATTGTTTGTGGTGCCATTTGTTTGTTAGCAGGATTTCTTCAAAAGCTAGTAAATCTATTTCCATGAGATCATGTCGACTCAAAGAAGAATCTAATTAAGGGGGTGGATACAAGAATCCTTATTATGTACCGTATATGTATGTATATTGACTATGTGACAAAACATAACTTTGTGATGCAATATTCAGCTTTTGAAGTGGCATCAGGAGGTTTTATGTATCATAGCAATGGTGAGAAATAAGTTGAGAATTGTTTAAATATCCGATCTTGTGTAAAGTAATAATCATGTGAAGCTGAGGAGTTAAAATCGTCATATTAGTTCTCTGGCTCGTACCTCATGTCATATAAATCTGTAGGCAAATTGTGTATGCCTCCGCGGAGTGACGCAGATATGGAACAATGCGAGGGAACATTGGTGCCAAATTGAAAGAAAATCCCTCACGACGTTTCCTGAGACGTGTTCACGGGGATCCCAGTATTCATGAGCTATCACAAGG
Organism: Solea solea; assembly: GCF_958295425.1. Classification (NCBI taxonomy): domain Eukaryota; kingdom Metazoa; phylum Chordata; class Actinopteri; order Pleuronectiformes; family Soleidae; genus Solea; species Solea solea. The sequence continues at coordinate 11,114,793 of NC_081139.1, read as the reverse complement.
CAGTCACAAGGCAATAAAATGATGATCCCTGAACACTTTTAAAAAAATGTGAGATGAAAGAATGGGATGGACAGACAATCTGACTGTCACCAGATGAACAGCCATAAAAAAAAATAACGTATAGTTATTCCTCTGTACCAGTATCAATGATTTTGCTTATAAAAAGACTAATATTATTGTCAATAAAAGCCGGCTTTAAGACAATTTGATGCACTAAAAATCACCCTCCACCTCGCAATGTTTAAATAAACTCATTGAATAATCCCACTGTAACGTCAGTGCAATGATCGTCATTCTTTTCTCGAAAAAGGTAAGAAACAAAAGTGTGTTGTACAGCTTTTAGACACGTGTACCACCAGTGGTACGCAAGCTTCCTTGGTGGTACTTGGAGGTGAAGTATCTGACTCAGAAGAACACATTAACACAGCTCATTCTTATGTTGAAGATGTGCATTGCATTGCTTCTGCGTTCAACACACACACACCAATGGTAGTTATATAACTATATATACTGTTATGTATACAGCAGGAGCTCTTAGGCCAGTCCTGGACTTTGCTTGGCAAAGGGCACAGATGTTTCCTTATTTAGACATAGGCACCAAAGAGCAGACTTGGAGGGCAGCACTGTCAAATCTGTTATGGTGCGTCGTATATTTACGGTCATGAGGAAGCATAGAATAAGTTGACGTAACTTGTTTTTCAGTAACGATGGCCGCACAAACTGGAGAAAGGGAGGACCATCTTTGGTCCTTGAAGTGGTTTCTGTACTGAAACTGGAATACCAAAAAAGGGCAAATGTGATGTATAGGACGACGATATAACCTTTAAAACAAATGTTTATGATAAAGGAGGCCAGAGGTGTTCCATCTTTTGGCCAAATCACACACACTTTCTCTCTCTCTCTCTCAAACTGCAGTGCTTGAACTGATGCTGGCTTGCAAACAACAAAGATCTTCTTTGTTCACACAAGCCCTGTGTCAGCAGCTGTTGTTTTTATGAAGAAGGACGTCTGATTAAACAACAGAGGAAAATCAGAAATACTCTTCCACTGTATATACAGGGGTATGTGATCGGAGTGGAGCTGAGGCATTTTGACCGGAGTGCTTAGAAAATGAAACAAATAATAAATAATAATAATAGTTGGAGTCATCTCATCTCTCGCTCCATCTTAATCTAATTCCTCTATACCAGTGTGTGAAGTATATGTGAGGAAGAGGAGGATGATGAGAGAGCAAATGATCTTATTGGGAATAAATCTGACTCCTGTGAAAAGTGCGTATAGTCGACTTTGCTCGATTTATTTACACCACTGTATTTTAACGTTGGTGATAATGGGGTTACATCGAGAGCTCAATATTTTCTCAGGTGGGACTTGAAGTTTGAGAAGAGGAAATAGATGGTAAAGTGTGGCACATGTGAGTGGCACAGTATCGTGCAGCAGGTGACTGGTTGCAGGTGCCGTCTGTGAACCTTTGTTTAGTATCATGAGGCTTCAAAGCGGCAGAGGACAGATTCCTATGGTTGATGTCACGACCAGTCGCCACTTGTTTCTGCTTCATGTGCAGTGACAGCTCGGGCAGGGTGTGAGCAGGCAGGCAGGCAGGCAGGCAGGCAGGCAGGTCGCTCACTGACGCACACTTACACCAGCTCATCATTGGGGTTCAAACGCAGTCCAGTCCTTCACATTTAGAAGAGTATTGTAAGGGCTGTAGATAATGACTTTTTCTAGTCAAATTAATTTATTATTTTGCTATCGGGGCGTGAAGAGGATCTCAACAAATGAAATGAAAAAGTGTTTTAAAATACTAATTACTTCTCTCTCAAGCTCTAGTCTGACACTACCCCCACTACCCACCGCCATGCTATTGCCGTGGGTTGGAATAATTCTGTGGAAAATACTGCATAATGGCTTTTCTTTCTTTGGTGACCATTTTTGTGATCATTGCTGTTACATGGAATCCATCTTCCTTTGTGTCATGGACAGCTTTCTGTCGCTTGATATGTGTTAGTATTTGAAAGAAAAGAAGCTGCACTGTAGAGCCTTACACCTAGGTTTTTGGCTGTAGGTGTTAATTACTGACTTAACCAAGATCAACATGAACCTTGGAGGTGTCCAAACAACATGACCTCAATCTTTTTATCATTAAAGTGCAAAACATTAGTTGACATCCATGCCTTGATTTTCTGCAATTGAGTTCATGCTCTCTCAGATCGGCAGATCAGTCACTGTTAGTCGTCCCTAAGACAAAGAGGAAGCTTCGAGGTGGCCGCGCATTTTCAGTCGCTGCCCAGAAACTGTGGAATGAGTTGCCTTTGCACATCAGGCAGTCTTCTCTTAAAACACATTTTTCCTCTTTGGCTTTTAACTCAGTTTGAGCTTTTTATTTGGCATGTCCGTGTTGTCTTTAAAGTGCTTTACGAATAAAGTTGGATTGGAGTATTTGGAACTAATAATTCTTCCCTACTGACTGACCAGAGATTCTGTCCCTGCTGAGGAGAAGCCCACAGCATGACGCTCTGGCTCTCATCATCTCGTAGCCAGCAGCCACTATTTTCTGTAGATAATGAAAGAGTGTGAAGTTTTGAAGTGTGTTGAATTTGTGGGGAGTTATTAGTCATCTCGTACGCCACACTCTCTCACCACAGGACATATCCTTTAGGGACGACATGCTCCCGGGTGGTTTCTTGAGACAGACAGCAGCTGCCTCTTAAATTAAGACTGGACTCATCCTCCAATTACTATATCACTACTCTGTGAGGGAAAGAGCAACCCACTCAGAGGGTTTTACATACACACATATTGGAGTGACTTCCCTGATGATCTTCCCATCATGGACCGCCATTCATCTTGAAGGGACAGTCTGGGATAGGTCAGGTGTGCTTGTGGCGATCTATTCGCTCCACCACTTGATTCAAATGTCTGACTGAAATATCTTGTGGTGGCTCCGTTCTCGACCGCCCGCTGATTTGCCGCCAGGGCAAATTTGAATCATTCGAAATAAGAACCTCTTTTATGCGATGTCAGCTGCAAATGTGCAGTTTGCTATTCACTTTGAATGTGAGAAATATATGCGGAAGAGCGTGTGCATGTCAGTAAAGATCCACCCACACCCTCCTCCTACCCAGCTCCACATTCTAGTCGTAGCGAGTAGCCACATGGTCTTTAAAACTTAAAACTCATATTTTATTTTTGCCTAAAATAAAACTTTAGGACGTGCATCCAGCAAAGTTTTTATCGCTGTAGAAATGAGCATGCATTTCTTTAGTGACACATTTTCTCCTGTGGCTGCCTCTCATGGAGATTGAGAACTAATAGATGAGACTGCAAAAATTAACTGCTGCATCTCAACTGCTGCGGTTTAATGTCTGCTCCGGGTACTTTTAGTGGAATGAATGTAAAGACGTGCATTTTTTATTGCAAGCTAATAGAAACATGCACTAAAAAAATGTGCTGTATTCATTTGATTTTTTTTTTTCCATGAGAGATATTAATGTTTGTTACTGCCAATGACTTCATAGGGGCAGCTGTAGTTTAAAGATAGAGAGGGTCGTCTTCCTACCCGGTCTATTTGTCTTCTACTCCTGGTGCAAGTAAAGAAATCTATGCCAAATCAACAATGAAGACAGTAAAACTCTGCAGTGGTGACGCCCGAGGAAGCAGCAGAAAAAAAGAAAGAGTGTTGTAAATGTCATAATACAACAAAACAAAACTAATAAACACAAAGCTAGGAAGTGTCAAGGTCCAACGATAATGAGAATTCCATTATATCAGAGCCTTGAATCAAAAGTAAACCTGCTATATCCATAGCGCTCCAAGTCACACAGAAAAGATGTTACCTCGATTGAAGCGGCTGACAGAACTGGACAGAACTGATCTGAACTTAACATCCACTCGCAGCCAGAATCCCCCTAATTGGTTTGCTGATTCTGTTCCCTCACCCAGAACATGAGCCTGACATTTAAAGCCAGCAGACGTGAAACCCAGGAGATTGTTATAATAATAGACAATCCCCCTTCTCTCTTCTCAACACTTTCAAAATAAAACACCACTGTGTAGTTATGTCATACTGCACATTATTTGTCTTATTTACAACAATGCCAAGCAACTTTTTTTTTTTTTACCTTAAGGTAACGGCTTCAGAGTTATTTTATGAGGATGTTGCCTCTTCTGTTTCCACTCTGTGAGAAACTGTCACTGTCACAACTTAATGACAGTCAGCGATGCAAATTACCAGAACCAAGCCTAGCAGGTTTGAGTAATGCTGAACTGAGAGTCAGTTAAACAGATTTAGAAGACGTTAAAATTCTGATTTCACTTGTGTGCAGCAGTGACAGCTAAATTGACATCGTGTCACTTTAATTAGTATACATTTACGGTGGCTGCCTTCCTCAGATACAATGGTTACTGAATGAAAAGTGGAAGCAGTGAAACCGGCAAAGCATGTACAACTCACTCATGTGACGATTTACTTAGGTGTCACGGTGGTGCTGTGGTTTAGTTTACTTTGCACGTTCTCCTCATATCTAAGTCAATTTCTCAGGATATGTCATGGTCCAAACACAGGTAGATTGGGATTGGGTTCACTGGAGACTCTAAATTGATGTCAGTGGTGAGCGTGAATGGTCGTCTGTCTCTGCATGTTGGTCCAGTGATGAGATGTGACCTCGGTGAACCCTGCTTATCGTCTCAATGTCCGCTGGGATTGGCCTAATCTCCCCCCAGCAACCCTCAAAGGATAAGCAGATAAAAAAAAAAAAATGGATGGAGATCTAATTTGATAACAAACGTTTCAAAAGTTTTACCGTTTTCAAACGTTTTAGAGACAGATGTAAGGTTGATTTAATCTTTACTCAAACCTCTTTTGAAGCCATGCAAATAAAATAATACTTTTATTTCTTTTTCGGAGTGTAGTTACAGGCTTTGTTTAGTCTCTAATGTAGCAGGAGGACAGTTTTCATTTCATTCGTTTATTGAAGCTTCAGCGCAACACAAGGCCTTCCACCGTGTTTATGTTGTAGCACGAGAACCTGGCAGGGCTCGGCTGTGGCGGCCTGTGTCCACTGAACGAAGCTGCGTGTCAGCCGAAGGCAGGTTACATGGGAGGGTATATTCCCCAACCTCTTCATCATGGCGACGTGTGTGTAATGGCCTTTCTCATGCCTCACTGCCCACTGTATTCAGAAAAACCTACATACAGAATCAGATGGCAGGGGAATTGACAAACACTCTTCTACATTTCCCTATAGGTTCAATGGCCTTTTCACAAAAAGATGGCCAGACTTCAAGGCACAAATAAATGCAGTGGCCTACACCCTTGTTGCTGAACCACACATGTATGCGCATACATAAGTGCATTGGGGAAAATACACATTTGCAGAGTTGGGAAACAGCAAGCAACTGTTTCCCAATTCTGTTTGGCATTTGTCAACTTATAGCATAAAACTGACAATCACTATAGGTCAAACCAAATGCACATCGGCATAAATACCCACACTCAGTCTTAGCCTTTGGAGAAACACTGGGTCTTCTTGTGTTTTTGGGTTGTGACTGCATCATAGTTGCCAAAAGAGGGTTTAATAGAATTTAATTTGACAATATTCTCTGTTGCAGCAGCCAAGCCGCCTGATAAGAAGTGCTCAGACTCGCGATTGTGTGTCTGATTACGTGTTTTTGGCCGCCGTCTGTCCTTTCCCCTGCCTGACACCAGTCCATCGCAGCAGTGATCACAAAGCAGCTGCAATCACCTGTACAGAAGTTGTGAGAGTGATAAGGATGAAAAGAGCGGCGCTAAGCCTCTGACGACTGATCCTCAACATTAAAGCTCTATACATTATCTGTTCAACAATAAACCACATCACCTTTTTGCTTCTTAACAGATATATTAGGGCACTAAGGGTGGGAATCTCTATGGTTACAATTCAAAACTGTTCTTTTTTTACAACCTAATGTTCCATAGTTAAATGCACTGCGTGCCATTTCTACCACTAGGGGTCTCTCAATCAAAAGAATAACAACCAATAATAATTATTATTATTATTACAGTATTATTATAAACAGAAGACCTAGTTTGATGCTGATGATGTCATGAAGCAGCATGGAATCATGGGAATAGTTGTCCAGGGAGAATCTTGTTTAATTAGTGACAAATACACACAATCAACTGCAAAAACAAATGTAAACTACTTATACCAAATATTTCTTTCCTTACACTGATGTTTCATACAGGGTTCATTATAGCAGTAAACCTCTGTAGTATACAGCTGTGGTTGCACATCTGCCACGAGTCTGTAGGACAGGCAAGTGTGTGTCTGCTGTACATGTTGTGGCCTGTTGTGGCGCTCATTAAATTTAGACAAAGTCCTGTAAAGCCTCCATGGACGTTTCACAATAGTGGAGACAGGTTAAGTGGAGAATGCTGTTACATGGCAACCAAAAATGAAATGGTTTGTTACCTTGAATAGAAATACAGATTTCTGTGAATTTAAAGAGTGCTGGAAACATTTTGGCTTATGTAAGTACAATACTCTCTCTCTCTCTCTCTCTCTCTATATATATATATATATATATATACACAAGTAGAACAACTAAGGGAGGCTTTCCCCCTTTAAGATGTTTTCCTCGTTACCATTTATGTTTTTATAGAACTTTGACAGCAACAAAATGCCTGGCTGAGATACATGTGACAATAGAGCCACACTGTCCTATTTACACCCTCTGTGTCACAATACTGCTGATTGACTCACAGATTTTTTTATCCCCACAACCCACTCTGTTTACTTTTATGCCATTTTGCACAACAACTATTTTTAGCTGGTGTTGCATTCACAAACGCATTAGGAGCTGAGCAACACCCTTGAGGAAAATACAGTTTTCAGGCCCTTCAACATTAAGTGCATTATTAGTCTATGGTTCATCCCCTTATGACTCCAGTTCACTGTCATGTAATGTCTACCTGCAACAGGATTATGCATCACACCATAAAGCAGAAGGCATCTCAGACTGGTTTCATAACAATCAGACGTTGGAATCAGAGATGTGGTACACCCAGCGAGTGAAGGCACGAATGGGAAGCTGCCGAATACCCAATATTAGAATCTGTGGTGTTAATAAAGTGCTTATTTCAAAGGCCAGCAGCTGCAAATCAGCAAGCATATAACCTATGGCTGCAGGGAGTTGTCTATTGAAGCTACAGTAGTGGAGAAACGAGTATATCCATTTCATTTTCATTTGATTTCTCTATTAGGTATTTGCAACTGTCAAATACAAAAGTCTTGAGTCTTGAAGGGCTGAACGAACATCTGACATTTACAGCTCATATTAATTTCAACACTCACGATGCTTGGATGCCCACTTATTCCTTCTGAGACAAGGAGTCCATGCATCAGGCACAAGAGAGGAAGACCGGTCTAACACATGAAACCAGACACACGCTCACACCTATAGGCAATTTACAGTCTCCTGACTGGCGTGACCTACATGTGTTTGGAGAGTGGGAGGAAAGTGGAACTTCAGTAGGACACTCACAACTGGCTTGAGCTGATCATACGGGCGACTCACAAAGATCTGATCACAGACTTGGTGACAAAAACAAATGAGCTGACAAGTGGGTGCCTTTGTTTTGGAATTTATTTTATTTACTTTTTTGATAATGTCCCCCCCCCCCCCCCCCCCACTGACAATAGAGTGTTGTGTGTCTGTCATCGTGCCAGCTGATTGCAACTGGTCCAAATTAGCAAACTACATACTGAAGAGATTGTGCTGCTCCAGTGTGTGATTCCAGTTTTAATTTTGATGCCACAGATGAAAAGAACAATGGATGAAATGAGGTTGTTTGGTGCCGTCTAACAATGCAACATCTGCACTAACGAGGCTGTTATTGGACTCATAATCACATTAAAGTGCCACATTACTGAGAGGAGATAGGCCACTCACATCATACTGAAAGTCTGTGAACACCAGTGATGCTATGATACATATCGCCACGTTGGCGGGGAGCCAGAGTACAGAGCAACTGTTGTGTTGTTGACAAATCCGCTACGTGTGTGGGTATTTTTTAACTTATGAGGGTAACTCAACAAGCAGGTCCCCCATTTTTTAAGCCCAAAATGTGGCGGCATAATGTGCTGTGTTGTATCAACGGACCAACAAAAGGATGACGAGGAGGATTCAAAGAAAAGTAAAAGAAGACGTTTTACCCCAAAGTGGTCAATTGGCTTGTTTATGATGTAATTACAGCAGAAATGTAGTGTCGTGACTGTCGTATGTATGGCTCAGAAAAAGCGAGGTCAAAGCCATTTGTCCAAATGTCTAAAACTCCAAGAAAGTGTCGAACTTTGTTGCATGAAACAATGACTAATGAACTGCTTAGTGCTCAGTTGGGTGTTAACTCAATAAACAAGACCATCCGTGAGATGATTTATGTTACTTTCTATTAACTAGGCATTCATTAGATTACATGACAGCACTTTAATTTGTATTCTGAACAAGTTCAAGAATGACACAAAAACAGTTTTCTGTGTAACTTCAGGCCCTGTACATATCACACCCCTTTCTCCCGGAGGCCAATCACCACCTTAAAGACCGCCAAACCAGGCAATACTTTGTGTTTTTGCATTGATGCACAGTGTACAGCTGCATGACAAGCAAAGCCAGCTCGATATAGGAATATAGCAGCAGCAGAATGTGTTTGTCCTCAGAAATGTTACGTTTTTGCCATCCCGATCGATGATTGACAACAAGCAACTGGAAAATGTGCCAGGAAACTTGTCACTTTCCCAAAAAATAAATTAAAGATTATGTGCAGTTTGTACACTGTTTGTTTTCATGTTTTGAGACAAATATGTCCATTAGAGAAGACATTTCTATCTAAGGGAACAGATATACGCAATTAAATATGTAAGAAAACAGACTGTAAGAAGCACACACACGCACATTTGCACCCAAAACCAGCCTCCCACAGACACACACACATACACACACACCGCACATGCAGACAAACACACAAGTGTCTGGTGTGTGAAGAAAACTGGCAGATGGTAGAAGGTCTGGCTCTGGATTCTAGGAGTGTGTTTGTCGACTCTCGGAGATACAGAAATGTTGTTACATCTGATTTGCATGGACAACCACTCACTTAGATGAGATCACAACTAAGGCGAAATATAATTATAGAGCAAAACAATATAATTATACAGGAAAACACAACGTGCACCAGACATCCTACTGGAGAGGCCAACACTGGCCTGAGGTAATTTGTCTGTTCAATGCAAGGCAAAGCAGAGTGGGAAAAGGAAGAAAACACTTATTGTGAAGGATCACAAAAACTGCAATCAAATCTCTTCGCATCTTTCAATGCGCTGAAACCTGAGCGATGCATTTCTCATATATCCTCCCAGCTGTTGTTGTTATTAAAGTGTCTGTCTCTTGGCCTTCTTGTAAGAACTTATCTTATTCAGACATGAGTCACCATCGACACTTATTCACACAGCAGCAGCAGCAATAATAATAATGATACTAATAATAAAATAATAATAATAATAATAATAATAATAAAGATACTGTGCAGTGATAATCCGTATGTGTGTGTGTTTGTCGAGACACAAAGATACAGTGTATGATCTTTATCGCTCTTTAGTAGCGATGCCAGCAGATGGATAATGTACAAAGTGATGCCTTTTTGGTTTGTGTGTCATTTGCCAATATGTTATGACTGTTTTCTTTGTTTCCCACCATCTTATATAACAGCAGTTCTTTAAGTGGGCCGGTACGCACCTGTACAAAATACCGGTACAAAATATTGCGATTCATGAGTATCACGAATCGCAAAGAGATAAATAGAACAGGACAGGGTACTATGAGCTCATGAGTCCCAGTACGCCAGAGGCTTAAAACCAAAAGTGAGTGGACCCCATTGAGGACCCCCTCAAGTAGCATACAGGCTAGTACAGTAGTTCAAAGGTAGAGGAGATTAGGGGAGGACATGTCATAGGAACATACAGAAAATGGGAAAAAAAAAACACATTATCTGCCCAAAGTGAACATGATGATTATTTGCAGCTCACACAAACGACTTTCACAACTAAGGCCAAAATGGCTCTCATTTTGAAATGACAGCGTAACAATGTTCTGTACCATCTTTTCATTTGTGCTGCATTTTCCCTTTTAGATAATCACACACACACACACACACACGTTTTGGACATTCATGACTTGAGGGGACATTGCATTGACTCACATTCATTTCCTGGAGACTTACTCTAACCTTAACCACAATTACTACTGGCCTAATCCTAACCCTGACCCTAACCTTACCCTAACTCTAACCTCAACCTAAAACATATCTTCACCTGAAAATGTAGTCATTGACGTTGTGGGGACTTGATTTTTGTCCCCACAGGGAAGACAAGGCCCCATAGTGTGACTGTGTAAACAGTTTTAGGTCCCCACAACATTAGTAATACCCGCACACAGATTCCAGTGTCCTAATAAAGAATGTAATACATTCTGAATCTAACAGTTGAGCATTGACAGCTCGGTCACTGTAATGTGCATCTGCAGCAGCATTGTGATGCATGAACGAAACGGTTCGTAACAAATTTCAACCCCAAGTGTCAACATGCCGATGAAACCGCAGTACATGAAGAACAAGGAGGAAAACAAACTCTCACAGCTTAGTGCAAAGAATGGCTACTTCAGTGTGAACAATCGTATCTGCGCTGGCTCACTGAAGTGAGATGCCTCGACGGGCTGATGCTAGTTTATCTTGATTTAGCTGTCATTCCCCTAAATGAGCTGCTAAATCAGTTTTGACAGAGAGCCGTCATTCCGTTGTGACAGTGTAAAGTTTATAGGCGGATAAAACCCATCAGAACATGATCATATAAAGCATGAAATTTCATGGCATGGATTTTTTTCTTTTTTGAAGAACTCACCATATGAGGGTCATAAAGGAGTTAGTGTAGAGAGGAATGGATTGTATACCATAAAAAAAACCCTGTGCTCTTTATCCAGTTTCTATAGAGTCACCACTTTGATGATATTCAATGAACAAGATCATTAATGTCAGTATTTATATAGCATTTTAGCACTGATGACCATTCATCCATTCACACCCAAACATTCATGTTTGTGTGTGTGGCATGGGTGTGAATGGTTGTGAGTTTCCCCCCCATGTCATGTGTGGGGCTCTGTAAAATATGGATAATTCTGGTTCTGAAACACAAACATGACAGTGGTGAAAGTACAAAAAAATCAGGCTTCAGAATGGCAGTTGGAGACATCACAGCCTCTAAACTAGATTTAAAACTTTAGAATGATTTTTTGTATACACTCAGAGGAACATTTTAATTAAAATTCAATTGTTAAACAAAGTTATATTATGGCTCATGTAATATGTTTACCTCTGATCTAATACGGTTGGATTACAAATTCTGAAAGAACACAAATTAAATTTTGTGTATTTAATTATATTGTCAACTAAAAAAGTAGATGGAATATTCAAGGTTCCGTCAGAGCTGCAGTCAGTGATCTTTATGATGAAACATTGACTGATTTTAGCAAACTGAAGGCAAAATGTTGTTTTTCTACGGGAGCAGAGGATCAACTGGGGGAAAATAACCGTTAAAGTGCTAAAGGAGGTTGAAACAAAGCAGATGGTGAGCACCTCTGGGGGAGAGTGATGTGATGGAGCTTTGACCAGAAAACAGCTGCCGAATGTATCGGCAAGCTCATTCAAGGAATCATGAAAGAGGCCGTCAGCTGCTAATAATATCTACCATGCTCCTTGCAGTTTGCTGCATAGCTAAGTTTCTGACACATGCATATATATGAGATTGACAACGACAGTGTTTACCTTGCAAGCAGATTCTACTAATTGTGCCAACCTCGCCTCCCCTGGATCCCCTTGAGTGCTCACATTCAGAAATGAGTCACAGTATAGTGTTGCTAACATGGCAGTAAAAGCAAACCACAGCAAGTTCCAACACTGAGTTTGCTTTTGTTTTTTTGAAATGTTTAAAATATGCCCCTTTTTTTATAATACAGTCTTACCGTACTTCATTTACTTTCCAACCCATTTGCATAAATAATGTATCATCTATAACCAGCAATGTCATAATGTACAAAAATCCCCGAAGAATTTATGAGCGAGTAATGCTCAGAGATGCCAGTTGAAGGCTGCTCTCTAATCAACAATTAATGCTCTATGGTGTTTATCCAGCACGACATATTATAGGCTTTATCTCTGCTTGACAGTTTGAGAGTTCAGGCCACTTTACAGGCTAACATTAAATTCAGCTGTAACAGCACAAGTCTAGACCAAAATGTGATTTAGTTTTTGCCTCTCAGACTCAGAATCCAGAGACGATTTGCAAAACAGGTAAGATGTGGAATCAACAACTGTGCACATCAGCTTCTGTGGGTCTAAAGTGTGAAACAAGAGCATGAACTAAGGTCAAGGGAAAATGTCAGAATGAGTGGGATGCATGGAAAGCCTGTGCACTTTTGCATGAAAAATCAGCCTCATCTAGTTTCCAACTTCTAAACTGATGCATTGTTCTACTCTTCAGTGGCCTCTGTGCTATAAAACCAGCCTCTTCAGTGAACGTGAGACGGTTTGTCGGGCTAGCAGTGAGCTGTGATGTCAGAACAAGGAGCCAGCAAAATGCTTTCCAGTGAGCATTAAGGGCTAGAACACTGTGAGTGTCTTATTGCTGGGTCACTAACTCTCCATTATGCCACTCAAGTGCACCACAGAATGAAACAAATGAAATTCATAACAGTACATTTTCCCTTCTCGCGGAACAAGAGTGAAACTCTTGCTGCAGCCGAGGAGAACAGGAGGAATTCCCTGTCAGGACCTCCTGCTTAATGAACTGGAATTGAGCTGGTGGTAGAAACTTGGTTGAACCTGTCTTGTGTGCGATGCCTGTTGACTTAATGCGTGTGGGTGAGGCAGTCATCAACACAGTTTACGTGTGATCATGACATATCTTTTCCCCAAGTGCTTGCCTGAGTGGCTCCCTCTTCACAATGAGCTACACTGAAATGATCTCAAGCTGCAGCTTGTGGTCCATGTGCTGCTGTTACATAAGGCTGGAGTAAAATATTCATCAAGCCGCTCTAGAACACATCTGTATGCAGCTGAGTGCTCAAGAAACACTTTTCAGTAAACCTAATAACTACATCTACTGCTGCTGCTGCTGCTGCTGCTGGGTTAAACCCGGCGTGTTTAACATGTGCTTGATTGCTTCAAATGTTAATAGACATGTTGTGTGTTTGATGGCTAGACAAGTATACAGTGATTCACGTGTCCAGCTGCCTAACAGCCTGCGTGGCTTCATCAGTATGCTGCGGCGGTAACCGTGGACATGCATTGCCTCCTTTTAAAGCAAACATTTATGTCGAGCTGCAGCGCGAGCAGACCTGTGTTTTCCTCCTCTCTCTTCAAATGCGACGTCATGCATGCCAATGTCTCGCTGTTGTTAAAGGCAAAACCTTCCGTGGGTCCATAAGGACCATGGAGAACCAGCTGGCATCTGGCTTGACCAGTGGATCCCTGGGAAGCCATAACTCAGGACCCCACCTAACTGACCACACACACCGAACTTCCATTAAAAGTTTACTGTTTAATCTATACCACTGACCAGACTGCTTTACATCATGTCAGGAGCTTACTTTCTTTTTTGATTGTTGTAGTGACTGTTATTCAATTAGAGTGGCTGTTGATTGATTGGCAACAGCCGCGGAAAGTGTTTGATTTTCAATAGTGTGACTTGGAAGCCCAAGTGAGAGTTAGTGAAGATGAAGTGGCAAAATCTCTTCCAGCTGCCATCTGACTGGAACATCTTTCTTCTCCTCCATCTGCCTGAGTGTAAAAAGGCAGGAGACGGGGAAATGCTAATATTATGTATACATTAAGGATAAAGATAAAGGAGATCAGAGGAATCCAAATTAAATATGCAAGGGCGCTGCTTACAAGCTCTAATGAAAAGCGGGCGATCACGGCGCTAATGACAGATTTGAGGCTTCCATGTGAGAGTGAGATCCAGAGAATGCTGCTGGAAATGCTCATTACCGTTTCCCGCAGACTCTCACCTGTGCAAGCGCGTACATGCATATTTTCAGCGTTGGAGATAAAAAGAAATCCGCCACAGGACTTTGCACATTCAACTGTGTTTATCAATGGGTCTGTATATGCTCATGAATAGATGCATAGATAAAGTGAAGAAAAAAACTCCCCTGCACACAGTGCATTAGAACATATAAATGATGCAAAAAAAAAAACTTGAGTGTCTTCGATCAAACTGAGTTCACTCAGACTAACGCGGGGGGGGCTTTGACAGGCAGCATAAATCTGACTTGGTTTTTGTGAGGCTGTGGAATAAGAGACATTATTAAATTATAGAGCTGTATGTGAGTATGATGTGAGCATTACTATACTATACTATATCAACTTATACATAAAAGGAAAGCATAAAAAATAATTTTGTTTTACTTATGCTGCGGACACACTACGAGATTCTGTGCCGGATTTTACCCACGATTCACAGTTGGGCAGAGTCTGCACCAGTCAGCACCAGTTGGGGACAGAAATCTGTTAGTGTGCAGATCTGACACCTGACCTTAGGCAGTCAAACATGTTTGAATTGTTGATTCTGGACACAATCGGGTTGTGTGTACTGATTACCGATCCAACTGCAAACACATGTTGCCAACAGTCAATGAAAACATCTTTATTGTCATTATACAACAGAAATGTGGAGGTCAGGTAGGGGGTTGATCAGCTGCGACAAGGGACCAACCTGACCGAATGTGTCCAACATGTTTTGATGGTGGGAGGAAACCCACACAGAAATGGGGAAAACATGCAAACTCCACACAGAAAGGGAATCAAACCCAGCACCTTCTTGCTTCTTGAACAGTGCTAACCTAACTACTGACCACTGTGCCACTATGCTGCCCAGGTGTAGGTGGGACACAGGAAATAGCGTCAGAGGACGAAGACAACAGGAAGTAGCGAGAATAGCAAAACCGTTGAAATCACAGTAACAGCGAGGCATTTGTTGTCCGTGTTTGTTTACCCTTTAAACTGTCACTAGTCTGTGATCCCTCATCAGGTGCAGTTCTGTGAACTGACTGTCTGTTGTGTAGCGTGTCCCCAGCTTACAACTCATGTTCTACCTGAAGATTCACATTCAATCGACAAATCTGTGATCGCAATGGAACAAACAGTGCACATACAGTTATTATGGCTCACTAATAATATCCTCACACACTACAAAGGGTATTTCCTGCAGAACACGTCTGTGATTGTAGAGAACAACATGTTTTTCTTTGAATGTTCAGTGTCTATTACAGCGGTGACAATAAATAAAAAAGTGAGACACTGCTTTGTCACCATTCCATCATTGCTTGATGATTAAATGCTTGAAAAATGTATACATAACATTAGAAAGAGAAGAAGAAACAATTACTGACTCATTCAGGTTGACAGACTAATTCTGCAGATAAATTACAATGGTTCTAGTTTTGGAAATCAAAAGTCAGAAGAAATCAAAAACTAACAAATCAGAATGAAGGTGAAAGATAATCTAAGCTAAGGCAAATAAACAAAGGGATGATTCCTTATAAAGAGTTTCTGTGGATGGAAAAGGTAGTTCTTTTCAGTGTACTGAATCATTAGAATCTGTTCATTAAAAAGATTTGTTCAATAGATTTGTTCACCGAGTCATTCAGTACTTCCTGCATGACTGGAGCACAGACTCCGTCTGACACAGTCACTGGACTGAAATACAGCCGAACAGGTTGTGATTAGGCTCACGATCGCCGGCTTTCAGCAGTGCCGTCGCTAAATACACCAGACTCCTTTCTTTATTAAATATTGAGATTTTAGAAATGTCCTTGCTAAATATTAGAGATTAACGCATGTTTTGGGGACTTTATCTGATATACAGTTTGTCATTGCTCTTGGATTTGCTGATTCTGACAGTTAAAGCCGCTGAATATCACTCAGGGCACGTATTTAGTGTGAAAGGTGGCCAGATCACGGTGCAGCACTTTTGAAAGGATTCAATCTCGCATTAAATAATCACTGAAACATTTGCCTTTATTGATGTATTTATCTATGTGCTGGTTTACATTATGTATAGACTTGAAATGGTATAGCTTTGCCACATTTACTGTAATTCTTAGTTGCCTGAGTCCTCATCCTCAACCATCACAGTGGCAGCTCAGTCTTGACACTGTCCTGTCATTATGGGCCAGCGTAACGTTAAAAGTTTGTGCTAACTGGGAAAGTCAAAGTTAAAACAACAGGGAACATGACTGTGTGTGTGTGTGTGTGTGTTTATGTTCTTCCTAAGTGTAAACATCTGACTACATTAGCCATTAGCTCGGGGGACACACAGGGATTCCCTCACTGACTGAGTGACTCACTGACTCCTTTGCAGTGAACAAATCACTTTGGCCCCGCCCACTGGCTGCTGCCTCAGATGAATAAATCGTTTCAGTGAAGTGATTCAGTTCAGTTCGTCACAAACGAGGGAATTTTGACGATTGAAAAACTGTAAGATTCTTTCTTTAAAAGTCTATTGTATATACTACTGTCTATCTGATAATTGTGTTACTATATCTGTCCCATGAAATACACAAAATAATACTACTTTTTTTTAGCCAAATAAACTCTTATTCTCTTTTGCTCTGTGCACAATGACACTGTGAAGGAAATACAGACGGATGCATTGTGAGATTTAAATGTGCAGCTTTGCATCAGAGGATACAAATTATCATTATTTAAGTGGAAGCCAATCCATTCAGTTAGTCAATAAGGTCACAACCCAATTTGAGGATGGTAAACACTCACTGAGGAAAGACACTGAATCAGCTGCAGGAAACAGTTCTGTGACGCAGCAACCGTCTGCATGGCCTTGCTGCACTCAACAGCAAGAAAACGGGGAATATTGTTTGAAAAGGACATGAATTTTAATGTGAGATCAGGGTGAAGGAGAACTCAGGAGTCTGGATTATTACCATATTTTTAACACAGCTGATTTCTTGTATCTGTAAAAGGAAAGGAAGAATCCCTCGGCCTAATTACCAGGGAATTTCAACAACCCACTAACTCGTCAGTCCCACTGACAGCCATTTGAGTTATAGCTATGCGGAAGTGTGCAGCTGTCCATGAAATGCAGCTGTACACGAGAGTACGTCTCAGTGTAAAATGTAATTCCAACAAAGAGAATTTTGTGTATTTTGCAGTGAGCTGTAAATAGCAAACAAACAAAGAGTTGGCCATTAAGCTTGGCTGCATGGAAAATAAAATGAGTGTTAAATAATTCATTAAACACAGAGAAGTAGACAACATTTCATAAAAGAAAGTAAACTATGAAATCAGGCAGGATGCTTTTTATCACTTGTGTTTCGTGGCAGACATTACCTCTTACTGCTTAGCAACCAACTTCTCCAGGGCGAAAGTCAGAGTGCTGAAATTTACCAAGGGATTTCCGTTCTAAACTTATGAAAGTGTCCATCATGTGGCAGCAGATTTTTATACATATTGCTCTCTCACACTGCTCAGTAGCTCTTGTAGTTCCTCAGCCAGTGTTATTAATTATTCAAACAATGTATAAGACGATCAATAAAGCAAAACAACAACAACAACAAAAAAGAAAATCAGAGTTTTCGGTTTCATACAGTATTCATGCTGCTGGTCTAAGCGCTGGACAATCAAACTCAAACGTGATGTGAGGATGTTTTACCTTAAACAGGCGGAGTATGTTGGCCACCATGATGGAGACGGAGCTGGACGAAGCTCCGATGACACCAACCACCCGCTCGGGTTTGGTGATGATGGGCGCGCCCCCACCCAGACACTTGACGTCGGTCCCGTCCTTCTCGATCAGAGCCTGCACGAAGGTGAGAGACTGCTCCAAGGCGTGAGTGTCCCTGGAACAGGTGTCCAGGATACGGGCTCCGAGTGTGATGTTGGGCAGCAGATTATTGTCATTATTGATGCGGTCAAGGGCAAAGAGCATAGCCTCCAGTCTGTGAATGCCCTTCTCCTTCTTCAGCTCCCCACATGGCTTTCCATCATGGCCTCGGGCGTGTACTGGGAACAGTCCGCCCAAGGAGATATCCCCGTCTATGCGGATGGAGTTCAAATGTGTGTGTCCTGGTCCTTTGGGTTTGGCAGCCTGAGCAGTGTTGAGTGAGCTGTCTACAAACAGCAGCAGCAGCAGCAGCAGTGGCAGACACAGGCCATTCTGTTGACACCCGGTACGATCCAGTCTGCATGCCGAAGATTGAAACATGACCACGGAATGAGCACGCGTCCACCTCGTACGACCAAATCCAGTGATCAGCAAACAAAAGGAGTCAGGTGTTACTTTCTAACAGCCTGAGGGTTAATTCCAATACCTCTAGAAGGAGTTGGCACAGAAAATGCTTCCTCTCATGTCTCTCCTCTCTCCCCAGCATTCAATTAATATAAAATATGATCCTGGCTCTTCACTGGATGTAATCCTGTACTCTTCTCTTCTTACATTCCCTCAATCCATCATCTCACCACAGCGGTGGGTAGCTGCTCTTGTGTCTGCTGTTATTCTCAGACTTTCCATTGGAGATCCTTCATTTGGGGCATTAGGAAGAACAAAGGTGAGCAATAAGCTTTTCCTCTTTGTTCCCCTCTCGCTCTCTCACTATGTCTCTTCCCTCTCCACCTCGATCAGAAGTTTTTAATCTCCCCTGCTCCCGTGGGCAGGGATTGGGTGTATGTCAGAGCCCTCAGGCCTGCTTAGGTCCACAGGCTTCAGAGCAAATTCCTGAAAGATGAAAAAGAGCAGAGATGTGAGACAGTGGACAGAGGAAGCAGAGGAGCAGGTAAACGGGTATGTATTGGTATGAGCATTTCAATATCACATTTTCCACTGTGGTTTAACGTTTTTTGCTGCAGTATTTTGTGAAATGAAGATACAATTTTGCCTCCAAACTGATGTCTTGCCTTTGCAGTCAATTAAAAGGCTGCGATAGACTGTCAAAGTTGACAGCCTGGTCAGCATATGCACTTAACCTCATCACAATATTTTTTGACATTCTTCTACTGTTTTGTTTTCTTTAATGGATATGTCTGCTACATGGTTTCCAGGCTGTGCTGTTGGCTCTGCTGTGGAATTATTATTTTCCAGGGAAAATATATCATCTTTGCTGCAACAAAAATCACATATTCAAAGGCTGTCAAAGCATTGGAAGCATTAAGGGTTTAAAAGGATGTTCAAAGGTACTGATAGAGTGGATACCTCTTTGTGCCAAATGGACCATTTCTTCTTTCTTCAGGCAAAATCAATTACTTATATTAATGGGATTCATATGGGGTCTCAGAGGCACAGTCTTAAAAACGGCTGTAAGTGTGTGCCTTGCAAGTATAAAAGTACAACAAACCAGTGGGGATTGGCTCTAAGGAGTCTGAAAGTGTGATTATGTTATTATGGTCAGCAGCCTTGTTTTATCCAAAGTATACACAAAAGCAAGATGGCAACAGATACATCCCATCTCCTCCCATCTGCTGTCTTGTCAAAGCTCCACCCCCAAAACAGAGGAAATCGTGCTCTGTAGTGGAACTGGGAACATTGGTCGCACATTCTCTGCCATTTTCTGCAATTTCTGGCAATCGCCGCTGCTTCAGCGGTGTGCAGTATGCCTCTCCAGCTTGTTGTGAAGATTCTGGTCACCTGCACGCAGTGAGGAAGGTCAGTTGTCGTGCTTTCACGCCACTAAGCTCCAGTACAGTCCTCATTCATGCTCTATAACCTGGTGTATCATTTCATGTTGTCTGAATTGAATTGAATGAGTGGTTGCATATATTACAGTATTGTGAGAGCTGCAGATTTGTTTTCATTTACATGAACATGAAGAGGATTTCAGCAAATATGATTTTAAGCGAGTCAGAAACAAATTTCAGAGCACAGCTTTTGGAATCCAAGAAATGACTGCATTAGGCAAACGGACTCCTGGTAGCAGAGGATACTGGGCACTTAAATAGTTTACACACACTGAAACTGAGCTCCGCTGATATGCTGAACCGTGTTTTCCTGCTCTGTGACAGAAGCGAGCTTCTGTAAGGGTCATTGCATTCAGATTATATAGTGCTGTAAACAAGCTCAGCAGGTACATAATGCAGATTTAAAGCTGGATTTGGAGTTTTCTTATCTCCACACTGTCATACACACACACACAAAGACCAACATTATCATTCCCGCCCACCCCCATTTTTGTTTTCCCTGACATACACGCACACACAACACATGCCTGCCAGATAAACACAAAAAAATATGCCACTACAAGCTATCTTGTACATCCATATCTAGACCCTGGTCGTTGCTGAAGCTGTAATAGGCTCTGAAGGAACAATCTAAGCACTCACAGTCACAGAACAGGGCTGCAGACACGTTTTCCAGCAGAGTGGGTTGAAGCCTTGAATCTGCAACAGCTGAGATTCATTGAGAGCATATTGGAAGTGACAAGGTCCTTTGAATACACCCGACTATCTCCTACTGAGTAAGAAGTAATTTTTCCGAGTTGATTCACTGCAGGTTCACTTTAAGTGCTGCAGAGCGGATGACAACTGGAAAGCCAGCCAACTCACCTTAGCCCCTGTGACCAACTACATACCATGCCCCAGCATATCTTAGTTCAGAGCGAACGGAGGCGTTGGCAGTGAGAGATGCTCCTGCTACTGCCAGCAGTCTGTGTTAGCAGTTTCACACAAATAAACTGCATTATTAAATTATGTCGTGCTGGGTTTTTTTGTCATAAAGTGGACACTGGGTAGTGATGGCGAACAGCAGACCATAGTTCATTTTGACACCACAAGTTAGTAAGAATGAATGAATGTTATGAATATATCCTTCTGTGATTTAAAGCTGCAATGTGTGTGTTTTAAATATAATCAAATGCGTGTCACATTCACACCACTGTCAAACAGGTTCACACATTCTCTGTGTTTCCCAGTATTGCACACAAGATGTGATTAGTTTCAGACGGACAACAGCCATCTTGTGCTACTAAAGGGAGATGACTGCAAACAGTTTTGGAGTATGACTGAAAACACAAAGAATTGCTCACAAAAGGTTTCAGAAGTGAATTCTGCTGCACAAAGAAACAAGTTGTTCCGCCATTTGACAGGATAAATGCTTCTTACCTGCACCCGCCCCCTGCACTGCTGCTCTATACACACAAACCCTCCCTCAATCCCCAACGACAAAAATCACCAAAAGTTATTTACTGCAGCTTTAACATGATGTGGTGTGTTTCACTGGCGTGGAAGTTGCGACGCAATGAGTAAAAAAAACGTTATTGTGTCCGAACAAAGTGTTTGTTTGTGCCAGATACTGATATCACAACCTTCATTATCCATCTTCCACCGCTTTATCCTCCAATGTGCCAATCTCAACTGAAATAAAACGAAAGGTCAGTTTGCCAGTCCATCACAGGGCCACACAACCATTCGCTCATTTTAGAGTTTAGAGTGTCCAATTTGCCTAATCCCCATATTGCATGTTTTTGGACTGTGGGAGGAAGCTGGAGAACATCCACACACACACACACACACACACAGGGAGAACATGCAAACTCTATGCAGAAAGGCCCTTGTTCTGACCGGGTCTCAAACCTGGGTCTTCTTGCTGCAAAGGCAAGCGTGCTAACCACTGCACCACCCGTGTGGGCACAACCTTCATTATCTATAATAAAAATATAAATATAATACAGTTTTTTGTCATCTAAATAAATGACAAATAAAATTAGACACACAATTCTTCACAAACAAAATGACACTCAGCTGTCAAGCTTTTATCTTAAAATAAATCCACACAGCAACAACAACAAGGTTACTGCAACATGGAAGACGTGCAGCCCTCACTCATGTGTTGGTCATGTAACACCACTCACACGTCTTTCTATGCACAGCCAGTACCTTAGAGAAGCCTTTCAATGTTATTCAAGGTTTACATCATAATAATGGATGGTACTTTCTTTCTTTTCCCGAAATCAATCCATCGATATGTGAACAAGTAACATCATTTTGTTTCAGAGAGCACGTCCTTTAAATAATATCATTCAGAATGCACTTTAGTTGTGTAGTATATGAAGTGAATTTTTAGGAGACAGGGATAGTGGTGGAGATCCACGACCAATAAATAAAAGATTCCATGGATGTCATCAAACTTCATGTTTGTGTAATGAAGAGCTGGTGGGGGAGACAGCGTGTGTGAAGAACAACCGGCCGATCGGAACAAGGATCAGCTGCACAATTGAAAGGAAAAGATCTTGCACATCACACGATTACATCAAGCATTATCATGCTAATCAGCTCACTTTGTCTTGTTCCAGATTAATATCTCACAGCGTTTCCTCTAGGACCAGGATGTGGATAATTAATTCTCTAATCTTAAAAATCTCATTGCATTCAGGGTTTGCTCTCTGCTCTATGTCCTTTGAATAAATCATTTCATTCATCCATATGTGGAAATCTATGGATCATGTTTTCATCACTGGGGTTTAGAGTCGAACACCTTTAGGATTTTTATTCAACAATTGCATATGGTGATGCAGCAACTGAAATTAAAGTGCAGTATTAGTTCACTCAGTACTTTCAGCGTACAATTTATGTCCAGAGTTCAGCTGTAACCTAGATTCAATGCTGCGGCTCAAGTGGGAATTTAAAACACACAAGCACAGAGTAAATCTGCCTCCGTTTGCATTTGAAGCGCTACAGTGAACACAGGAGAGAAGTTTAAAACGCTGCAAATGAGAAGACAAAATGTGTGTCCGTTTACAAACCGGCCCGTGATGGAGGACCTCAAATAAACATGTGCTTCTGAGAAGAGCAACAGAAAATGCTTTCCAAGCACAAAATGTCAAAGGCAGCTGTAGGAATTAAAGATTCTTCAGGGGAACAACCTTTCCTCAGGTGCTGGAGCATATTTTGGGATAGAGTGGGCATCCATTTAAAAAGGCCATATAATAACCTTCAGGCAAATGCAGTAAGTGTGTTGTTCCACAGCGTTACAAGCTCCCGCAGCAGCAGCTGAATACGCCAACACCTTCACTGGCATCACACCAAAACTTAGATTCCTTGTGTTTGTTTTCTGCAGTGAAGATGATACAAATAAATGAGATTTTCTTGTGTGAAGTAAAAATCAAATGAAAGTCTGACTCTGAAAGTGCAGAAGGAGACACAGTGTGGGTGTGTTTTAACATTGTACCCAGCTCCACTTCACCTACACAGCTGTCACCAACAATTGTTCTCAAGTGTACAGACAATTCGGGTGTTTAGGAAGTGTTGCAACATGTCTAATGATATTTGACGAAGGTCTAGAGAGATGTTTGTGAGTTTATGAGAGTCAGGCTGCCATCGTTTATCATTTAATTGATTCGTAATCTCGACTACTGATTCATTATGTCACTTCTTCACTTTTCAAAGTAAAACTTCCAGCACGACAATATGGTTCATAAAAGTACATACGTTTTGTATGGGTATCGGTTTATTAATTTAAGAATATTATCCCCCCCTTCTAATCTTCTTAGCCCAGCTCTAAATGGTCACTGACGTGTATGAAAAATAAGATTTACTAACGTGTACAACAGTATTACTTCACTTCAGTGAATTCACTGATGTGTTCAAATCCACAATGAAAAACCAAGCAGTGTAAACACATCTGTTGGTGGAGGGGAATTGGACTTTTAACCAAATGGTCACCGGTTCAAATCCTTGTGTAAATGCAAAGGTCAGATTCACTTATTGCTGTGTGTGCAAATACAACTAATTCTAATTCTATAAATGAATAGAAAGACTGTCTGTCTGTCTGTCTGTCTGTCTGTCCGACTGTTCATCACATATCTATCCAATGGGTCCCGTGACAGGCTTCAGCAGTGCTGACTTTGATGTTGTTTGAATAAGAAATGCAAGATTAATCCCTATTCCCTCCCGTCTCACCTCATCACCACCACAGACTGCTTAGTATTTAAGTGTGTAAATTAGAACGACTATGTGAATACCCAAAATCTTCACACAGTCATTATGCACATTTGTGAATCTTGTTTTTTCATCTGTTCAACGTGTCAACATCCAGTTTCCCTTCCATAGATGTCAAAGCCAGCCAGGTAAACTTGTAGAAATGCTGCAGCTCTCCTCTCACAGATGGAAAGGAGGGTATCTCTAAATGACACTCCAGCATGTCGTTCGAGGGAAGCTGCTCTGAGGACTCTAACTGGAGTGATGAGGGTTCATTTGTGGAGGCTTAGAGGATGCTACCTGAACGTTTCTACTGAAACAAGATAAATCAATTCAATGTGCAACAATGGTCTTAATCTATACCTTAATATATACATTATTGAGATGGAATCTGTTACGGAGATTTTGATTATCAAAATGTAAAATGACGGAACCTCTGGAGTCAGTGATGACTTAAGTTGAAGATTATTTATTTATTATTTTAAGACAGGAGAACTAAGGCAATGCCTGACACCTGAACGGTGAGGCATCATCACAGATTCTGGCTAGCAGCGTGCCAGGTCTGATACATATAGTTAGTAAGACTTGAGATAGTGTACCAGGTCCAGATGCCTGGTGCCTTGGTATCTAGGGAGGGAACCTTGAAAGGTGCCTAGTTTGTGTCTTATCCTAAGTTATGGTTGTTAATATTGTACACCAGGTCTGGTTATATGAACCCATGTGCGTAATTAAACTTAAAGTTGGCTGAAGATTACTATTTTCTCGCACCGCTAACCCTATCCCTCAAAAACAAACTAGAACCTTCAAGACTCAACCAACTACTTTGATGATGCCACAGGGTTAATGGTAAAGGGTTGCATGTATACATCACTTGGGCTTGGGGATCATACCATCAACCTTACGATCAGTGGACGATCATAAGCAATAATCACCAATAAGCAGTTGTGGAGAGTTCAATAACTGGTGCCACAGAAAATGATCTTAATATGAATAAGACTAAAGATGCTATTTTTGGCTGACGTTAGTGTTTCCATCATCAAGTTATCTATGGAAATTTCACAACTGAGACATGGTTAGCAAGGCCAAGGCCAGGAAAAGGCAAAAAAAAAAAAAAGGCCCGAAAGTTGAACCTTCTATAAGATTCTCTCATGATGTTTTTGGTATCACAGTAAAAGCCCATGTGGACTTTTATTGCTGCACCTTAGAGAGTATAGTGTCCTGACAGGCTGCATCACACTGTAGTTGGGTAACATGACTGCTCAGGACAGCAGTCGTGCTCCAAAGGACTGTAAAACAGCAGCAGAAATCAGTGGCACAGAACTACCACGGCTTCATTACACCTACACAACTGGCAGTAAAAGGAAAACCCCAAAACATCATTAAGGGCAAAAGCCACAATGTTCATGTTTTATTCTTGCACTTCCCATCTCCAAAAGGCAACTAGAGCGTCAAATCCCCCACCATCTGTCTCACTGACCATTTCTTTCCACAGATGTGATCAGGTTGCTGGACAACTGATGCAACCAAATGCACTACATACTGTTGTGTATATATATATATACATGGTTATATATGCACTTAATATGATATGAAGTATAATCAGGCATGCATGTGCATGTTGTAATTGGTTCAATATTTGATCACTATTGTATCATATGTGAACAGACAATATTTGGTTCATCAAAATGAATTGAATTCTGTCAATTCACCAATCAGTTTGACTGGTAAATCTGGAATCTGCTTGTTTATTTTCATTATTATTGATCATTATATTAATGGCTTTCCTGATGTTTTTGATTAGTTGTTTGGTCCATAAAATGTCGTAATGGTGTCAAACGTAGATCAGTGCTTCCCAAAAAAATGAAGACATCTAACTGATTAATATTGGGGCAGCCCTATTTCAAAGAGTACAAAGAACTAAGAGAACAAAAGATATGGTCACATTATGTGAATACCTTAAAAATGAAGTGATGAAACAGGTTAATAGTGGTGTTCACTCACTGTGATGGGAGCGTGCAGCATGATGTATGACTCACTGCCTGCAGAGTCCGGTGGGAAAACTAACTTTAAACAAAATAAAAGGATTCCTTTCTCTTCCCCTCATCATATGAGGTGGTTTGTCACTGTGAGACATAAGGAGCGAGGAGCTTGAATATTTTAAGTCGTGGGAGCATTAATTACAGAAACCACAAAATGCAGTTGGCAGTTGTGATTTATTTAGAACCCTGAGATGTGTGGTAAATCTTGCTAAGACATGATATTATGCAATGGCTGACTGTGGCCGTTTGATTTCCCTTCCCTGAGAACCCTGAGAAAACTCCAGTGCAATTTATCTCGTGAAATATCAACCCTATGACAACCACACCAGAGAGCTGCTCCATTTCTGTGCCATGCTATAGGAATTTTAGGACACGCAAACAAGGCCAGAGCCGTGCTTTTTCATCACAGCAAAATGTGATGTGTCCTTTTCATGATCTCGTTAAGTCATTTGGAAGAGACTGAGGTTGAGAACAAAGGGGGAACGGAGAAATTTGCCATCCTTAAATTTTTTTGTTTACGTGCACTGGATGCTTTTTCTGTGCAGGCTAATGGAGGGCTAAGATCACCGAGCTGCATCTAGCAGGAGATAAATGGACGGAAATGTGAGAACAAGCCCTGATTCTCCTGCACTGGAAGAGTGGAGGGAGAAATCTCATGCGGCTCAAAAAGGATGAAGATGAGGGGGAAACATCAGGGAGCCAGAAGAGCATATTAAAAAATGTTGACTTCCCGTTGCTGACTGACTGATTCAGTGACTATCATCTTGCTATAATGATGAAACACAACACACCCACACATTCCTCACTCCCCGGCCTTGTCTCTCAGGCGCTCACATTCACCGCGTCATCGCTTTGGCTTCTCCTTTTTGGGGGGAATTTCATATCGATCACCAAGTTATAAGTTCCCATACTTATCACATCCAAGGCGTGGATGGACCGACTATGATTGAGAGGCAGGGCTTGAATCTTGAAAGTACAGGTTCAAATATATGCACAAGCGCTGGTCTCACAAAGCCTCTGGCACTGGAGGCTGCTCTCATTCACTCTGTGTGGCAGGTTAATGGTCCAGTAAAAAGATGGCATGAGGTGAAGTATCTCCAGCCTCCTGTTGACTCTAAGCGGCGCTTGGTAATGATGCCTATCGTATTTCATCTTATGCTTCAAAGGGTTCTATTTTTTTGTATTTCCCCCAGCTCTGTTGTTTTTAAGAATACAGTTACATTAATACATACATCTTAATACTGTATGTGCAGTTGCTGTAACATGAAGACGGAGCACGACACACAAGCTGTCAGTGTAGTGTGTCCTAGAAAGTGTAAGGGGCGGGGGGTAAAGTCAATACGAGAAGCTGCTACTTCTCAGACAGATTGATTAACTGTCTTTGTTGAGCTAGACCTGCCACTTGTCAGGATTAGGGATTTATCTTTTCTCAAACCTGCACTCCTGAGACACCTAATTCCACAAGAATCCCTCGAAGCTACAACGTATGGAAAACGAGGGCATCATATCAGCAGGAACACGTGGTTTGGAAGTGCACAGGAGTGTAGTGTTCTGTGATTTCTCAACATAATGAGGTAAAAAAAAAAAAAGCAACTCAGGCACAAACATCACGTGCCAGAGTGAGAGCTGTAGTGTGACGTTGAGTCTCCGCTTATTGAATCTGAATCCCATCAATTCTCACATGAAAACGTCACATGTAAAGTGCTGGTGATAGAGAGAAACGCGCCTCGTATAAGATCAGAGCCATCGCCCGTGTCACATTATACACACACACACACACATCGCTAAACTATGGGGAGTAAATCGAGAACAAGAATTCCTCTTTTTCTGAGCACAGTTATGTTAGAACTCCACCACTTTTTTTAAAACCCCACTTTATAAGATAACAGAATTATTTGTTTGTGTGAAAATGCAGCTGTAACCAAGGACAAGATAAAACAAACAAACAAAAAGTCCAAAAAGGTTCATACTGTCTACCCAGTTATATATTTGAGCCAGACAGAAAACCAACTTTTTTTTTAATTATTATAATCTTGACATGTTTCAACCACGTGATGTTACATGTGACGTGTCTGGATTTCTGATTTATACAGGTTTGTCAGACGGCAGGGGACGACTGCGCCCCCTGCCGTCTGACATCCTGTTGAGGACAGCATCCCTGGTGTGTGACAGGATGTAAGATCCCTCACCGCAGCTGATGGTAACAATCACAATAACTGTTGGAATCCAGCTCTGGTGCAACTTCCCCAGTCCCCCTCATGATAAGCGGTGACATTATCTGTATCCCATTGTTCCTTTTAAAAGTGCAGATTTTTCTCGCAACACCAGGTGCTCTGTCTATAGTTTGTTCCACGGAGACACTGTATTTCATTATGCAGCGCATGGAAATGTTTTTCCTGATGCATAATTGATTGAATTACACTGCCAGCCCATGAGTGGGAACACCTGTTCCTTAACCTATACAGTTACCTTCAGCAAGAATCCGTGTTCCAAAACAGGTTTTTCTCTGAGCGTACAAGAGTAGAACTCATGTTTTCTTATTTTTTCAATAACAGAGTCCTCATCATTCTACAAACACATGTATGGATTAAAGCAGGGGTGTCCACTTCAGACCCTTTTCTTATCGGTAACATTTACATACAAATGCACTGTTTTATAAAAAATGTTATTTGCTTTGTCACAATTATCATTTTTAAATGGAAATGTAACCAAATCTAAGCTACACAGGAGTGAAAAAAAAAGAAGCCTTTCTTTCACATCTGGAGTCAAATAACATTATGAGATGAGTGTATATCTCATGCATATAGCTGTCTGTCACAGGTGGGTTTCAAACCTGGGACTCTGGTTTCAACTCCTTACTAGATGAACTAATGGGGGTAACATGTGACCAAGGCCAATTTTTTGTCCTGGCCATAAATAATAAATTATAAAACCGAAGCTGCAGCCATACAAAATCTCACCGAGGGCTGTTACTGGCCCGTAGGCTGGACTTAGAACATGCCTGGATTAATCCTTAGTGTTCACGCGGCACGGATTTGTGCCACAGATGCACCCGTGATAATTTGCGGTGGGAATATTACACAACTCCTTATATGGACATCCTGGGGGTATGTGTGTTTTTTCGTCTTCTTATGTGATGTCAAAGTTATGAGTCATTTTATAGTAGTGATATAAAGTAGCAAAAACTGTACTTTTTGCTCTGGTGTGTTTATATACTTGGTGAAAATGAAATGTTTTTTTTTTCATCAGATTGCTTAGGTTGTGCTGAAAAAAAGGATATAAGTCACTTTATATTGCACAGTCTTATAGCCTCTGTATATACTGTATGTTTTAACATAGTAATGGAAATATGTTCTAAGGGTTAAAGGCAATAACAGTTCAACATCTGAGCTAGTGGACTCTAAAGACTAGATGTCTTTTGACATGTTTGGCAGCATGGCAGCCTTTCTTTTTTTTAACTGGTTGTTATAGGCACACGTGATGTAATGAATGGTCAGTGTGTGTCAGCTGCATATCCTTCTCCTCACCTGCTTTGTCTCGTCATACGTGTCACAGTCTGGCAACAGCGTCTGAGTCACTGCTCGTGTGCCGATGGGAGCCTGTGACGGGGAACCGTCAATAAGGAGGACTCCAAAATGTTGTGGTGAAATGTGACAAGAACTCGCACAGATCTGAGCTGTTGTCGAGCTCGGGGGGCAGAAAATCCTGTCAATGAGGATGTTGCAGTGGGAGTATTTTAGTGCAGACCACTGATATGTAGACCACAGGTGAATGGAGTATAACATGGCTTTGGTTTGATTTTTTGCCCTTTTTTTGTTTTATTTCAAAGTGCAGTGTGACAACATGACGGAGAAGCAGCCTTTATCAATCAATATCATTTTAATGTCATTACATTACAAGAAAAAGGCTTTAAAATTGTTGTGCAGTATGTAAGCTTGTGAAAGCTTGCCTTTAACTTTGAAAAGCTCACTGTCAAACATTTCAACTATAGATGAGTTCATGCAGCAACAATCAGCCACATAAAGTAAATCACCAAACCATGTTACTGTGAGGATAATCCACATGTTGTAACACTCGGCCTCTCAAAACTCCCAGGTCTGTGCATGTGTGACACAGCACAACTATGCATCCTCAAAAGCATTTGAACACAAAGGAAGAAACAAGGTTTTTTTCTTTCTTTCCAGATTATAAAACTGCCTCTGTGCATTCATGTTGTGATTCACCAATCTCTTAACGCTACATAGCTTCACAAGTTGCCCCGAAAACTGTGAAAGGAGAAAAAGAGGAAATTATGTACTTGACATTTTTTTATAAAATAAAAAACCTAGAATGCTAATGAGAATTTTTTTTTCTACAAGTTGCAAGTGTAACAAGCTATTTCCTGTAAAAAAAAAAAAAACTTTTCTGATTAAAAATTCTTGTGCTCTTATTGTGCGACACTGAATGGGTGCCATTAATTCTCCATTTAGTGATTTATTTATTTTTTGTTTGCTACCGTTTGTTGAACTTTCCTAATTTATAATGGTTTTGTGTCACATTTTTAAAGCCTTTTATCTGCCTGCATGAGACATTTCTTATAATTTACCCCGCTATTTAAAACAGTTCTGGTTCATCAGCATTTGTATGCATGTGGACTTCTCCACTGACCAGTTAATCAGGTGCTAATTAACTGACACCACCAACAAAAACTCATTTATAATTTCTTTTCTGCCCAATGTGTCCAACAAAGATATAGTCCTATATATGATGGGAACTTTTCTATCAGAAACCAACTAAAATTAAGAAAAGCCAGTGTCTGGAAATGTAATTAGCAGCGTTTATTTAGCTCCCATGCAATCTTCTGCAATGAACGTGAGCATCCTATGCAAGCACATCAGCTCTGACCTCGCACCAACAATGCAACCACAAATGATGCCTGTGCTTCTTGTGCAACAAAAGCGTAACTGAGATATGAGATATGAATAAATTCATGAACAGGTGTAACGTGTCCCATAAAAACTGGACTTGACCTTTCAGCGCTGAGTGACTGCAAATTGTTTATGTGAATCTTTAAACACATGCAAATGCTGTTACTCTCAGAATAGCACTTGTAATGATGACAATCTGGAAACAGTGATTAACAACAAATTTATGGTTATGACCTGAGGCCAAATATAACTTTGGGGGACTGTTTACGGAAACGAGCAGAGAGAGACTTGACTTGGGAAAAAATAACCCAAAAAAAAAAACTTTCACTTAAAACAGAATGTCGTGTTTTACACAACCAGGCAGTGCAGATCACTCTACTGTTTATTATATGAAATCATGTATCTTGCTATTTAGGATGAATTTTAGGATGAATACAACAACATTAAGAGTGTCCTGGTATGTGTGCATTAATACTTGAGTATAAAAAGTCATTTTCTGATATAAAATGTACTTAAGTTTTAGACGTAAAAATATTTAAAAAGTGAGCAGTTTTGAGGATTGTGCCATGGTGGCTCAGTGGTAGAGCGAGTTGTCTTTCAACTGGAAGGCTGTGGGTTCATTTCCTGTCTCAGTCTATATGTGTCCTTGAGCAAGACACTTAACCCCATGTGACAGCGTGTGAAGGGATATGAAGGATCATCAAGACGAGAAGATCGCCATATAAATACAGGTCATTACCAACTCCTCTTCTTCTTCTGATTTTTTTTCACGAGTAACTAAGACAGTTAGGGGAAATGTTGTAAGAGAAAAACTTATAATTCTTTACATTAGCAACTAACATTCCTAAGCACAAACCTGACAACTCAGTATAGACCAGCTGAAACTGGCAAATCACAAAGGATTCTGTGTAACCTTGGCAACCATCATTTGTCTACAGAGTGGTCATCATTATATCTTTGTTGAACCCAACCTAACTGGGGCTACACAGTCCTCCCCAAGGTCGACTCTAGGTATCAGCAGAAGAAGGCGCCAGACTTCTTGACCTGACGCCTCTCCTCCCCTTCTCCTCTCCTCCAAACCAAAGATATACCTTAACTCTGAGCTTCACTGGCAGACTGACAGCGGACGCCCAACTGTTAACATCTCCTTGTTGATCTGCGCTGTCTTCAATAAAGCTTTTCAACTGAGCTCATCACTGACTCCAGAAACTCCATCTTTGGTCGTCTCTCCTGATCGTCAATATCTCCGTAGTGGAGTAAAAGTACAAGTTGCTAAAAATACAAATAACAAAGTAAAGCACAGATATGTGAAGTCTCAGTGTGGAAGACGTGATTAGAATGCATACTGAGGGGACACATATAGATGTCTGCACCAAGTTTTAATGCAAATCCATCCAGTAGTTGTCGAGCTATTTCATATTTCATACATCACCTCACTGTGCTTGTGAAGGGATCACCAACTTGATTAAGGCAAACCCCGCGAACATCCCGTATTCTTCCTATTCTATACAAATACACAAATATACCAAGAATCTCATCATACTAACAAACACAACACACGAGTCACACCTTACTCACACATTATTATCTACAGTAAATCACAGCACAACAGCGTTTTCCTTATGCATCAAGGTGCGATCTGTGGCCATCAAACTGCTGTTTACTCCCATCACAACAGCGGAAAGGAACGACTATGCGGCAGATAATAAAAGTCACCAACATATGTATTATTTCCTCCAATTCTGTTCTTCCAATGTTATGTCTGTTAAACACTACCACACAGATGATACAGGCTTCGGATTTTTAGAAATTAAGGAATAAAAAAATCCTGTTTTGACAGGCATGTATGTTTTAGTTTCTTGAAACCACAGGGGGGGGAAAAGTCTGCCTGAGATATTATCCTTTTGGGTTTCGGCGTGTTTACTAGTTGATCATTTAAAATTCTTCCCAATCCTGTTTTGTTATGTTTTCGCAATGATCTGATGAGAAAATGATGTGATAAAGTGATACACCAGTGGTTTTCTTCCACTTGTTTTCTCTCACACCATGTGCCTTCTGCTGCTTGTACCAGCAGGATAACAAAGAAATAAGAAAAGAAATCAATGTAATTGAACACTGTGCGGTCCTTGTGATGGTGAGCACAGATACAATCTTCTAATGTTAAAAAAAGCTGCACTGACATCAGCCGCTGACGGCTTTAAGTCTCATATCACTAAGCGTGATGACGTGGGGTTTTCGTGGAATTAAACCTACAGTGATCTCAAATCAAAAGGAAATAGCAGTGATTGATTACATTTTTTTTTTTCTGCCATCCTGGTTGTCATGGAGATGGCAGTAACTCGCTGTAATGTCAGGGTTTGGTGTTATTCATTTGTCCAGTAATGATTTGTGGATAGATGGAAGGTGGAAGCTGTGTCTCATTTGAAGGCATTTGCCTGCAGCTAAGGTACTTCAGACACTAGTGTTTGCTGAGAGATCCGAGCTACTTTATTGCTCCTAATGTGATAATTTACATTCAGCTAGTGGACCTTAATGGATCCACTGCTCCATATTTTCCCCTTTTTGTTCAGCTGAGTCATCAATGGAAATGTACGCAGCAAAGTTTTTGATCCTGCAGCACACTAGATGTATTTATGATGGTATATCTTTTAGTTTGCATTTAAGCTGTAGTAATATTTTTTATCATGATTATTAATGATGGTTTTGTGCGTTGTGGACTCATGATGGAACAGTTACAACCAATGATTTTGTCATTTCTTCTCTGTGATTGGGAATTATGCATAATTCTTACAAGAGATTTATTTTTTTATGGTACACACAGTTTTGACAAATGATTCCTTTTCCCTGACAGATGAACATTTGTCAAAAGAGCAGCGAGTTTCTGAAATGTTAGTATTTCAGAAACAGTTTGCGATATTTATTCATCTCCATTTCATTGCACAACTACAGCAGGTGGACATTTTATTTGAACACATTTCTTTTGTCTGTCAAATTTGGGATGGAAGCGATCAACACATCTTTTATGACTCATTTATGCAGCCTTGACACAACAATACATCGGTTTCAAGCTATGTGACTGTCACTGCCCAAAGACTTACTCACAAACCCTTTGCTTTGACTTTGTTTCTACATCCCCTAGAGGGAAGAACAGAGTCCTTGAGCACAAACATGATGACGGCGGAGGAGGAGGCTGTGATAATCATCGACACATATAGACGTCATGTTGACTGCTAGCAAAATGAGTCAACAGGATACCTTAGTTCTCAGAAAGAGAAGTGCTTGAGGCAGCACACATCGCAATTATTAATCTACTGCACGTTTACTTTTTGTTTGTTTTTTTGTTTTTGTTTTTTACCATGAAATGTCATTATATACAATAAGGGTTGTTGGTAAGAAGTATGAAAATGAATATTAATCATAAAATGTTAAAAATGATTTATCAGAATCAGTTTAATGTCAACGTTAATGTATTTTAATCTGAAAACATAAATGAGGGCCTACACTACATTGATTAACTGTGTCTTAATTAACCATGTTAACCATGTTGTATGGATGGATACATTCACATGGCTAAGCCCTGATCTCAGGCATCACATATTGTATTGGACAACAATAACACGTTCAACTGGCCTTCATTGTGATCTAAACTATTTGGGCTACTTTAAGTTTTCTAGCTACATTGTTCAAATCCAATTCATTCCAGGTCCGATTTAACAGTATACACAGTTTACTTGCCCTCGCACACTTGCACAAATACCCTTCTCCATGCGTCGTTAACAAAAACAGAAACGATCACATTTGTGATTCCACTCGGTATCGAAGCAGGAGGTACGTGAGACGCACCTTTATTGATTCCTGTAAGAGAAATACAGAAACAGAAGTTATCGCATCAAATTTGTGGGAGAGATTTAAGTCAATGATGTCAACACTCTGAAGCTACATGGACTCTGATATGACCATTCTTAAAATCCAAACTGACGAGAACGTCTGTGTCTTCACAGCCAAAAATAAGATCGGAGACAGATCATGTGAGCCTGTTAATTTGAATGTAAACATCCATCCATGCATATTTCATTCATCATTCCTTTTCGAGGGTCACGATGGGAGCTGGAGCCAATCCCAGCTGACGGTGGGTGAGAGGCAGTTCACCGTGGACATGTCTCCAGCGTATCATAGGGCCAACATACGGACGCAAACATCCATTCACACACACACTCAAATTTGCACTTACAATCAATTTAAAGCCTCTAATTAACCTAACCTCAACCTGCATGTCTTTGAACTGTGGGATGAAGTAACCACAAAAACAAAATGCTGGGAGAGTCATTTCTTGTTTTGTGCGACAGGGCTGATGACTGCACCACAGTCTCACTCTGTGATGCTCACAAAAGAAATATTCCACAGACCAAAAGACACCTGCCAAAGTATTTCAAACGGTCTCAGTGATTGGAACTTTGCCTCCAGGCCAAATTTGTCATGGTTACACTCAGAGACTCATAAGCAGAAAACAATACCAGCCACACTGTCACAGCTGGTAAAAATGCATCGTCGTCAGCAGCAAGTGCCCCGAGTATAGAAAACTGAACTCAGCAATGATTTTTTTCTTTCTTTCTTTTGCCAGCTATGAGCTTTTGCTGGTCCCGTCTCTTTACAACAATCACAAACTGGTCAGTATTGCTGTGTGCCGTTTAATGACTTCTCAAGCGCACAACGGTCAAGGTAGCGAATTTCAAATCGTCAAAATACTTACCTGTCACTGTCATTTGGAGCCGTCACAGTCTCCAAGTCTGAGCAATATGAATTCACATATTAGTTGACTGCAGCATCTGCAGTGTTGACAGCATGTGACAAGACTGGGGTAATTTCCCTGGGAGAGCTCCAATTCAAACAGCAGTGCACCTCCTCCTATGCCTCTGATTGTGGGTCTTATGAATTTTTGAGTGTGAATCGTGGTGACAGATAAAATCATATAGAATTTAGGCCCCAAGGCTTCCAGTTCCAGCCCCAGTCCTTTGCCTTTGACATTAAGACGGGAGCATGCTCTCTGAGAGGAACAGCCCAGCTCCTGCCTTTTAATGAAAGGTGTTAGTCATCACCTTGTCAGCAACTGTGTGTGACTATGACAGGTTGATGCCACTTACTTTCCCTGAGGGGATCTTCTACTGTCAAGCAGAATTTGCGGTACTGCCATCTCACCATGACAGACGAACCAACCTGGACAGGACAGGAGTGCAGGACCACATAATGGTCCCTCAAGTTGTCTTTCCCTTTAAAGCGGGAACTGTATGACATGCGTGTCTTATTTCAATCTTACTTGCATCTTGTTTGAGTCATTCTGTGTTGACAACATAGGATGATCCAATCCGTGAGCACCATTATTTATAGCCAACACCATCACATCACGATCCCCGAAAAACCCACAAAGGTCACTGTGGCAGGGATGACCAGCCTATCCCTTGGCAACAAGCGAGTGCACTCGCTTCCCTGAGTTCCATCGCATGGTCACAGGCGCAGCAGGGATACCATAATGCTGGCTGACAACATGAGGAGCTGCGATTGCTTACATGCTTTTGTAGGCGGGCTGGGTGGAGGATGTGGGAGGCTGCAACGGAATACGGGCCTCGTCTCCCACGGACCTTTAACAGCCTTTTAAAAGCTCTGAAAGGGCCGGCCTGACGCCAGCTACTCATAGGAGAGAAATCGCTGACAGGGCTAAAGGGGAGGAAGAGTGGTGGGAAAGCAGTTCCTGGAATGCCTGAGGGTTTATCACATTGTCCTCTGGTCCTTGCAATGATCTGGACATGCTACAGCCTAAACGCCTACTGTAGTCTCTGTGTAATTACAACGTCTGCTCTAAATAATTTACCTGAAGCATCCGCTGAAATAACATCCAGCACTTACAGAATCTTCTTCTGTGAGCTTTTCCCACTCCACTTTAGTCTCTGTCAGGTCAGCTAAGATACAGCCACCCTGGATTACAATGACCTGGTACCACTCGTAGCAAGTTCACAAGTGCCATGTTTGACCTATAAATGCTTCACTAAATTGGCTTATTCCACGCTCTGCACTGCTGCGGATCCTTTATTTCAGTGGACTATCATCCGGTGCCAGAAGGACACAAAAAAAAGGCATTATCCAAAAAGAACACTAAAGTCCTGGGAAGCTTTATTACTCTCATTTCTTCAATAAATCCCTCAGACTTTCACTTGTGTGCTGTATTTCATTTGGGCACTGAAGAATGAGTTTTCTGACAGTCAACATGAGAAATGTTTGAGACTCAATGGGCACTGCTGGAGGGGGGCAGCCTACCCGAAGGAGATCACAGCAGTGGCAATGAATGCATCAGAAAAACACTGCTGTAGGCGAACATAAGTCAACAGTGTCTAATGTGAGCCTTTGGTATGCATGATGTTAAATAAATTGTGAAAATGCTCTTTTCATGACTAAGATGGAGCTTTTCATTAATCCTGGAGCTGAACCTGCCTCCGTGAAAACAATGAGCATCCCTTGCGGGAAAGACTAAACACCCACGGTGGGCTCCAGGGATCTCAGAAGAGCTCTCAAAACAGCTCATGGACTCAATCTCTTTGCAGTCACCGCACCCTTAGCTGTGCGTGTTTTTTGCATGTTCATATGTCACAAGGGTAGCATGCTGTCGTAAGCATCTATCTCCTGGAATATATATCATTCTCTCTCTCTCTCTCTCCCCGTCTGTGTGTGTGTGTCAGTGCTTTTCAACGCATGCACATATGCTTGCGTGCTTGTCAGTGCACAGTGTAGGAGGATGTGGTTGAGGCAGATATTTTTTGCAGAACTTAAATCATGTTTTGCCTTTTATGTATGCATGTGAAGCATTTTTTGTCAGAGGAGATACGTTTTTTTGATTTTATTTTAGGAAGCCCCCGTTAATGATACGCACACGTCGAGGATTAAATCAAAAGCAGAATCAATAAATATCCACATGTGGACGTTTTGATGTGTATGAAACATATTCAAGGAATAATTCACCGACCTCAATTTAGCACTAAACCCACTCTGCTTGTTCCTTCCTCTCTCTGCCTTCCCTCCCCCTGACCTCAGTTGTGTCTTCCATAAATTAAAAATATGTTCGCACAAACACATTTCTTTTATTTGCAACTGAAGTTTGAAACCTAAATTGCAGCAATGAGAGATAATCACATACATTGTGTTGTACCTGTATTGACGGTACATCTGCACCGGTGTTCGCGATTTTAGTGCCACTGATAGTTGTGAATGGTGTGCTGGAGAGTTCACGTTCAAACTCGTAAAGGGTGTTTAATCAGCTTCTGCTATAAGTTAAAACTCGAGACTTGCGGTGCGATCACACCAGCCTTTCATTCTATTCTGACATTCAGTCTTTAATATATCATTGCATAGGGACTCAGAGAGTGTGGGTCTGAGCACCCATCTTCAAACACAACCTTTATTTTGTTCTTAACCAAACACAGGACACATTTAATTCCTAAAGCTGACGTCATTTTGGGGGTTTTTATACACTAATTCTAAGGCACATACAGCAGTTTTAAAGCCTCCTCCCTGTTCTGTCATTCAATCAAAACACCTTCCTGACACGAGGCAGAGTGTGAGTGCAGAACTGCAGCAGTCTCCAGGTAATGCTGATGCCTGACGTGGACACTTCATCGACATGTGTGCCAGGAAAAAAAAGCATCTACTGCAATTAAACCTGCACATTTTCTCAGGCTTTACCATTTGGACGAAGAGCAGCAGTCACCCAAAAGGTAGAGTGCATCTGCAAGGCTTTGTTATAAATTACCTTAATCTGAAATCCACTAGACAAGCCTTTCACCTTAAGTGTGCAGTATGGACTGTATCATGTAGAGTTAAAAAAAAAAAAGCAGGATATATAATTCACACTTGGCCCATTAAACAGGAAAACATAAAGGGAGGTACAGCAGGCATCCTGACATCTGTGTTTACACAAGACACCAACCTGTGAGATGTTATTCTCACTAGAATGATCTTATAGTGCCCATGACAGTAATGACTAGAACGGGAAAAAAAACAATTATAATTAAAAGAAGTGTTTAAACCACAAGAATTTTCAACAATGTGCAAATTTACTGTAATAGTGGGATTTGAAATTCATTAAAGTGAAAAAAAGGGATCGGTGTAGCTTATATGCGCCACTGTGATCACAAGACAAAAGCATGATAGAAATGTGTTGAATTGGAGTGTTTCACATGTGGCAAATACGTGAAATAGTCATGTGTCTTTTGTTCACATATGACAACACTATGAGTAACAGTTATTTTCTTAGTTGCTGCTCAGCAGACGTCAACATTTCACGCCTCCACCAGCCCTCCCACTCCCACTTATATCAAACAGTGTGTATTAAACTATTTGCCAAAACCACACACCGTGGAAACCAGACTGAAAAATCCATAATGTATAGATTGTCCAAATCTACTGGAGGGATAATTGCCATTAAAGGTGTACAAAGCATTGTCTCACATCCAAACTGTTTCACAACAACCCTGTGTGGTGAAAAGATTTCTGTCAACAGCTGTTATTTGCGTCTTAGTTATCAGCTTCTCTTTGACAGAAACAGATTGTTTTCTGTCAACATAATGAGGATATATTAATTAAAATAGTGGCAAATGGCTGATAATGAACTTCACAGTGCAATATTAGTATCTAACTGTCATGGTAGCTGAAAAGAGCACAGGCAGGAAATAGAAAAAGCCTCAAACTAAAAAGATTCTGGTGCTAATGAAAGAAATCGGGAGACACAGTATTACGGGCAGATGGGATGACAAGTGGGCAGACAGACACACAAGCAGATGTTACACAGGCAGGTGCAGTCGTCAGCAGACACTGACCAAACAAAGATAGGTACAGAGAGCGTTCTACACGGAGGAACAGAAGAAGTATTATTATTATTACAATGATTCTTTCGACACAGGAGAGATATCTTTAAAATATGAACCATTACTTAACAATGACCAACTCCAGAAATGACATACGGCATACGTATTATTACCCTTTTCTGTCATATTTTCTAGATTGTATTCAAAGTGCAGAGGAGATTAATTGTTATCTGCCTCGGGGCCCATGTGACAACTTGGCTAGTGTCTAAATGAGCTGAACTATTTATTTAATGACAAAGAGCCTAAACTTCATTAACAGCTGTACTGCTAATGTCCAACTCTCCTCAACCACCTGCTGTCCTTTCCTCCAGAAAAGACTGTCCCTGCCTGAACAGTGCTGTGCTGCAGTACTTGTCAAACACTTTGGCACTTGGAAAGAAAAACTCCGTGCACCGGCAATGACGTATGCGATATCGTCAATGATCGGTGTGAGCTGAGGCACGGACAGTTTGACAAGATGGCCGAAGCAGAATAAAACCATAATATCTCAGATATGACCATCTTGTGCTGGTGACACATTTTGGAGCCAGCCAGTCACTCTATACTGTCACTCGCTACTGTTGATCATATCAAATAACTAATTACAAAAGTCTTTAGTCCGATTTACAGTACGTCTAACAGGGATTATGTACTTGCAGCTGGCAGCCACTGGGGGTGATCGAGATATTTTCGCTAAAGTGTATAAGAACTGTCATGGCATCCCTCTTTGTGTGATTATCATCAATGCACATCCACAAATGTCAAAAATGATTTGGTCACGTCCTTAACTCTTCAACACCTATAAGCCTCAAAATCTGGACTTTTAACCTGAAAAGAAACAGAAAATGATCCTGTGAAAGTGCTTTTGCCCATTTTTCCAGAATAATTTTCACTATCTGGCCGTTATTTACAATGTACTGCATGTTAAAATAGTGTATTAACAATTTAAAATTAAGAAAAACTAAAAGTTTTATAGAGAAAAAACACTGTTGTTGCACACGAACATTATAAAACATATTTAAAATAAAAAGAAAATCTTATGTACAGTGTTTTTCCAACTCTCTCCTCTCTGATGACAAAGACACTGACTTCCTGCAACAGTGCGAGTGAAATTACCGTAATACATTGGTTTTAACTTGCACCTTCTCAGCTTTCAGAAACCGTTTGAATTTTCCCGATAGCATAAACCGTCACATATTTACGATAATGCACATGCGCAAATGTGTAGTCTGCGATACACTTGGTGTTAAAGGGTTAAAAATGACCAACAACGTAGCTTTTAGAGAAAATAACCTTCTAACACCACAAGTGGGCAGTGATTCAAATAGATACAAACAGATCCATTATGTATTTAAAGAATGTTCTGAGATGTAAAAAATCTTTTGGTTGTTTTCCTCTATTTGATATCCAAATCTTTCCTCCTGACGGTCATATTCCAGTCGGTATGAGCCATGCACCCATGTGTATGCTGAAGTGGCTGCTGTTTTGGATTTTGTGCGATGCAAACAGTGGATGAAGTCTTGATTCCTGGCCAATTTGTTGGTTTGCACATCAATAGGTTCACATTAAGTACAAAGAAGACTAAATTAAGGGTCCTGTGCTTGCCCTCTGCCGTGGTAGTCCTTGGTCTTGCCATTCTACGAGCTGTTTCCGATGTGAAGGTCTTTGGCTCTTTAGTCGTATTGTCAGTACAGTACTGGCCCTTTGCTTTTATTAAGCCTTTTGTACTTTCCTGCACTCATTTATTTGTATTTCTGTCATTTGTCCTTCAAACTGAGAAATTCAGTATTTCCATGTTAACAATGAATCAGGTGACTACCAGTACTGTGAAAACAGTACTGTTAGTCACAGCTCGAGGTGAAAAATCGACAGAAAATTATCCCCTAATTCTGCAGTACACGCCAGGTCTATATGGAGCTTCTTAGCATCTCTGCAAAAACATCCAGACGTAGATGTTTTTTGCAACAAAAAAAACAGCTATTTTCTCAATTAAGACAGCAAATAGAGGCAAAATACAGTTCTTTTTCAGGACAGGATGTCCATTTTGTAAATTACTGTCCAAATTGGAGTCAAATAGATGATAAATGCATTAAAGCACACCAGAATGTCCCCATAACAGTGCTGTTCAGGGATGCAGCCTTAGAAAGAGCTGTAGGAAATCTGGGCGGGGCAAACCTGGGTTGAGTAGCCATGGCAAATGGTGTGGGTGTGGGTTCAGGGTGAGTGGCAGTGTGCTTTTAAAAAACAAAACAAAACATGTTATTCCAGGCTGGTTTCCACTGTGGGGTTGACAGTTGTCAGTAACTAGTTTGGAGACAAATTTATTGTAACAGTCTGCGTTTGCCAGAGTGTGTCTGTGTGAAGCCATGCCAACATGACAGAGACAGAGAGAGAGAGACAGAAAGAGAGAGAGAACATGTGACACTCCACATTAAAACAAGTGGAAACACTGAGCCTATTGATATAAATGATCATGTCAATAGTAAGAGGAGCCAAGGTGCAGGGCAAACACTGTGGTACTGGTTGTGGTTGTACTGCAAGTATGAGTACATGCACACTCTTTGTTCCTGTACTCCACAGCAACTCCAAAATATCAGGTCCTTTAGCTACTAAATGCTTCACTGTGTTTGCCAGTGTGCCATCCAGTGCTGAGGAAATAACATTATTCTGAGTGACACCTGTCAGATTCTTTTTTACATTGTCCTCATTGTCCTCAAGGTTTACAGGGAAAAGGGGAGAACAACTTGACTCTAGAGTGCAAAGCAGTAGGATCACTGTGGGTTTGTGCCTCTGTCCAGCTACACCTACATTCAGAGGTGGACAGAAAGCCCAGGCAGGAATGTTACTATGCTGTAACATTTTACATTACATTACATTACATTACATGTCATTTAGCAGACGCTTTTATCCAAAGCGACTTACAATAAGTGCATTTAAACATTTGGGTACAAATAAGTGCTAGAAGTAAGTAAGAGCTTCAAGTAAATCAAACTATGAAGTGCTAGTCATAAGTGCGATACATTATTTTTTTTTTTTAATTTTTTTTTTTTTTTTTTTTTTTTTTTTTTTTTTTTTTTTTTTTTTGTCGTCGTCGTTATCGTCTTAGTCGAGGTAGAGTCGGAAGAAATGTGTTTTTAGTCGGCGGCGGAAGATGTGGAGGCTTTCCGCTGTCCGGATGTCGATGGGGAGCTCGTTCCACCATTTGGGAGCGAGGACAGTGAACAGTCTGGAGTTCTGTAAATGCCTCTGCGATCCTGTCAGTGAGGGGGCAGCGAGCCGGTTTGCCAATGCAGAGCGAAGTGGGCGGGCTGGGGTGTAGGTTTTGATCATGTCCTGGATGTAGGCTGGACCGGATCCGTTTGTAGCATGGAACGCAAGCACTAGAGTCTTGAAGCGGATGCGAGCAGCTACAGGAAGCCAGTGAAGGGAGCGGAGGAGAGGTGTAGTGTGGGAGAATTTTGGTAAGTTGAAGACCAGTCGAGCTGCTGCATTCTGGATGAGTTGCAGGGGTCGTATGGCACACGCAGGGAGACCAGCCAGGAGGGAGTTGCAGTAATCCAAGCGTGAGATGACAAGAGCCTGGACCAGAACCTGTGCCGCCTTCTGGGTTAGAAGAGGCCGTATCCTTCTGATGTTGTACAACATGTATCTGCAAGATCGAGCTGTTGCAGCAATGTTGGCAGTGAGGGAGAGATGGTCATCAAGTGTCACACCCAGGTTCCTTGCGGTA
Source organism: Solea solea (assembly GCF_958295425.1). Taxonomy (NCBI): domain Eukaryota; kingdom Metazoa; phylum Chordata; class Actinopteri; order Pleuronectiformes; family Soleidae; genus Solea; species Solea solea. Next base: position 11,071,225 of record NC_081139.1, on the reverse strand, counting down.
TGAGACGGAGTTACCACAGAGTTGTCGAGGGTGATGGTTAGGTCTGTGGTGGGAGAGCCCTTTCCTGGGAGAAAAAGAAACTCAGTCTTGTTGAGATTGAGTTTCAGGTGATGGTCAGACATCCACTGAGAGATGTCGGTCAGACAAGCGGAGATCCGTTCTGCTACATTTGTGTCGGAGCTGGGAAAAGAGAGGATGAGTTGGGTGTCGTCGGCGTAGCTGTGATAGGAAAAACCATGAGAGAGAATAACAGAACCAAGAGAGTTGGTGTACAGAGAGAAGAGGAGAGGGCCCAAGACAGAACCCTGAGGGACCCCAGTAGCTAGAGGACAGGGTTCCGACACAGATCCTCTCCAGGTTACTCTGTATGTTCGGTTTTGAAGATAGGACGAGAGTAGGGTAAGTGCAGATCCTGAGACACCTAGTTCTTGAAGGGAGGAAATAAGGATCTGGTGGTTAACTGTGTCAAACGCTGCAGAGAGGTCCAAGAGGATGAGCACAGAGGAGAGAGAGGCAGCCCTGGCAGTGTGGAGTTGCTCAGTGACAGCAAGGAGTGCAGTTTCGGTCGAGTGACCTGCTTTAAAACCAGACTGAAGAGGATCAAGAAGGTTGTTCCGGTGAAGGTAGGAGGAGAGTTGATTAAAGATAGCACGCTCCAGAGTTTTGGAGAGAAAAGGAAGAAGAGAGACAGGTCTGTAGTTATTTACTTCAGACGGGTCAAGGGTGGGTTTTTTAAGGAGGGGGGTCACTCTGGCCTCTTTAAGAGAGTCCGGAAAGCAACCAGATGATAGAGATGTGTTAATGAGGTGGGTGAGGAAAGGCAGAAGATCAGAAGCAATTGACTGAAGAAGGTGAGAGGGGATAGGGTCAAGGGGGCAGGAGGTGGGGCGGGCAGAGGTTATTAGGGAAAGAACTTGATCCTGAGATAGAGGGGTGAAAGAGGATAGAGAAGGAGCTGAATTAGTGGTTGGTAGAGAGGTGAGATCAGGAGGTGGGGTTGAGAAAGAAGAGCGAATGTCATCTACTTTCTTTGTGAAGTAGTTGACAAAGTGAATTGGTAGAAGGGAGGAGGGAGGAGGGGGGGTGGGGGGATCAAGGAGGTTAGAGAAGATCGAGAAAAGTTTTTTGGGGTTAGAGAAAGAGGATTGAATTTTAGTCTGATAGAAAGATTGTTTGGCTGCAGAGATAGAGGCAGTGAGGGTGGAGAGAAGAGAGTGATAGGAAAGCAGGTCGTCAGGGAGTTTTGATTTCCTCCATTTCCTTTCTGCTGCCCGTATCGTGGCTCTCTCAGTACGCACTGAGTCCGACAACCACGGGGCTGGGGAGGACTTACGAACCCGCCGTGAAGTAAGAGGACAGAGAGAGTCAAGAGAGGAGGACAGAGTACAGAGGAATGTGTCTGTGGCAGAGTTTACTCAAGCCACACTTGAAGCTTGAGCTTGAAAAAAACACAGAGTGGTAGTTTGTAGGTTGGCGTGGAGGGAGCTTGTGGAGTGCTACGAACAAAGGGCATAGGAAAGGGTGACTCAACAGTGCATTAGTATGTGTTTTTTATATGAATGTATACATATATATATATACACACGCGCTTCCTTCGATTTTTTTTCTACCTAATAAAGTGTCAGTTCTGCAGCCGTAGCCCATCTGCTTCAAGGTTCAACGTGGCATGTGTTCAGATATGATCTCCTGAATACCGTGGTTGTTACAAGTGGTGATTTGAATTACTTTGGCCTTCCTATCATCTTGAACCAGTCCGGCCATTTTCCTCTGCCCTCGGGCATCAACAAGGCATTTTCTCCCAAAGAACTGCTGCTCACTGGATATTTTCTCTTTCTCCGACCATTCTCTGTAAACCCTAGAGATGATTGTGCATGAAAATCCCTGAAGATCAGCAGTTTCTGAAAACACTCAGACCAGCCTGTCTGGCACCAACAACAAATACCACATTTTAAGTCACATAAATCACTTTTCTTCCCCATTTCGAAGCTCTGTTTGAATTTCAGCAGGTCGCCTTGACTGTGTGTGTATACGTGCCAATCAGATATCTTCATTAACAGGTAGTTGAACAGGTGTACTAATGAGTAGGCTATATGTAACATTGTCATGAATTAACACATTATGACATTAGGGAATTCATTAGTATTTGTTATCAATTACAACTCGTCATAGTATTTTATAACACACAAAAAAAGCTTTGCATTAATGCAGACCATGGAAGTCATAAGCCCCAGCTGTAATCAACTGACAGCCAGCTGACCACAGTCTATCAGTCACGTTCAAATCACATCTATTCTCACCTCAGGGTGGACCATTTAAATAACACTCCTCCCTCACTCATTCCTTGCTACACCAATGCTCACACCACTGCCACTGGCAAAGCTTTGCCACCTACACTACAGCCTCCACCTTTCTAGATCAGAGTTTGTCAGGCTTAAGCATTTTAAATGTTTATTTCCAATGTCTTGCTTGGGCTCACTGTTGTATAGGAGGTTTCTTGCATTCGGCTCCTTGTCTGAGCCAATCCGGGGAGCATCGATAAGAGCGGAATCATCAGGGTCAAGTCTGACTGTATTTCCAATAAATGGTTTAATTATGAAGTCCTAAATACTACAGATTATGCACACAATCTGTGATGAGCTGGTAAACACGGTGAAGAGTTTGTGCTAAAAGTCAGGAATCGGTGAAGACATTAGAACAAATCTAAAAGAGCATTTATTTATTTATTTATTTCGGTCATGACATTTAGATCACTCATCACATAACATTGCAGTTCACACAATATACATAACCGAAAGGGAAAGCGGGAGAAGCAAAGCTTAACCAGTCCCGCCCCATTATCATCATACATTTCATTTCTTTTTTTTTTTTATTTTGCCTATTTTTTTTTTTTTTTTTTTTTTTTAATGACATTTTGACAAAGAAAACATGTTTCAGCATCCGGTAGCACTCAGAGATATAGTCTAGCTCTAGACAGTCAACTCAGACTCCATGTGTGTATGTACATGTGTCCATGGTGTTCCATCGCGCCGTTGCACCGTTTCCCCCAGTGTCTACAAATTTCTGTCTCTGACCTTTGTCATACTTTCTTTCTGTGTCAGTCTGTATCGATTAATAGTCATCTCTACATACTTCTTTTTAAATACACTCAGTTTTGCTGATTTTTTCATCTCCTCATCCAGATTGTTCCACTGTCTGACCCCCGTGACCGATACAGTAAAGGATTTTAATGTAGTTCTTACCCTTCTCTGCCTAAACCTCATGTTCCCTCTTAGATTGTGTCCCTCCCCTCTGTTCAGGAATAATGTCTGTAGATTGTGAGGGAGGTTTTTGTTGGCAGCCCTATAAATCATCTGTACTGTGCGGTATTTTGAATACTGCATGAATACTGGAACTCGCATTCAACTGGTGACCAAAAACATGACTCCAAAGCAGCACTTTTGATGGCCTCTATGTAAAAAACACAGAATACTATTCACATGTAGTACGAAGTTAACTGACAAAAACATTTTCAGACACTGAATGGATCGATTTATTTAACAAAGAGTGTTATTTAGCGAAGGGCACACACTCTCCATCCACCTGCCTCTCCTCGTTTAACTATAGCTTGTTGTTTTCCCTGTGGTTGTGGTTTACGCAGAATGCTTTTTGGCAAGAGGGAAGTGTGACTGTACAGTAATTTTCAGCAATTATGGACCTGCGGGCGCATGAATACATCTAGCTATCCAAATACCAAATAGTGATACTGATGGTTGCATATGTGATATTGTGCTGTCTCTTTTTGATCAAAATGCAGTAGTATTTTTCCTCACCACATTTTTTTGTCTGATTAAGCCACTTAGACAGTGTAGAAAGTAGCAGTTAAAGTGAAGGAGTGATACGTGTTTTGGATTGTGATGTAGGCACAGTACTCCGTGGGCTGTTGGTACGCTACAAACTACTTATATTTTATACTGAAGGACAAAGAAGCTTACAAGAATTTTCCATAATAGTATACTTTTCTCACTTTAAACTTGATTTATTGACCATTAAACTACAAAATGTGACTAGCGGGTTATTAAATTGTGTAACAAAAATTGGCTCCTAGGCCAAATTAGTCACTGTGCCTTAGATTGAACTCTAAACATTAAAACTGCTGATCAAACATGAATGGAACAGGCCACATTTATGAGTTTCAACAGAACTTGGGGAATTTAGTACATATGAATGAATACTACGTACATAAAGCCATATCAATCGCCTATTTCTGCCTCCGCCCGTCCTTGCTCTGCTGCTGTATACACACAAACACTCCCTCAGTCAGGTCTAATAGGATTGCTTGACAAAGCCCATTTCCAGATGAAGATGTAGCATACAAATAATGTTACATTGAGTTAGTTCATTAAGACCAGAGGCAGAATATATATATATAACAACAAAAATCACCCAAATATATGCACTGCAGCTTTAACATGATAAAAGTGATGAAGACAATTTTAATTGCATTCGCAAAAACTATTGATTGCCATCCTGTCCTCTGTGTTTGATCACTCATCCAAATGATGCATTAGTAATAGATAGCTTTTTACTTGAGCTTGTGTGTCATTATGAAAAACAAAGCCGCATCTCTCCATATACGATGCCACCATGAATAAGCGGGTTTTACATTAAAAGGGTCAAATAAGGAGCCGAAGCGAGTTGAGACTGTTTGAAAGTGAGAAAATGTCTTATTTCTCAGACACTGACGATTCAAAGTTTGAATGCTGTTCCAAGTAACTGCAAGTAAACTTCAGGAGTTATGGGAAGATATTCATTTGTGCACTTCAGACATGGACAATGCACAAATGGTCCCAGGCCTGTGGAAACATTAAATGGACTGTATTAAAGGTGAATGTAACTTGATGACAGATTCACAGATGAGAGGCAAGATGCTCTCGAACCCCAGTGTAAGATAATGTGTATAATCTACTGCGGGGATGTTAAGTGCACTCATTTCACACTCCATTTCACACAACGCTGCCCGAGGAAGAATCTCTGTGTATGATGACTCTTCTGGATCTTTTCTGTTGTTGTTGTTTCCCCCCATTGTTAATAATTTGGAGTCCAGTTGTTTTTCCTACCTTATTTCACAGTTACTCATTTACACCCTGATGCACAAAATTTAAATGGTATCACCTGAAATTACAACACCTCCTGTTCCTGATGTGCCATTAAGGGACAAACATCTCCATCCATTAACCTTTGAGTATAAATTCCTCCCAGTGTGTGTTGTGGGTCCATTATAGCAAAGAGTTAATGTTCTTCATGAACTCCCAAATAATAAGTCACACACAACATGTATCCATTAGCTTGAATATCATCTACTGAAATGAGAAACTCTTTATGTGGGGAAACAAATGCCTGGAACTGTAGGATGTTTTTCCTTCAATCTAACTGATGACTGTTTTTATTAACTATTTCACAGTCTTTTTATGTTTTGTTTTTATATGGAAGTGTATAAAGTGCGCCATTAAAGAAAATCATAATCTTAAATATCAATCTAATTACCAGTTTTAATGTTGATCGGTGTATGTGTCTATAAATGCTGCATTGGGGCCATTTATTTGTGTTTATTAAAGTCGTTTACCCCCCTTTTTTATAATTCAAAAACCCTAGTATACTGTGTGTGTCCATGTTTCTCATTTCCCCTGTCTTTAATACAGATTTGTTTGGAAAACCTCCCCAGTGAGCAGATGGCGTCTGCCAAGAGGAGAATGAAGTTGGAACCTGGGCGCTATACACCAGCATGCACACATATTTCTCCATTTACAGCACAAGCCTTCCTTTGTAAAGGGGAACAACAGAGGTCTGCTGGGAATTTAACCACAGGTCTGTTCTGAGAAGCGGTGCACACGTCTGTTTATTGCAGTCTTGCTCTTGGATCCGTGCTGCAGCTAAAATATGTGAATAGTGGAGAGCTGCTCTGCAGACTGGAGACTATAGATCAAACCTCCCCCCTTCTCTTCATATGATTTCAGTCACTTTGATCATTGTGGTTCCCATCAAGTGAATGTGGTTTGTTCATTATATGACCTCCTTTACAGACTGCAATGTAGAGCAACATTTGTATGAGATAGGCAGGCTAATCTACAATACGCTGCTGCATCCTTGTGTATTATTAAACAGGCTATGAGGCGATGCCACGGCTGCTCCTCTTAACGGTTTTAACTCCGGCCAGTGACATATGGAAACTTATCAGCCAGCAAACCAAGTTTAAGCTGAGTCTGCATGTGTTAAACTAAGTCAAAGGACAAGAAGAAAGCCAAGCAAAGCTTGGAAAAGTAAATCTACGGGCTCTTTGAATAAGCCGTCCACCTCAGCTACAATATACACATAGAATATTTCTCCAAGTCTCTCTCTGGAGATTACTTAAGCTTGCTTTGTAGCTAGATCCAGGTAAGCTATCAGTAACTGCAGCTGTGAAGAACATGCCAACAAGAATAACCCTATGTAAGATGCAAAATGTATCCTGTGGGAGCACAGAGTCCACATGAAACTGAATTAAAAATCTCTCTTTTGCTGACTCAATCTCTGTAGATAATTACCCACTGATATGAGGAGAATTTCCCTCTTGGCTGTAAGTTCAGGGGGAATGCAGACAATGGCATATTTTGGCTGTAATCACCACTAAGTATTGAGGCTTTGAGAATTAGATTGCACACAGCTAATCTGTGGCCCCACGTAAAAAAAAAGAAAAAAAAAAGCCTGAAGGAGTACAGTGTGAAAGTGGGGCAGTGTTAATAATATTCTCTATGAGTCAGGTAAATCTTTGTTAGCCCTAAGAACCTTGACACCAGCACACACACTAGCCTTGTTCTATATGCAAGAAAACAACAAACACAGCATGTGCAGGCATATAAAGCACAATGCACATGCCTGCCAACAAAATAATGGCCTCCAAGTAACAACCATGCATGCCTGAGTAACCTATTAAAGTTTGCTCTGGGGTCCACAGTAGCAGTCACACATCAGCAATTCTGCTGCTGTCTCCAATCTGCCTGCACTACCAGGAGGGAGCACATCTGCACAGCACCAGTGACTGACAATCGATGGTTCACACAACGTTTGCGCACCCCCCCCCCCCCCCCAAACCCCAACCCCCAACCCCACATCCGCACCCCCAACAGACTCTCACAGAACACCACCCAGCCGGGGTGCTCCCCTACGTGACTCAACTTGTTCCAAGAATGAGAGGGAGACACGAGAAGAGAGAAGGGGATGAGCTGGAGCTGCGAAGGTAGAAGCGACTGTTTTGCTTCCCGTCGTTGTCAAAAGATTTTTTTCCAGGGATGCAGCTGTGATCACAATAAAAACCCACGTATAGATTCCGCAGCTTGAATATTGAGTCATTCTTTTTTATCTATCATATTCTGTGAGACTTAATGCGTCTGTGCTGTGCAGGCACAGTTCTGGGCGTTGTACAGAAACAAATACACACGTTTGTCACTTTGGAAAATCTGCCAAGGCATCACAAATGTTTCGGTATTTCAAATATCCAAAGCAGTGAAACATGCAAGTTGCAAGACAAACGGTATCTTGCCTGTGCACAACAAAATGTTCATCTTGCGTGCCAGTTGTCAGTATGAATTATTAAGTAAATGTACTGTATGTCACGACGTTTGCTTTTTTTAAAACATTTGATTGCAGTAGATGACCCATTTTTGCGGGTTGGGTGGCTGCACTTACCCTTTGTTTTCGTTTACACGAAGAAACCCTTTATAAGAAGTGACCCATATCCAAAGAAAAACCGTATCTCGTTTGGGTGCCTCGCTGTGCGGGAGGGAAAGGTTTCCTCTGCAATCCTAGTGCTTTTTATTTTTCTTTTTTAAATCAACTTGTGAAAAATATCTATGAATAGTATCCAAACGGAATCCACGCGCGTGTCGATGCTGCGTCGCATCCCCAGCACCATTGAGAGCGCTGTCCACGGAAAAGTGGTGCTGAAAAGTCTCAAGTCCCAACTTCGGGGTCTGCGTGCGATGAGGAGACAAATGGCTCGTCCAGAGTGGAGCCACTCACTGACACGGCTCCACCGAAGAGACGCTCAACGCTTTGACAACAGCGGAGAATCACACATGTCGTTCCAGCGAGGCAGAGCACTTTCTTACTGAAGGACGGAAGACGACGCGCTGGGTGTGATTGATTCGCAACACTGTGGCTGCATGGAAGAAAACGCAGCACTAGAGTGTGTGTGTGTGGGGTGTGTGTGTGTGTGTGTGTGTGTGTGGCAGTGGATGGATGCACTCAGTGTGGTATACAGTCTTTGGCTTTGACTGCTTGTTGTCTTTTACTCTTTTAACAGAGACTTCAGTGTCCATACATTTCGAAAACAGTCACAATGCATATACTGGAAAGAGAAAGTAGAATAAATATATATACATCGACATATGTGGATTTGTAACTCAAGTAACTCAAGTCTTCTTATGTCTGCAACATGATTGCGCGCAATAACTCACGATTTAATTGGGGTTGCAGGTGGTGTCATTTTATGTCAAATATGATGCTTCTGGATTGACACACACACACACACACACACACACTCACACGCTACAGGTACAGCAGTCTGCAGTTTGTAGAGTCTCGGGATGACGTGCGTAGACCGTGACGAATATATCAAGTCCAACCACTGAGTGCAAAAACTCAATCTAGATGCTAGGGTTTGTTTGCGCGCGCGCGTGTGCGCGTGCGTGGTTTCCACTGACTGACCGTGACAGGAGCCACACTCTGCTGCAGCATTAGCGTCCTATCCACAAGCATGCCAATACATGTTCAGCATAATCCCGGAAAAAGAGCGAGAAATTCGTTTTAAACCGAGCACGGAATGGGTTTGATTTGGAACTTCGATGCAAATAGAGCCAATATTTTGGCTATTAACCCTCAAAGGTACACAGAGTGTGTTGTGGAGTGACAAAGAACTTCCTCACACATCAATTTTGATGTCCAATGTATATATTGACTATATGCATAAAAGCCTGCCTGGTTTTCGATAAGACAGCCCGACTATTTCCGGTGAGCTGTCAGTCAAACAACAGTTGTCTGCAGTGTCTAAGAGTATTTAGTGACAAATTATAGAATTTAGAGGAGGCTGTAAACACTCATTTATTCATTCATGTTGAATCTCTCACGGCTAACTATTCAAACATCTGCTACATATATATATATATATATATATATATATATATATATACATACATATACATATATACATATACATATATAGTGGATTATATTTAAGTGGGGGTTGTGAGTGATGTTTCATGCTTATAACACTGATATTTAAAAGGCTTTTTTGTTTCAGGCCATGTTGAATAACTAACTACTAAAAGCCAATCAAACACATATTTGATCAATATCATAAGTTTTAACATTACCTTGACAACAACTTACCATTAAAGGTGTATATTAATATTTTTAAATTGTAATATAAGGGACATATGCATATAGTGATTTCAGCCTATGCTTCCCTGCAGGCGCAGCTGGTCTTTCTGCATCCTGAGCACAAGGTCAAGGAGGCTTTCACAGGTTTTAGTGGGTCACACCTGTGGAGTGTTGGAACGATTCCACCACATCAAGGGAGATAAAAATAAAAAAAAGGGGGGGGGGGGTCTAGGGTAGGGGTGGGGGTTCTCGGAGTTGGTGAGTACGTCAGGTCTCTGTGGGCCTTGAATGCAGCTGAGCCTCTGAATATTCATTCACACCTTTGCTGTAGCAAATTTCAGCAAAACGCCTGAGTGAGTGACTGGCAGTCCTGTGAAATACCCGGGGACCTCGTGATTCATGTAAAAATAAAGTCAGGGCTTCAATTGTGCACATTATTGAAATGAGTGCTTTACATCTCTTTTATTGCCCCACATAGTATCAGTGTTCCATTTGTCAGCTCCTCTATTTCTGTTTAGCATTGTTAGCATAACGAGTAAATTATTTAGCTGCGGAGAATGGATGCAAAATGTTATCTCCACCAGGAGACCCACTCCTGCTTTGCTTTCTGGTGCAGTGCAATGGTCTTTTCTCTTCTGGAAGGATAACATGTTACGCCTCTGAGTCCTTCCCTTGCCCATGCAAGGCAAACTCCGGAGATTACTTGTTCAATTTAGCTATGGGGTTGTTAATTCCAGTGACTTGTGCAAAACCCAGTGAAAAAGACTAACCACTGAGGCATAATCACCTGCCCCCAGATGTCTCTCATTTTATGGCGATATATAATGGGAATTATTCAGAATGTAAATTCTGAGGTCCTGCTGGGATATTGCCAGAGTGACCTCAGCTCAGAACTACTCTGATCTCATTTGTTTACCCATTCCCCAATGAGGAGCCTCTGTGCACTGTTTCCCCGGACATAACTGTAAAAGAGAATTCAGAGACTGTTTTTATAGCTAAATGCTGAATTGAACTAAGGAGGAGGTGCTTTAAACATTTGCTCTTAAAGAAAAACAACAATGACGACAAGAAGAGGAGCAGGAGACAACATGGAGGTCCTTCAGTACCACATGAATAATAACCGAATACTGAATGTAATGATGTTTGTGTGTCATCTAATATTGAACTATGGGCTCATACAGACTCTGTTGACATTTGATTATATAAAATTGAGTTTCTGAAGCTCGACCACAACCGCAAGTTGGAAGACAAGTTGTCCATTTGAAGCAATGTTTGTCAAAGATGAAACAGGCTAGGATGGGCAGAGAGACTGGCCCTGTGCTTATATTTATTTATGAGATGTCCACAGTTGGACAGTTATCATACTGTAGGTGTAACCTTTGAACTCTTGGGCTTTTTATATATGAGAGTGGCTACTGTGTAAATTAAATCTGTGGTATAGAGCGCACAAGGAAAAAACAGCCGGCAATATGTCATCTGATAAACGCAGTGACAGGCTATATTACATCACTTACTATAGTACATCAGCCATCACATGAGCAGAAGAAACCGAATGCCACTGAAGGGAGTTATGTCATAATCGCTGCAACACTGGAAGATCATGTGACCAACTATTCAGGGAGATTCAGGGTAAGGAGAAGCAAACATATAGACGATTCATAGAATCCATGATCAATCAGAGCTCATTTTTAAGAATAAGTTGACTCATTTTGTCTTTGCATAAAAGTTAATCTTCTATCAAATTATTTTTGATAATACTGTTTCTTAAGTTAGTAACCATGCAGTAAATAGTTCTCAAATGCAATAATTAGCTGAATTTGCTGACTTCAGAATCTGATTTTATCTTTTGTTTTTTGCGGTAATTTTTAATGTCTTAAAATGGCTGCTAAAATTACAATAAAAACCACAAAGCAGTTGTTTATGACACAAATCCTAGTGTTTTCAAATAACTATAGAGAATGGTAGTAATACAATAAGTTGCAGCTGGTATGTCTCATGTCATAAAATCCCTAAAATGAGCAATAATGTGCGGGCATACAGATGTTACATGTACCTTTGATCTAAAAATATCCACTGTCTGTGGGTGTGTAGAGTGAAAGCATACTTAGTCCACTTTTACTCTCTAAAGCCTCTTAGATTTTTGGTTTTGATGATAGAATATGTTTCCATGTATTTCTAAATTACCCTGAAACACAGTAAATGTGTCTGATGTTGTCCATGAGGCACAGAGCATTTAAAATGTAAGGTTTTTGCAACTTTACTACCCTTATTGCCTAGTTATGTCATACTAAATTATAGTGTATTATGCATAACCATGAATATGATGTGCATGTAATCGTTTTACTCTTATTCACTTTAAAAAAAAAAAAATTGTTGGAAATAAGCTAAGACCAGTCGTAACTAGCACAACAGCAGACCCTGGTGGTTAGAACATGAAGTACCTTGAATGGTTTGTAGGACTTACATAAATAGATAATATTAAGTCCTAATATAATATACACAAAAATATGTGTATTTTTTATTTATTTTTTTAAATCAGGTTGATGTATTTAAATCACAGCCTAAACAGGAGCCTCTGTGCACTGTTTCCCCGGACATAACTGTAAAAGAGAATTCAGAGACTGTTTTTATAGCTAAATGCTGAATTGAACTAAGGAGGAGGTGCTTTAAACATTTGCTCTTAAAGAAAAACAACAATGACGACAAGAAGAGGAGCAGGAGACAACATGGAGGTCCTTCAGTACCACATGAATAATAACCGAATACTGAATGTAATGATGTTTGTGTGTCATCTAATATTGAACTATGGGCTCATACAGACTCTGTTGACATTTGATTATATAAAATTGAGTTTCTGAAGCTCGAACACAACCGCAAGTTGGAAGACAAGTTGTCCATTTAAAATGTAAGGTTTTTGCAACTTTACTACCCTTATTGCCTAGTTATGTCATACTAAATTATAGTGTATTATGCATAACCATGAATATGATGTGCATGTAATCGTTTTACTCTTATTCACTTTAAAAAAAAAAAATTGTTGGAAATAAGCTAAGACCAGTCGTAACTAGCACAACAGCAGACCCTGGTGGTTAGAACATGAAGTACCTTGAATGGTCTGTAGGACTTACATAAATAGATAATATTAAGTCCTAATATAATATACACAATAATATGTGTATTTTTTATTTATTTTTTTAAATCAGGTTGATGTATTTAAATCACAGCCTAAACAGGAGCCTCTGTTTAGGCTGATCAATTCCTGGATAAAACACTGAAATGTAAGTACAGTTAGAGCTAAATATGTTGTGATAATGATAATTATAGATCTGAAGTTACTTTTTTTGATTCATACATGAAAGGTATTCAGTCTTTATTGCTTGCTTTTTTCTTCTTTTTTAAACCACAACATTGAACAGCATTTGATTGTGCATTATTTAATGAATGTTTATCAAGTCAGCTTGTTGATACCTTTTAGTAAAGGACACCATGGGCAATGTCACTTTAAACCCAGAGAATCACAACACGGTAAATTGCCTCTCGTGTGTGTAGCCAAACACAATTTATTCAGGCCTTCGGCAGAACAACGCAATCTCCTGCTTATTTAGTCATTAACGTGCATATTTACTTTGGAGGGAAAAAGGTGCTTGAGTGGATAATGTTTCCCATATCTTTGTTGTCTTCAATTAAACAAACTTCAACTGCTGCATAGCCTTTGGTTTTGTGTCTCTTTATTCTTGCCTCTGCAGGTGAACTCTAGTTATGATTGCTCTGCTTTGTTTATCTGTTTTACTGTTGCACTTAAAATAATATCATGATTTAGCAGTAAATGAGCTGCTAAATGTGAAAACAAACCAAAATAATAATAACCTGGACTCTAATTATTTAATGTTATGCAAAAACTAAATGAATGTGTCTGTTTGAGTTTGTATTTGTGTTTTGCATGTTTGTCTTCAGTCCCTAGTTTATTTATAAATGAATATACATAAAATAAAGTACATCATTTCCTGCAAGAGAGCCTTGCTAATTCCTGGTTATATAAGAAATAAAAATGATAAAAATAGACATTAAATATAAATACCAGTGCTCTTGATCATATACTCTTGTGGTCTTTGCTGTAGCTACTTGATGCAATACAGAGCTTTTCTGGCCTGGGACACTTAAAACTATGCATTCATTCATTCATCGTCTACCGCTTTATCTGCCACATGAGGGTCACAGGGCTGCTGGTGTCAAACCCGGCTTGAACAGGTCGCCATAGAACCAAACAACCACTCACACCTCAGGCAATTTAGAGTGTCCAGTTAACATCTGCATGTTTTGGGATATGTGAAAACCCACACACACACACAAACTCCACTCTTAAAACTATAACACAATTAATAAATAACAATTATTTTCATGTCATGTCAGATAAACAAAACTCCACCTAGAGCTGCTAAACTTGTTGATAGATCAATAGCCTTTAAATTCAATTGAGGCATTAGAGGCAGTTTTCTGCTGTTCTCTACTTTGACTTGTAATACCTCTCTAATTCTACTACAGAAAGACTTTGAAGACAGAACTTGACATTATGGTATCAGAATTTCTACTTAAATAATGTCTTGACGTACATTTTTCACCACTGCCACAGCAACATACCTAATATTAGCAACGTTTCCCAGCATCCATGCTTTGAATTGTCTTGTGCTTCAAAAACAAAAGAGTTTCAGTGGGAACAGTACAATGTAACACAGCCTGCAACCAAAACTGCTACCTGAAACAACAATGTTAGTGCATGAAACAAAGCCATATCACCAAGCGGATTCGCCAGAAACTAGGTTTTGTATGGACATTGTAGAAAGAAAAAATCTAAATCATATTTGTGTTTACCTACACAGGGAACATTTTCTAGGAAAAAGTAGAGCTGCAGATGGAGACACACATAATGACTGTTGAGTATACAGAGACAACACGATTAGAAGGTGTCTAAATCAAACAGAGAATTCCATACACTCCACTCAAGTATTATGAGTGGCATGAGTAGTCTACTGAAAGGTATGAGCGCCCTCTCTTGGACATAAGAGGGCCTGCATCTCTGCTTCTACGTGTGAATGGTTCATCAGAGACATGGAAGGAGAACAGGTTGGCATAGCAACTGCAGATAGTAAAAGTGCAAACTCTTGAGTATGACCCTATACAGTATACAGATATGTTTAAATTGCATAAAGCCTGCTCTCATCCACTTGAAAGAAGACACAGGCATATCAAGCAGGAGATTAAACAGAATACAGGATTTGTTTTTCTTGCTTTGTTCACATTTTGCAACTCATTGCTGATTAATTGTACAGCCTTTGCAAGATGTACCTTTGAAAGAAAACAAAGTAAAAATACAGTTACATTTGGATTGGGTTCACACTGGAGTTGGATTAAAAATATTTATTGTAATATGAAATCATCAGGCTACCCTCATCCAAAAACAAGTGAGTGCCTGTCTGTCAACTGGCCAGTTGTTGTAATAATTAATAGAATGTTCATAGAGTTTTGAGTAACTGAAAACTTGTTCGATATTTTTTTAAGAAAACCCCCACCCACTCCCTGATATGAGCTTAATTTGGGCATTGTACATTTAAAATAACTGCAATTATTATATTAACCAAATCACGCAATCAAGAAAATAGTGAACACATGAATAAATAATAAATAAATAATTTAAACAAAACATTGTGGTTCTAAATGAATCCGGAATCCCTGAATGTTTTACCAAAGAGACTGCAGAGATTGTTGTGTTGCACTAACAGTAAATTATACCGTTTCTCAGGCCTCGTCACGCGTTTCTATCAGTTTTAAAAACCATGCTGGAGCTGTCCTTTACCTGCGGTGCTGAAATTGACAAACCAACCCCATAACTAATGGTTTCAGTATTTACACAGCATAGTGTGTGTGAAACGGTATGTTTTAAGAACTAAAAGTATGTCGGTATTTGTTTATGCATCCACATCAAACAAGTAACCGTTGCGTGGTAGTTGGAGCAAAAAGTACCATTTTCCTTTACCGGCTTACTCCAGTCACAGCACGGTGTTGCGTTTACGCCCAAGCCGTTGTCCCAATTCTTCAACGCCTGATAAGTAATTTTCCTACGCTTGCCGAGCCATTAAAGGTTAAATTACGTCGTGGGCGTAGCGGCTCCTTGTAATGGCGACCGTGCCTTAGATGTGCCCAGGTTTGTGAAAATGAAGCGAAGAAGAAGTTATTTATTTTAAGAAAAACGCCGAGGTTCCCCGGAGGAGGACTTTGCGTCAACAACCGTCGTCTTTCTAAACTGGTTAACTTAGCTGTAATTTTGAACTTTTGTGCCACCGAGATGATGAAGCTCAAGTCAAACCAAACCCGGACGTACGACGGGGATGGCTACAAGAAGCGGGCCGCCTGTCTGTGCTTCAGGAGCGCGACCGAGGAGGAGGTGAGGCCGTGGATGTTGCTGTCTGGTGGGCCATGCTAACCTTAGCTGCCATACCAGTTTCTAATTAAATGGATATTTACATAGACACAATAGTGAGTTTTTACTGACTAAAACAGTGACCTTACCTTTTCTAAACATTCGTTTTGCCCTCAGATGTTGCGAATTTAACGTCAGTTTTGATTTTTTTTTAGCTCCCATCAACTGTTATGTAAGCTGCTTTAGCTTTGCAGATAGCTGCAGCCTCTGCTTTTTGTATGGAGCCAACCTGCTAGCTAATGCTAACATTAGCATGCTAACTCGCCATGTAACAGCTGTGGGCTGCCGGCTCCCGACCAGCGATCACATCCCCGTGCTATCGTTGACTTTGTCATTCGAATTTGCCAGAGGGATAGAATTCTTGATTTAGAGTTATACGTCACATGGTGATACATGCACGGGCCAATGTTAATAGGTAGTCTGGCAATTTAAGCAACCGTTAGTGTGAAATGTGTTAGCCTTATTGCAACTAGCTAAAATTGTTGTTAGCCATAGCTGCTACGTTAGTGGACTCTCCACTCAAAGCCGTTATAACTAGCCTTCATAGGACTATTTGAGCTCGGAAGCGATTTAGGGAGTTGAAATTTCGTCCACGACATACACAACGATGGCTTTGTAGGGAAAATGTTTTACCAAGGGAGGAGACGAATTGAGACTAAATCAATTCCTCATTATAGAGGCAGGTTTGCGTACAACATGGGCTGCTGGTGACAGGAAACGCATCATTACGACCAGCAAGCAGCTTTAGACTTTTACCAGAGACTGTCGTCGACCAGACCGTCACTCAGCCAAGCTCCAGCTTTAACCCAACAGATTGACTCCTCACAGTTGTGGAAAGAAATTAACTCACTGATTCAGATCCAATCTATGTGGAGTGAAACATTACCTGCTTTAGCCATACACACAATAAACTGCATTCTCAATAATATCCTGCGAGGAGCTGCATATTTTTACTTCTAGCTTGCCCATGCAACAACACTTGTGTATTGTGAACACCCAACAACAATCGATATGGAGTTAAAATCTAGTGTACAAACAGTCATGCACTGGATGTGTTACAGGTGCTGCTGGTGAGCAGTAGTCGACATCCTGACAAGTGGATAGTTCCTGGAGGAGGAATGGAGCCAGAGGAAGAGCCCAGTGTTGCTGCAGCTCGAGAAGTGTGTGAAGAGGTCAGTCGTTATCTATATTTAATTATTTGTCTACCATATAGAGCGTGGAAAACATTATCTGCAGATATCAGCAAACACACCCAGATCTGCCGATATGACTAATGACTACCGCAGTAGGCTGAATAGGCTGCTACTTCCTTGACTTTTTACAGTTATTTATGTTGCTCAATGAGGAAAATGTATATCTACATCTGCCGTGACATGAATATGAAAAACATTACGTTAATTTCACTACAGAAGAGACAAATTGACCCCTGCAATTGGGTGCAGTGTAACAAAGGTTCTGTATTGACATGTATATTCATTGCGTAAACACACTTTGAGATATAATCTATATAATGACCTTGAATGGTTTACCATTAAATTGTGAATAATTTTTCATAAAGAAGTATAAAATCCGCATTAACCTTTCTAGCCTTCATTCCTAGCTGGTAATAATGTTCTGAGAATGGGTTTCCATATACAGCATGGCAAAGTAGTGAGAGTATAGGCTTACAAGATGTATTGTATTTCATTTCCATTAAATCGTGTCTGTATTTAACACTGGGCCTAATACCATCCTCTCAAAGCCCATTTGTTAATGCAGTCATCCTGTTTGCCTGGACAGGAGAGAGAGCCTAGCAACATGTAAGCTGTATCACAGTGTCATATTACAAAGCAGTATTTAAGTGTCAAATACAGTTGTAGGTTGAGATTGAAATCAGCTTTCATTGTTTTTACATTTCAGATACACTTTTACAGCAGCATCCTTGTTTCAGAGACATCTTGAAGGATAAATCTGGCTTTTATCTGTGTAGGGTAGGATGTGTAGCAATTAGTCTGCAGGTTTGAATCTCATTGGAAAATCAATAATGTTCTGCTCATGCTATGTATCCTACGTTTGATGGTGAAATTGGGTGTCCTTTCAGTCGGTGTACATGTTTATTGCTTCCGTATTTTGATCAAAGTGGTGAGAGGGCACAGAAGACGCTAAATCTGGCCTAGCTGTCAGCACTTGGTGGGTCACTGACCACATGAAGCCTATTCTGTGTGTGTGATCCATCACAATGAATGGATGCTGATATCATCTCCTATCCTGTCTCTTGCAGTTTGGTTGCTTTGGTGGTTCCAAAAGGCTATGGCTTGCTAACACATTGTCACAGGGTCAAAATCAATGTGACATCATTACTGAAGTGTGGTAAAAGTGCTGAAAGACCACATTCAGAAACTTTGTGGTGGCTTTTGAGTGTTACTCAATGCATCACCATGTACTGTGGCTTTTTAAGCCTCTTATCATATGGTGGTGTAACAAGACATATCCTAATCCTCGCAAGCTTATGCTGAAGACCTTATGAGCGGTGAGTGGTTTCTCATGCTTGGCAGTTTGGAGTCTTGTCAAGGATGAGAGCAAAAACACAGTATTCAGGAGGCCAAAAGTTTTAGAAGGTTCCTTTGTCAGCCTAACCATCAACAACCTCTGCTTATCCCTGTTAGTCATACACCCTCAGACTTGCACTGTGAAGACACAGGACAGCATTGTGTAACTTCTAAATCAGCCTCAGTGCTGTTTGTCCTTTTCCATGTTGATGATGATGACCAGTAGTCTTCAGTTACATGCTTAAGCTGGGAGACCTTTTATGTCTCATAAAAACATACAGGTTGACTTTTGGCCTATTACTTAATCCATGGCACATCTTTGGGATTTCTAGAAGTGGGCCTGTTCTTTTCAGTACGATCTAGTTCAAGGCCAGAAGAGTACAACATTGAGTCTATGGTACAGTGTGTGGCATCAACATTTATTTATAGACTGAAACTGGAACCTGAAGAAGAAGCGGCAAAGATGTCAGCAAGTGGCCTGCCTCTGTGTCTAACTCTAACCCACTATTCTCCTCTGGGAGTTGGGATTTATCTCACAGATAATTAATTTTGTTGTTAGAATGGGTTTAAAGGTAACAGGAACAGGAGTGTTCATGGTGTCCTGAAAAAAGGTGTTGGCATTTGGATAATGTGGCTTAGAGTTTATGATCATGAAAGTCTGACAGCACTGGGCTTATTCTGTTTTTTTTTTTTGTCTCTGACCTTTTGTACGTGATCTTGACATTTGGTAGTATCTTTTAGAGAAGTGGTCAGTGTGTGTGTGTGTGTGTGTGTGTGACATCATGTGATTGCTGAATGTCTCTAAGTGTTGTACAGTTATGTAGAACTGCAAGGATTAAGTTGATATATAAGTTGATAAGTATATTTGGATAAGATTTGCTCTACTCTTTTTATACAAATGAAGACTAAATGTCTGAATAGTAGACAATGAATGTGATTACCACATGTCTTGGATGTACTTTTCTTTTTTCATGTTAGAGTCTAAACATAGATTGAACAATTAAATGAAACAGTAATTACTGCTGGCTTAATTATTTCTGGATTCTATATTTGTTGAATTTCTTTAATTCAAGCAGATTGTTATCTTGCCTCTGGGTTAGGGTTAGGATAAATGACTCCTCACTACATTGAAGGTGTCATGAACAAATTAAAATCAGTAAATGTAACATCCATCCATCTTCTATCCCTTTATCCTCCACATGAGGGTCACGGGGGAGCTGTGCCAATCTCAGCTAACATAGGACGATAGGCGGTGTACATCCTGGACCGATTGCCAGTCCATCACAGGGCCACATAGAGACAAACAACCATCCACTCACACTTTCACACCCACAGTCAATTTAGAGAGTCAAATTTGCCGAATGCCCAAATCTGCATGTTTTTGGACTGTGGGAGGAAACTTCTTGCTGCAAAAGCAAGAGTAGTAAATGTAGCATATTAGTGAAAATGAGCAAGTTTCAGTGTTTGTGTATTTTTTTTTGTTTAGGTCTCTTGAGCTTGAAGGTTAAGGGTTAAAGGTTAAATAGAATGTCTACATTGTGTTGGGCAGAGGCCCAGGATTTGGACAGAGTGAATGTGTAGTGGACAAAAACATTCTTCCAATGTAATGTAATCCACTCCAACACAAACAAAATATACCCCCACAATAAAGTTAAGTCAACAACTCTGACTATGTCTCAGCAGGTCTATTAGATTGCAATATTAGATTAAACCCCCATATTTTGTATTTAGAAACATTTGACATTTGTGCAACTTTGTGTTTGTTTTACAGGCCGGCGTGAAGGGGACTTTGGGTCGTTTAGTTGGAATATTTGAGGTGAGCTTATTTGCCGGAGACTGTTTTGGTCTTTAAATGTTGACATACTGTTTGTGAATGAGAAGTGAAAACATGACACATTTTCCCCCACAGAACCAAGAGAGAAAACACAGAACCTACGTCTACGTCCTTATTGTAACAGAGGTTCTGGAGGACTGGGAGGACTCAGTCAACATTGGTAATGCATAGTATTTGTTTATTTGTCGTAATTGGGATCATATGAATAGTCACATGCTACCTGTAACTTCACTAGGTTGCCTAGGCCTTAGTAGTATCACAGTTCAGGGATTTTGTTTGTTTGTTGGAGCAGATTATAATGCCAGCTTTGTTCCTGCCCTTGTGATTTTTTTTTTTTACATCAGTGCTGTG
This sequence comes from Solea solea, assembly GCF_958295425.1. Taxonomy (NCBI): domain Eukaryota; kingdom Metazoa; phylum Chordata; class Actinopteri; order Pleuronectiformes; family Soleidae; genus Solea; species Solea solea. Next base: position 11,050,644 of record NC_081139.1, on the reverse strand, counting down.
ATTAGTAATGACAAACCTTTCCATTCATAATTCCCCCCCCCCCACACCGTTGTTTTAACCTGCTCCACAATTTTGTGTTCTGTCAACAGGAAGAAAAAGGGAATGGTTTAAAATAGACGATGCCATACAAGTGTTGCTGTGTCACAAGCCTGTGCAGGCCACCTACTTTGAGGCCCTCCAGGAGAGTTGCCTGACCAGTAATGGAACACCTTTGGTGACTACGATAGGTGGGGAACTCTCCCCTACTTACAGCATCAATCAGAGCTCCATTTCGGGTATCAGATAACTAAAACCATACCTCTGACACTCTCTGGAGCTTTTGAGCTTTCACCGCCACTTGCGCTCTTCTCCCCTCTTCTCTTCTTTTTCTCTTCTTTTGTCTCAATAACATGGTTTGCCTTGCCAACTCCTTTGTGCCAGAACTGTGGCACAGACCTGATGACAAGTGCTGGTTAAATAGTCTGAAAACTTTGTAAATGTAATTTTTGACCCCACTTTTTTTCCTTTCTTTTTACTGACAACTGCATGAAATGTCCCCTTGCTACCTTCATTCTCTTTCATCAAAGCACCCTTAGCGTGGTGTTTATTGAATGCAAGAACTACTTTTTACTGTTGTAATGTCAATGTGTAAACATAGTGATTAAGCGGAAGGCTTTATGGTGGTCATTTTAATGTCTCCTCCCATTTTTCGGTTTTTTTTTCTGTGAATGAATGTGCCCATTAGAGTAGTCCCGTCCCCTTTTTTAAGGAAAGAAATGTCATCTGTATCTGATTGAAGAGAATTGTGGGAAGTGACTTATCGTGCAGTGACACTGTTGCGTCACACTCCCACAAGTATCTTGATGCCGACTGTAAAGCGGCCTTGTGTTAAGGTCTTTGGATTATTTGGATATGGTCTGTTCATTTTACACTTTACGGTGGTTGCCGATGTTTCTTTTATCAGAAGGATGCGGCCCCATTGTAATATTTCGATTTACTAGTGTCAAGTTTTTCTTATTTGGGAAGCTAGCCAAGCACTACAGGTTCCAATATCATATATATATACATACATACATACATACATACATACATACATACATACATATATACATATATATATATATATATATATATATATATATATATACACATACATACATACATATATATGTATATATACGTATGTATACATACATACGTACGTATATATATATATATATATGTATATGTGTGTGTATATGTATGTATATGTGTATATATATGTGTGTGTATATATATATATATATGTACATACATACATATACTGTACAGGGAGTGAAAGACTGTCAACGTTTAAGTGAAAATGAACCACCTTTCTCTTCAGTGTCTTTACCTCCTTTTAGTCCTTGTTTAATTTAAAAAAACAACAACAAATGCTCTCTCATGATTGACTACAAAGTCTTCCTCTGCACACTGAGGGGGGGTAGAAGTAGTAGATTTCACAACCAATGACTTGTAATTTCAAAATACAGCACATATCATTAAGTTATTAAAATACATGTCTGTATTTTACTCCACGCATTCAGTTTGGTTAAAAAGCATTTGTTTACAGTGTGTTCATAGCACAGGTGACTTAAGCGGGCACTTTTCATTATGGTTGTGTTTTTTCTTATTTTTTTGTTGATGTTTTTTCTTTTTTTTTACCCCTCTGATTTTAGTATTTAATCTGCATCCCCAAAAACACTCGGAACACTTGCTTGACATTGAAAGTAATTGAATCTATAATGCTGTCTTTGGCAAGATGCAGAACAACAAGCCTTGTACAGTTTGAGACCTTGTTTTTAACATGTAAAATGCTTTTGAATACTTTTTTCCCTCTTTAACGTCTGGCAAAAGTCTCTTTATCTGAGCTGCGTCACTTAGCCTCTGTGGCACGAGGCAGCTGGCTCAATACTGTGAAACTGGAGGCGCTGTAGATAGCATGTAAGAGGTTTTTATTGTAAATTGTTTATTTCTGTATAGATCAAAGGTGAGAGTACAAATGACAAAACACATCTTACACATCAGTGAGGGCGACGTGTCAATAGGCTGGGAGAAATGATTGTGTTTGGGTTTGGAGCCGTTTGGACTTTTCTCTTGAAATAGTGTGGAGTGCACCTGCGGCTAAAGAACAAGGAATGTGGTTGTGACTAGTGGATGAGTGCAAATAGCCCATTTATAATCCAATATACTCGGAATCCTTAATCCCTTTTTATTGTTTATTAGACCAAATCAAATTTGCAACAGCATGGGATTATGTTTTTGTTTCCTTGTCTTTAGCCAAGCTATAAAAAAATAAAGTACAGTTGCACTCTTGAGTTAAACACTTTATTGTGGCGGTTTGTAGGCTTGATGTCTTTTGCTCCACCAGTTTCAGTATATTTCCCCAGAGTTTCTTTCAGTCGTCTTTAATCAAAAGCAGAAATGGCATACTATCATGGTCTGTCTATAGTTAGTTGAGGACAGTAAGATGAGTAAGTGACATTATCACCTTTTCAGTAATATGGCTAAATTATTGCTTGGTGTCAAATCAAGTTTCAGGGGAATAGTTTTGTTGTTGTTTTTTCATTGAAAACTTCTTACAGTGGCTGACAACAATGCAGAGCAAGTTATTCTAAATGATAAATGTCAGATTGTAAAATTAATTCAAGGTTCCCTTTTATATATAGGAAGTTGTGAGAAATATGGATTATAGCAGCTTGTATTTAAAAATAAAACACGATTTTGGATTATACACCTGATCATTTTAACATTCAACTACACTTCCAATCATGTTTCGCCCACGTGTCTGACAGTTGCAGTTTCTGAACAAGTCATTTAATTTGTAATTAAATAGGGAAGGTGCTGACTATATTTTTTTTTTTAGTGGTAATTGCTCATTTCACTGAATATAGACAGAAAACACCTGCATTGTGATTTAAAAACTGAGGGGAAAGACTGTGGGCATTAATAACTGAAAGCTAGTGGACCAAATGTTTAACTCGATAAACACTTTATACAGTGACGGCAGCGGCGACTCTACCCTGGTCTTTTTTCTCATTAAAGCCCGACAAATTAAGGTTCCAACTAAATTGTCATAATCCAGCAATTAAAAATGATTTCTCTCTAAATGACTGTACAGGTGAAAGAAGTTGAAAGCCTCCCTCACTTCATGTTGAGACTTTGAACTGGTTTTACTGCTGTGTATTTAGTGAGGTGTGGTGGACAAAGTCTTGCTTTATAATGCCCAATCTGGCACTTCCTGTGAGATTTTGTTTTGGTTAGAGCTTTTAGTCTTCAACTTGATGTGCAATTAGACAGTTCAGGTGGAGAGAACATGGCTACTAAAAAAAAAAAAAAAACTAAAAAACCTGAACCCTGGGTGATTTGCAGATTTAACTTGGTCTTGGTGGTTTGATAGATACTGTAAAACATGGATGAAGAGGATTTTCTTAACAGCCACTTGTTCTTTGTCCATATTTTTGTTTCTGCATTTTCCTTTATTGGTTGTGATGTTGTCAAGCAAATGCTAAGACAGCATCATTACAGCCAGAGGACACACTTCAGCTTTGGTCAACAAAGATTAAACTACCTTTGTAACTCAAAATTCATGCAAAGTGATCCGGTTTATGTTTATGAAAAAAAAATGTTTTGTATATTAAAGCTCCTAAGATAAGATGGGATTTATTAACATACAATTGGAGCATCTGATTAAGTCACTTCCTTTCAATTGACCACAGTCAATGTGTTTCCATATCAACTGACTGGCCCCATCTTGTGGCCAAACCAAAAAAAATTAAAAGCACATTTATAGATTGAAAGTTGGGTTTCTTTTAATGTTCAGACCATCTTAACTATAAACTGAATCTAAAAATGTTTTTTTTTTTTTTTTTTTTTAAATGGAAACTCATAAATCACAACTGAATATTTAAGCACTTGAAGTCGTTGACCTCAGCCTTGAAGTTACTCGTATTGTTTTTCAGGGTATGTCACTGGAATATTCTTTTCCTCTTGTGATTTGGGACTATGGAATAAAACCAGTGCAAGAAGACTGAAGATTGTAATATAAATGTGCCAAGAAATAAACACCAGTATTTCACATTCAGATGGGTCTGTGTTCATGTACGAGACTTGGCTCCGTTACACATTTGTGTATGACATTAAGGTTTACAAGTGATATGTTTCTCAATCATGTTCTTAAACGATAAGAGATCAGAAGTGCTTGCATTATTTACCAAACCTGAAGTTTGGAAATTCACTTGTTTAGCAAATGGCGTACAAGGAATAAACAATAGAGAATAATTCTCCATTTTCTTTAGCAAAATAAAAGTATCTGCTATTCCTACATTCTGATTCACAACAGGAAAATTATAGTCCCAGTACATGAAAACTGAAATGTCTCTACTGGAACACTACACACTAGACCTGGTCACAGCCAAAACAAATATTTCATAAAGTTCAATTACACACAAGACTGCACAATCTACTTTTTGAAATACCAACTTCATTAGGCATGTACAAATGTAACAGCCATGGTAGAAACATTGTATATTCAATTCTAACATAATACCCAAGATGATTCTACTATGAAACAACAGACCAACTTAATATCCTGTAGCTTCCATCAGGTCACGGTCACAGACCTTTGCTTATTCTTGAATCTGAAACCTGTCTTAACATCCAGCTGCCCAGCATTCAAAACATCTACCACAATCACAATTAACAATACCAAGACTGAAATTGTGTTTTGATTTTTCTTTATTGTACACAAAGAAACAGTGAAAATTTACTGAGGCTGCTGTCCTCTGCCGCGTCCAAAGCCACCCCTCTGCAACAGGAAAAAGTTGTCATTACATCACCCAGTGAAGGTTGATCTACAGCGTGAAGTTTGACAGCTGTAATTAAAAGTCCCTGTAAAGTGATAAAAATATCTCGCAACTTTGTTCTCCCACAGGAAAAAGGTGTTACAAACCACTATACTGAATTTGAGTAATTAAAAAAAAGTTGCCAGGTGTTTCAAAACGTCATGTAATCATTTTATAGTAACTAATGCTCAGACGCTGGAGGCGTGTCCAGTGGAGCTGCAACACACTCTGATCTACTCAAATTTAGTGGGGGAAACCAAGTCCGAAAACATTACGGTTCATCTGTGTTTGTAAAGAATATGAACATTAACTCTGGTTATCAAACCACTTGTTTTTCCACCATTTTAATCAAAGTTTACATTATACACAGAGCTGGTTTAACTGCAGTCCTCAGCAGTACCTGAGGACTCACAGCAGGAGTCTGTTCTTCTCTACAGCATTTCCTCATCTCTAGGAATTATAAGTGGTAGAGCATTTTTGCATCATGTTTTTGCATTTTCAGGACAAAGAAACTGTTGAAAGTGCAGCAATGATTTTTATATTGTTACAGTGTTTGAGAAGTTATAATAGCTATGGCATCTGTGTGTTATTGAGCCACTGAACCATAACTAAACAAATTCTAAATAGAAGACCGTTTTCAGCCTTTGCACCCCAGATGTCAGCCACCATTTTCAAGTGTATATAAAGTGTGAAGAGGAGAAACTCTTGCATTTGCTTTACAGGGTCTTTAAAGGCTTTGCACACCAGACAATTTTCTCTTTGGATTAAGTAAAATGACTTGGCACCTGCTCTTCATTGCTTAATGCCAACTCAACCAATTTCTACTTGTCATTATTTGTCTGCCAGGTCCTTGTAATTTATTTATTTGTGCCATCACTGTCAATAGTGTGCATGCACTGAAGCTGCGAGTTATTTGCAACTTGTGCCATTTATTTGGGCCTTAATATACTTACTTTCTTTGCTTAATGACAATGAACAATGTTTCATCTATTTCATACAGTATTATTTATGATTGTTATAAAAAATTTGTATTTTGCTTTAACAGGCCAACGATGATCTGCTCATACACAAAATGGTAAATGCAAAATAAAGGTACTTACAAACTGGAACTCTGTTGCAGCTCCAGCACCGGCTTCTGCTTTCTTGTCAGCACCAGCTGGTAGAGAAATTGATGAATGTCAACCAATAGGTCTCAGTAAATTGACTTTTCATACAACTCATATTAAAACTAGGCCAGCAACAAAGTTATTTACGTCAATAAAACGCTGCAACTTGTGCTCTTCCTGTTTTAGCTTAAACATTTTCTTAGGGAACTAAAAATACATTAAATCCCCCCCCTCAAAAAAAGGGTGTTGGGGCATTATTATAATTTACCATTAAATATGCTTAGTTTTTAAGAACTTCAACACAGCACACATGCAACATACCAAGGAGGTGGCAAGAAGTGTATAGGTATACTTACGGGGTGCAGCAGATCGCCTGTATGTGTCCCTGTCAGCCTCTCCACGATTAAGGCGGGCTGGCCTCTCTCCTTCCATACCTGAAAATTAAATAAACATTTTGTATTTAACACTGCACTTAGGTGTTGTTCTGCAGTACAGTCAAAAGTATACTTTTAAGTTCAAGTCCAATGATGCATGTAATCAATGATGCAACTTAAGACATTCAAAAAAGCTGACCGACAACATATACATGTGAAGACAAAGTATGAAATAAGACTGTTTAAAATAATTATTCACTGGCTTCTATTTTTCTAAATCCAAGCAAACTACTGCAGAAATTAGAAACACTGCTTCCTGTTATCTACGACACTGGTGTACATGATTAATTATGCATCTTCACAAGACTGGTAGAGAGATCATGTCTAACATTTTCTTTTCAAATCTTAGGGTTTGGACATAAGATGAATCAAACTTGACTGGTGGCTGAGATAAGCCGTTTACATATCTAACTGATGCAAACTTAAAGTAACAATAAGATATGCTGAAGTCACTAAGCCAAGACTGCAGCATTTTATCTGTTGGTAAGCCCTTGATATACTTCCACTCAGATTTAAGTCAGCCTATTATGTAATTAGTCAGATTCCATTCCATTTACAAATTCTATTGTTAAAGCAACAAACCCAAAAGGTATATTGCCATTGAAATGACAGTAAACCCAAGCCATACTTCCACATTAAGTATAAACTTGAGTGCTTACCCTTGGGCCTGGGTCTTGCGGTCTCAGGGCGGGTCTGGCGGCGCAGGGTGGCGGGCACAATCTCGGGTGGAAGGTGGAGGAAGTCTCTCAGGTACTGGATACCCTCATTGGTGAGGTACCAGTAAAAATGACGCCAGGCAAATTGCTCCTTGACATACCCACAGGACTTCAAGGACTGAAAAGGAAAACAGACACAAGTTACTTATCACAGCCATATCCTCAACACTGAAGTACATGACCAACAAAACCAAAGAAAAATCACAGTTCTTACACTAAATCACTCCTATATGTATAGTTTACTGTATTCATGTGAGTGACATATTTAAGCATGCTTCTTTTTGTTCTGCAAACAAACATTTCAGAATTCACTGGTGTTTTCTGCAGGACCACTGGCACAGCATTGCTTGGGCCAACAATGTTTATCACTTATATCATCATTCCCTTTTCTGGCTGGAAACCGTTAAGTTAATAAGAACCAGGTTTCCCACAACTTGGTCGACAAAAAAAGTTTCCAGGACAAATGCCCTTGAATTCAAGGACCACATGTGCTGACAAAGCTTAAGATGGGACAGTAACTTGTAAGAACTGCTTCTACCATGGGCTCTACTTTCATTGATTTGCAGCACACTCTGCCATCTCTTTGCCAGTCTTTGTAATTTTCTTTGGTGAGATCTTGGAATTTGCATTTCTCAGACATCGCATGATTTGTTCTCTCTTGCTAAACATTACTTGCTCATTGTTCTGTGTGGAACTTCACAACAACGACAGAGAGAGACAGTGTATAGTGGCCACAACACCGCCAGTAATCAAGACTAGAAGTTTCTTCTGTGTAGGCCTAGTGTACATGCTAGTAATACAGGGTGCAGGAACCAGTGAGTAATGTAACAAACAAGAGCACATTGACAGTGAGGAGAGATGTTAACCTAAATATCAACTTAACTCTTTCAATGAGAAACTTAAGAATTAATATTTTGATATTGGTGTTTATTCATTGGGGTTTAATTATTACACATAATAGCAATATTAGCCATCATCAATAATATTAGTACTAACAGATTTATGGGACAATTAAGATGACATGAAAGTAAATTCAAGAAACTGGAGATCCTAACATATATAAGTTAGATAAAAGCATGTGATTTTACCCACATTGCGGTCGAGTCTTGGACATGGTTTCCCAACTAGTAATCATGACAGCTAACAGTGAATGCACTTCCAACACACCAACTACATCTCAACGGTGCATATACAGCCAGTCTCATTTAAAATGAACACGATAAACGGATTCATCAGAGTTCATCATCACCATCCAAATGTCTCACCTGCATCGCTTTCATCACATGAAGGTTGGGCACATTTTTGTCAGCAAGCTCGGGATGGTTGGGCAGATGGACGTCTTTCTTGGCCACCATGACTCCCTCCTTGAAGAGGAGCTCATAGATAGCAATGCGATTCTTCTTGGGCATCAGCATCTGTGTGAAGTGACAAGTCGAGCGTTAGCTTCACATGCAGCTTCCACTTCGGCGGCATGCTATCAGGCTAGCCAACCTAACGGGCTCCAGTTACGAAAATAAAGACAGCGCAGAGACTACAGACGCTCATTTCAGTGAACAAAATCACCACCAACATGTGGGTGTTTATATCACATCAGTACCCGAACGAGGTGGTAGACATGAACTTTAATGAGGGCGGCCTACGTTTTTTAAGGAAAAAATGGCAGCCAATCGTGAACGTCAGTCCGAGTTACTATGCCACATCTTACTCTAATATTTAAGGTTAGAAAACATTTATGGGTGAAATATGTCCACGAATTCCACCGATACATTACAAACAACTTAATTGTTGACATTATTGTCTCATAGATTATGAGATGTTGAAGATATATTTAGATTTCAAACGCCGGGTCTGTCTTTACCTTTCCACTTGATGAGGGACCGGAGCCGGAAGGAACGACTGTCGTTGGCCGGAAAGGTTTATCCCCTCGTTCCGCGCATCCTGGGAAGTGCTGCTCCCTGCTGGTGTGGAAGTAACACTGACCCTGCGGAGGAAGTGCTTTTGTCTGCTTCGACTGTGTGTAAAATAGGACGTTAAAGAAGTTGTATGTATGAATTGCATTGTATTGTATTAAGTTATAAAAGTAAATAATATGCATCATTAAAGAAATTGAGGTAAGACAGGAAACTAAAATACTGGCTAAAATAAAATACTGGAAATTAAAATACTGGCTAAAATATTAGGTAATATTAGGTAATATTTTTTTTATTTGGATTGCAGTGCCTGTTTTAATCTGTAGTTGCATATCCTACATACATTTTCTCCATATTTCTGCTTTAATCTTGACCTGAACAATGTTCTTTAAAGGAATTGGTATTTTGTAGTAATAAATTATGGATACTACTGATGAAAATATAACTGACTTTCCATTTAAATTCCTTCAATACCTAAGTTAACTTAAAATTAACACCTTTGATAGTAAGCTAGTTGTTTCCTCCATGTGTCACCCATCAGAATAAGTTTTGGAGCCTGCAGAATCAACATTTAACTGACTGGCTACTATTAGACTATACCTATTCCACTCACATATAAATACAAATAAAAAACGTATTTTCTTAATGATGTTTGGCCTCATGCTTTTTTCTGACAATGAGGGAAATACAGAAAACATCCACAAATAGATTTTTATGAAGGTTTCATGAAATTACATTACATTTAGCAGACACTTTTATCCAAAGCAACTTACAAGGGAACTGAGTACAATTTGCCAGGGGTGGAGTTGAACTTGCAATCATGAAGTATTTTGCACATGGGGCATCGGTCTTAACCACTGAGCCACTCCACCCCTCAAATTGTCTTTGTACTGCAGTGCATTTAAAATATTGTGTTATTAAATATTACCTGGATAATTTATGTGTTTTTATACTCTATAAATATACTTATTTATACTCTTACTTATTTATTTTTAGGTTGTGTCTACATGAACACAGATATAGTTTGCTATGAGCTCATGAGCAATGCTAAGTTGAGTAGCCCTGATATAGGGTTTGTTTTCCTCGGATGTAGGCGCACTTGTCTACATTATTTTGAAAGGGTTTACCGGAAGTTGTGCTTTTCATCCCCTCTAACTTGACCCGATCCATGAAACCATCCCCCACTTGACTGCTGCTGCTGCTGCTGCTCTCAGCTTCACTGAGCGGACACACACACACTCACAGAGGGCGACGTCTCTGCTGATGAAAACATGATCACATTTTGAAACAGACATTCAGAAGCTGGATTATAACTGAATTCCGGTAAGTTATTATTGATATGTTACGTTTATGTTGTTGATTGAAGTAGAGCAAATAGACTAATATCGATTATGATATTCTGGTATCGAACGGTCACATATGCTGTCGGCGTTCGAGAGCAGGCATTTATCAAACAGTGATGGTGTGTATGAAATTACATTCAAATAAAGACATTAAAAGATGGTTGTATTGAGAATAATTGTACGACATGTATTTAATGCAGTTACATGTTAGAGATGTAAGATATACGTGTGCCACACATCCACGCCGGCTTCATGGCACCACTTACAATAAAAACAATCACGTTTAGTTACAAATTTAAAAATGCATATGATTCCTTTCCTAAAGAATAGCTTTTAACAAGACTTGCTGCAGAGAATGTTATATGCAGACAGTGAGGAGCAGAGACCCGGGGTGAGGCTGCAGCAGAGGACGGAGAGTAAATAAATAAAAGCTCGTCTGTGAAGGACCAAGCCTGTGTTTCCTCCACACCAGCACATTTTATGTGATTGATTATAATGGATGACCAGGCCAGACCTGACTGACCTCCATGACTCTGTCCACCGCCACTGATGGACTGTTGTACCTTAAAGACAACAGGTGCAGCTATAATGCATGGGTGGATAATTTGTCTACATCTGTTTCCACTTTCAGGTGTGTTTCCACTTATGTTATCCTGAATCAAACCTAATCCCGAACCTAACCACGAGCCAGATCTCCCAGAAAACACATTTCTCTTTTGCAAAGTAGCAATTTGGTGATATATCGTTGTCCTTCCACGATAGTCGATACGCAAGGGTAAATATCAATATCACTCACTCACTCACTTCTTCTGCCACTTTATCCTCCACATGAGGGTGGCAGGGTGCACTGGAGCCAATCCCACCAAACACAAGGCCACGTAGAGACAAACACCTACACCTAGAGTCAATTTAGAGTGTCCAATTTGCCTAATCCCAAAATCTGCATGAAAGCAGAAACTGTTCACATTTAAGAAGCTGAAGAATCAGAAAGCTTGTTTTAATGATTGAAAAAACACTCAAACCGATGAATGGATTACCAAAATAGTTTAGTTATCGCTTAATAATCGCTTAATCGAATAATCGTTGCAGCCATACTGAGAAGTGCTCATTCAGTCTGAGAAAAATATTATCAGCTTGAAATTGAAGACAAATTTACTGCATAATTGACATAAGAGATTTAGAGGCTTGGACATGTTCAGACGCAAAAGACACTAACTAGCTGCTCTATGTGAAGGATCCAGTGTTTAGTCAGGACTACGGACTAAACCAGGATTTCTCTGCATCTGCGGTTTGTTTAAATTCTTCCACAAAGTATTACTAAATAGCCAGAATGCTCCTTTAAAGTCTTGCCGTTTGTCATCAGTTTTTGCAACGAACAAATACTTTAAATTCCCATTGACTATCTGCTGAAGAAATATTGTCAACATATTGTCATATTAAGTATTTGTTACATCATTGATCAGTAGTAATGGAATTACTGATTGATTGATCAGTTACTATTAAAGGTACAGTGTGTAAAATTTAGCAGCATACTCTATATTGGTGAAGTTGATTATCCCTCACCTTACTCTGCCCTTCCAAGTGTGTTGTAGAAACTGGAAACTGGAAAAACACAGTGGTCCAAAATGGAGGCCTCTGTAGCACTGACACGACTCCTGATTTAAACTTACTTACATACATACTTACACTTTACTCACTGGACCTTTAAGAGCAGTTTAGAGATTAATTAGTATTTTTTTTTCCCCAGAAGAAAAAGTAATCTCTGCCTAAACATGAAATCTCTCTTTTTTTAAAAAATGTAATTCATCACAGTGTTTAGTAGATTTCTGTGTTGTATTGTTTATGGGACGACTGGAGTGTATCTGTGTGTCTCTGCCTGTCTAAGTGGAATAATTCATGTGACAAATTAGAAACACTCATTTGATTTGCAGCACTCACTTGAACTCCTCTCTTTGTAGGAACAGTGACAGATGCGTTGTCATTGTTAACATAATTAATTAGATTAAAGCCCAAATTCTTCTCTTTCTCTATATAAATAAGTATAGACCTGAGCCCAGTATTCCCAATGGGAACAAAGACACCAGTTTGTACTTACAAGACTGGCATGTCACATCTGGTGCTCACTATCCTCTCCTGACATTAGATAATTGAAAGAAAGCAATTATTCTTCTCTTCGAGTCTCTTAGGCCTTTGTGATCCAGGACAGGGCTTCAAATCCACTCCTGTCCGGGTTTGAATCAATGCAATATTTATTTTAACCTAAACACTCAATTTAATGGTCTGTTAGCATTAGAGTGACATATACAATATGATCTGTGTAGGAAGTGTTCACACACATTTGCCATGCACTTGCTCATGTAAACAGGAAGCACATTAGCAGTGTGTCAATTCAGGGGCTGCCTCCTTTGGAGGACATCACCGTGGTCTACGCAGCCTGATTTCAACAACTGGCACCAATAATTGTGTTTTTTTGGATCGAGGATGTCTGTTATCAAAACAATCTCTAGTGTGGAATGAATCCTGAGATAGGTTGGGCCATGAAGGATCCACCCATTGGATCCTATGCTGCTGGGATGGACGGGATGGAAGGACACAATTGGAGGAGCCTGTGAAATGGAACAGCCGAGTCATGGCGCTGTGACACAATCAGCATTCAAATGGGCTCTCCAAAGGAGGCGGGTCATGAGTTGAGACACAGCTATTATCTACTCAGATGGTTGCTTGGTTACAGAAAAGGCAATGAAGAAGAAAAAGCTATGGTTAAAAATAAAAACATAGGATTGCTTGGACTGCTGACGAGGCAGAACCATCACATGTACGTGAAAGCAAAGCTAACCCTTACATCAGGTCATTGGTCATAGCTGAGTCTTGTGTTCCAGGACTGATCATGTAAGTCAACAATGTGCTTCCTGTTTACGCCAGCACACACATGGCCAATGTATATGAATCATCATGTGATATGAGTGAATTACCTCTTTGTTTGTCATTTGAAAATCATGGTGTCTACATTGTCTGACTCTGCACTTTGCAGTGAGACGACAGATCCTGAATCAGCAGAATCGAACCTGCAGGCTTTACAGTGCAGATCAGCAGCAAAAAAGGCTTCATGCCAAGTGTCTGTGTTCATTAAATACCTCATGTATCCTGAGCTGAAACTTGCTTCAGGTGCTTCCAGGTCTCTGTCTGATGAAGTCACACAGGGCTCCAGGATACTGAGAAGCCATTTTCACTGTTAAACTGAGTGACGAAAGAAGAAGAAGTGGTCTGGATTGCTGGAATGATAGTTGATAGTTGAGTATTCTGGCGTGTTTCCGCCTAGTGGAGTGGTTCAGTACGGTACGTTTTGTTTTTGGAGTTTCTATTAGGAATAGTAGCAAAATAACCCGGCCCCAACCCTTCTCTTGGGGTACCAGAATCACTTGATTTACCTGATGCTGAAAAGTTATTTTGGAATTATTGATCAAAAATACCAAATTTATGTTGCCTACCCCAGCTTTAATCAATAATAAAAATGATCATAATGCACGGCTAACATAACCATGAGTAAAAATACCTAAACTATCTTATCTATCTAAACTTTAAGATCTTTTGTCTACTTGAATGATATCTCTTGTGTGGCTGCTGGTTGGAATTTCAGTGAACCTAAATGCACTTACAAGTTGTTATGAATCTGCGTCATTTGATGTTTCCACTTTATGAAACTATAATGAATCTGCCCGTATCTCCGGGGCACCTCAGAAAAGCCATCTCACAGCTCAAGTGCAACAACAAGAAGCTATTAAGAAGTGGTTGGCTGCTGCTTCACTTTGCTCCTCTGAGGCTCCGGCATGTCAGATTTATAGTGATGGTGAAGTGTTTCACAAGCAAATGAGACGGAAGGAAGAGAGTTTGACGTTGTTGCGCTGCCTCAGTTTGTCAAAGGAGGTTTTATGTGTGCTTTATCGAGCTGAAATGAAGGATTTTCCCTTTTTTCTTCTTTAATCTATTAACAGAAGAGGAATTGATCTGATGAATCGATAGCTAGATCAACTGATAAAGAGATTAGATTGAAAAAATATTGTCAGCCTCATGTCGCTCATGTTTTTGATCTAAAATTCACCATTAGAGTTTGACTAGTTGTCATTGATTCAGTGATGTTTGTCTTCATATTTTTCCTGAGCACTTCTTCTTGTCCACAAATGTTTCTTATTTGGTCCATTAAATATTTTGTTCACGAGAAAGCAGGTGGAACATTTCCCAGAACCCAAAGCAACCAAAACCACAAATCAAATTCAAATTTATTAGAGCTGCAACTAACGATTATTTTCATTATCGAACAATCTGTTGATCAGTGTTCGTCAAACCT